>NW_024061878.1:0-600000 GCF_006381635.1 Hibiscus syriacus | reverse complement strand
TTACGGTATGCGTCCATGGATTCGCGCTTCACATTCATTGAGTCCCATCTCTCTACCTTGGGAGCTCGACAACAAGATATGAATGATCGTTTGGATGCACTTACGCTTGAGATGAGAGCTCGTTACCCTCCTCCTCCTCTCGATCCTTCGATGGATGAATAGACTTATCTTGTTTTGATTATTTTTGGGTTTGAACTTTCTTTGATTGTTGGATGTTTGTTTGATGGATATTTGAACTTTTATTTCATATATTTTGGTTTGTTTCAATATATGCATCATTTATTTTTTAGTTGAAATATGACCAATTTACCCTTTCACATTTTATTATGAATATTGATTATGAAACTAGTGGCTAATCTCTCTTTTGATTGTGATCTTAGCAGCTAATGCTATATATATATATATATATATTAATCAATTGGCTATGTTATTTCAAAACCTAGTTTAAATCAGTTTTTAAGTCTTTTTGATTTAAGAAAAAGGGGGAGAAATGTTAAGTGTTAAAAATGTTTTTAAAAAAGGGGAGAAGTGTTATAGTAAGGGGGAGTAATTTTTCAAAATTGATTTCAAATTTTTAGAAAATCTTAAATTAACACAATGTTTTGTTATATCAAAAAGGGGAAGAATGTTGAAAACATTTTTGTGTTTCGATATAACAAATTAGTTTAAATAAATTTTAAGATTTTACAAATGATTTTCTAAGTATATTCGATTCAATTAATCGAATATCAAATTATTACTCCAAGTCTTTTAAGATCAATTTCAAACCTTACTAAATGTGTAAAATTGTGTTTTATACTTAATATATTTTTGAAACAATTTTCACAAAGTATTTTGAACCAAAATCAAGCCTAAAATCAATTTTTCAGAGTGATGCACCGATGCACCAATCCATGCATTGATGCACCATGAATTAAATTGAACATAGAATGCATTTCATGCATCGATGCACTTACCATGCACCGATGCACTGAGGATTTTATGAAAACATCGAATGCATTTGATGCATCGATGCACTCTGGCTATTTTGAAACATCGAATGCACTTGATGCATCGATGCACTCTTAGTGCACCGATGCACTAAGGGTCCAACAGTCAAAATATTTGAATTTTACACTGATGCACCATAGGTATGCATCGATGCACTGACGCTCCCAACTGCTTTAATTAATTGTTTTCACACTTAAACGTCTCTATTGACTCCACTAATCATCCCCAACGTTCAGAAGTGATTCAAGGTGTATTTAAACAAGCTTAGAAGCCATTGATCAACAACAAGAAACAACAAGCAACTAGAATCAAGAGAGAATCAAAGAGAAAGCATCAAACCTCAAGTTTGTGCATTTCAAGCCTATTTTTCATTCAATATTCATTTTGCTTTCAAGAACACTATTTGTTACTCAATTGTATTCATTCTTGAGTGTTCTTTTCTTTGTTCTAGAATTGTGCAAACAATCTACATTGTGAGGATTTCCTTGTAAGTTTGCAAATTTGTAATCTTCTCTTTGGGAAAGAGTGTTCTCAAGAATTGGGGTATATTCTTGAGGGTGTTGTAAGGTTATCTCTTTGGCCTCAAAAGAAAGAACAAATTAGTGAATTTGTTGGAAAATCCTTAGTGTGGATAGCTAAGGTAGTGGACGTAGACTTTGATTGAGAAAGTTGAATCACTCTAAATCGCTGTGCAATTACTTTCAATTTTCTGCAAAAGCTTCCACAAAATTTTAATTGTCAATTCACCCCCCTCTTAGACAATTCCGACAATCGATTAACTCAACACCAACAACATTGCGCCTTGTGGTAACTTCAATACCGAGACAGCAGAATCCAAGACCTCCACCACCATTTCCTCAAATAATAACACCAAGGAGGACCAACAGTTCAAAGCATTCATTGATGTGCTTAGGCAATTAACAATCAACATTCCATTGATTGAAGCATTAGAGCAAAATCCGAACACATCAAGTTCATGCGAGAAGTTCTTTCAAAGAAGAGAAGGCTTGGAGAATTTGAAACTATTGCACTCACCGGGGGATGTAGTTTTATGGAAGCAAGATGATTACCACCTAAACTCAAAGATCCAGGGAGTTTCACTATTCCTTGTATTATTGGTGATCAATTTGTAAAACATTATGTAATTTAAGTGCTAGCATTAACATGATGTCATTGTTAATTTTTAGAAAAAATTAGAAGCGGAGAAGCAAGGTCCATCATTGTAACTTTGCAACTTGTTGACCGATCCACCGTACATCCTAGTGGCATTGTTGAGAACATGCTAGTTAGAGTGGACAAGTTCATTTTTCCCACCGTACATCTTTTTACGAAAGGGATCGATTGTTTTCCAAATAATTCATCCGTTGCAAGAAAGGGATCGTTCCTTTAAGGGAATGGATCGATTCTTTTCATCGAGAGATCGACCCTTTTCCTCGAGGGATCCTTTCTTTGGTGAAGGGATCGGTCCAAAACTTACTGGAATCTAAGGATCAATCCTTTTTGAAGGGGGTCAATCATTTGGTCAAAAGGATCGATACTTTGAGCCAAAAATCTTTGGAAACTCAAGTTTAAAGAATGAAAATGATAGATTATATTTTTTTAAAAGGTTCAACTAAGTTAGAAACCATTTAAAACATATTTTTCAAGTTAAATTAGATTTTGAATTATTTTTTATAACTTTTTGAAAATTTGATTAAGTCCAAAATCAATTTTGCAATTAATGTTATATCAAAATATTAATTCAACAAATTATATTAATTAATTCTTAAAAAAATATTAAATAAATAATATTAACATAAAACTTGTCAATAAAATTAGTTTTCTTACTATGTCAGATAGTTTGAAAAGCGTGTTACGCTTAATCTGAGTATTTCTATTTATTTTTATTTTTCTACTATAAAATATTAATTAAAACAAATAGTATAATAATTATACACTTTTTTTAACTAAACTGCAAAATATTAAGTAACTATACATAAATTACATAATTGCAAAAATAAAGATTATTAACACAATGTTTCAAAATTTTCTTATTTTTTATGTATCGAGATCTATGTTAAATGAAAAATGCAGGGCATACAGGGAATTGGAATCTATAAAGGAATTGGAATATGTAGGAATTGAAATCTGAATCTGAAACATGTTTGGTAGGCAGGAAATTGAATTGGAATCCAATTTCATATTTGTTTGGTTCGCAGACATGTCAATGAATTTGATTTCAGTAATGTAAAATGGCAGAATTGCCCTTCTTGTTTTTTTGCTTAATTTTAGTTTGTTTTATAACTTACATATAGCAATATATTATAAAAATTTAAAAAATATTAAATTTTCATTTTATTGATTGATTATTCATTTCAATGAATTATAAAAATCATACTAATAAACATCATAAATTAAAATCATCTCAATTAGGGATGGTCATGGGTCGGGTTGGGTCGGGTTTTTGGTCCACCCGACCCAACCTGAGAATAAGGGAACCTCCACCCGAGACCCGACCCAAACAAAATAAAGTTTCACACGACCCGACCCAACCTGAAATAATAAAAAAATTATTTTTATTCAATAAAAACAGTGACTTAATTAGAAAAAAATATATATAGAGGGGTATTATTGTAATTATTCTAAATATTTAAGGTAAAATTATATATTTTTTCGGGTCGGATCAGGTATTTTTCACCCTAAACCCGAACCCGACCCGAATATCACACTTAAAAAACCCAACCCGGCCCAAATATCAAACTTAAAAAACCCGAACAGACCCGAACCCGAAATCTTAAAAAAAAATCCGACCGATCCCGAAATTTTTTTAAAATAATACTACCGATCCCAAATTTAAAAAAAATCCGACCCGAATACCAAAAGATTGATGAGGGTAGTATGGTCATATTTCACATTCCCTCCTCCAAAGGAATTCAATTCTATCATATTATAAATGGAATTTACTTTCCCTCCCTCGATGGAATTGGATTTTAATTCCCTTTGAAAACTTAAATCAAACATGAGAAAGTGGTGAAATTGGATTCTAATTCCTCCTAATTTCAAGGGATTCAACCACCTAAAATTTCAATCATAATAGGATATTTATGTTTCGAATAGAAATACTAATAGCGTGTTCTAAAATTAGACATTATAAATGCATCTTTCCTTTGTTTTAAACTAGGGAAAAAAATTATTTCTTCGATGTGAAGAAGGGAGTGACGTGGGAGTATGTATATAGAGAGAAAAAAGCATTTTCCAGAAAGTGCATTTAGTAACATACGAAGAGTGTCTTTAATACCTTCCGAACACGCTGTGTTACGTAAGACAGTACATCCGACTAATAGTGCCTTTAGTAACATGCTTCCAACTAAGTACACCTTAATCTTACGTATTGAAATAGATGTCATTCCTCTAAATAAATTTTTTAAGTACTACTCATATAATTAACTCTTAAATGAATAGTATTCTTTACCAAAAAAATACTAATATACTATATGTTTTTAATGATCTTTCTAATTTCAAATTTGCTCGATATTTATTATTACCTCCTTAAGTGTGATTGCAAACCATCTATTCAATAAATATTATATTATTTTTTAAAAATAAATAGAGATATTCTAAACACAAACTATATATATATATTATTCTAGAGTTATTACAAGTTGTATTTGTTCTAAAGAATTTGACAATAAACACTCAAAGACCCTATAATCGTTGGTAATCGAACTTGAAAACTCTAGAGATAATAATCTCTTTAGCCAATGAGATGACTTGATTCGTGCATACAAACTATATACTTAGTTAAAAGATGATAAATGCATATTAATACTATATAATAATTACCAATTAATACATAAAATAAAAAATTAGAATAAAATAGCGAACAAAAATGAAGAGTACACACAAAGTCAAACTATTATACTCTTATTTTCTCTTAAAAATATATTTATAATTCAATAATGACTAATCAAATTATTTGTCAACATTTATAACCATTACCCGTCACTAACCGCTAAAACGAAACTTTTTTAATTGTAACAATTCAACAAATTAGCTTGTAAAATGTAATAATTACATTAGTTAACAATTACTGTTAGTAATTACCAGTTAATCTGCACACACATGTAGCAACCGTTCCGAATCCACAGACGAGGTGAAGTTAAGAGGCACAATGGTTGGATAGTATCAGAAGTGTGGAGTTTCATGCTGCTGAGAAATGGTCGAGGTTGAATTTTAGCTCAAAATACAAAAACCGAACACTTACGGCGACTACTTGGTGCTTGAAAACAACATACTCCCATGCCAAATTATCAACATCAGCATCAAGCTGAGATCTCCATCCTTGCTACGCATGTCACACGAGCAATGCAATTGAAATTAGCTATACCCAAATTTGAATAGTAAGCAAATCAATATCATCTTACTACCCCAGTGATTTGAGAATCTATATTTGATTCCAGCAGGAACCCTTTAAAATGTTAGCGTACGAGAGTGCGCTCAAACTTGATTTGGTCAAAATCTATCAACACTGACTTAGATTGTCTCAACTTGAACTTTTACACAACTTATTCTATTAGAAAATAAAATCTAAACACTGATTTACTAATAGATAATAAAAAATACTAAATTACTAATTAATAATTTCTAATTTTTTAATAAACACAAAATACAAAATTATTAATTAATTTACTAGGTTCTATATATAGTTTAAAAACTTGGTACAAATTCTAATGAGCTAAACATGCAACAAGCCTAGTCGAGCAACAAGTTTTTTAACGAGCATAAGTCAAGTAAAAAAATTTCAAGCTTAACAAACGAGTCAAGTCAAACAGCAAATTTTTTAACGAGTAAAAGTCAGAACACTACTCAGCTTATGATAAACTAGCTCGGTAAGCACCCCTGGTAATTATGCCAAAACAAACTACCTTTTAATAAACCCAACTGAGAAAGTGATGTCAATATATAGAACAGAGATCCAAATGAAGAAGACTAGAACACAAAACAATAATACAAAATCTCCAGAACATAGGCCAAATATCCAGATGGAAACAACGAAAGTGAAGTTCCGTTTAACGTCAATGTTTCAAACTAACAATAATTAGAAGCTAAATCAAAACAAAACATGAGGATATGCTATCCTCATTAACTTAGTGATCACCAGGCATGCTCTTAATGATATCAGAGTCACCTGGAAAACACAATATTATCACAATCAGAACAGTATACAGATGAATATGTAAATCCAACATGTTACCAAAAAGTAATATTTACCAGGATCAATAATGCTGAGGCAGCACACCCTGAAATATTTACCGCAAGCAGTGCCCAAATCTACGTTGTCTGCAAAAGCGTAACCCCAACGTTCTCAAGGGAATATCATAAAAAACAAAGTCAAGCATCCATTGAACAAACCAGCATAAAAATTTAAGCGTGAAAACTAAAATAACTGTTAGCTTCCATCAGGAAAATTCACGAAAATATAAAGGCCATTGTTGACCATATCTATCAATTCCTCAAAAGGTTTCCGGTCACATGCAGATTAGTTTTTCCTTCTACCATTTAAGGTAATATGAAAAACAATCACAGATACTAAGTAATTAACAAGAGTGCAATAGGTGAAGGGGCGTACTTCCATTGTAGTGATGAACTCCAACCTTGCACAACATGGCATAATACTCGATCTCTGACTTCCTAAGAGGAGGGCAGTTGTTGGCAATGATGATCAACTTACCTATAAAACATAAAAGAAAAATAAGAAAGTCTTGCAGAAGCTGAATCAACATTAGATTAGAACCACAAATATAATTCCAAACAAAATCAACACATGCACTTGGTTCAAGTTAAGCACTATCTTTTAGCCAAAATGAAATCCATTCACTTTTAGTTTACCATCGAAACCAATAAAACGAACCCATCGTTTTTCATATATATATTAAAAAAGGTGCCAGACATATTTAAACAATCAACCAGATAGCTCGACATTTTGGTATAGCAGAAAAAAAGCATAGTTTTAAGTAAAAAAGTCAATACCTTTGGAGCTTCTGAGAGATTTGAGAACAGTTTTGTAACCCAAAGTGTATTTCCCACTTTTCATAACGAGAGCCAATCTGTTGTTAATGCTCTCATGGGTCTTCTTCTGCACCAGAATTACCCATTAGCCATATACAAATCAGTTAGCATGTTTTCAGAAAATTTAGGAAAGCCAAATTTAAAAATTCGAAAATGAGAAAACGAGTTTTACGGTCTTCTTGGAGGCAACCATTGTCGGAGCAAGGCGGGGAGTGACAGCGGCAGCTACAAATGGCTCAGTTTCACCATAAGCGATAAGAAACCCTAAAATCTAACTAATATAGAGACTGGTTGGACACAATGGTTTTTGAGGTCGTGCTTTGGGCTAAAAGTGATGTCCTGATCATTCGATCCATTACCCTTTATGGCCCAATTCTCAGTCTCAATTTTAGTTGAAATTTATGAATTTGAATGAAATGTAAGTTGAATTCAAACTTAGAGGACTATAGTTTAATCTAAAAGTGTTAGGTCTTAAGCCGTTAGCTACGACTCTTGTGTAAAGTCAACAATGGAGGCTATAGAGGGGGGCACCGTTTTTTTTTTTTCATAGGTTTTTCAACAAAAAAGGGCACCAATTTCAATGTCCCAATTCTTTAATTAAAATATAAATAGGTTAATCGCAACTTTAGTCATTGCATTTTTTAGGGTATTTACAAGATTAGTCCCTAAGCTTCAATTATAAATACCCTAACCCATTTAGCTTCAAAATCATCCCAAATTCTTCCACTTCTCTCTCAAGTGTGTTTTGTAAACACCTGTAAAATTTCTCTTTAGTAAAAGATCTACAGCAGTCCGGAGACGTAAGCACAATTGGCTGAACTTCGTTATCAATTTTTCGGGTATTATTTTTTTCGCTTTTATTTCGTATTCTCACTAATCTGGTTATAGGGAAATTACTTGTACTCGGTTTATTTCACAACAACTGGTAATCAGAGCTTTTGGTTGTAAGTTTTGTCAAATTTTTTTGCGATATTACTATTCATTACTATTCACATGAATAGTAAAATTTGTGAACAGTGAAATTTTGTCGGCAATACGAATTTGTCGACAGAGGTGTTCTAATACATGGTGGTTCGCAAGAATTGTCAGAAACGATCCAAACGAATCCAGATTCGAGTGGGAGCGATGGCTGCAGACGAAGGGAATGTGAAAATTGAAAAATTCGATGGTGCGGACTTTGGCTTTTGGAAGATGCAGATTGAAGATTTTCTGTACTAGAAAAATCTATATCAACCCCTCTCAGAAAGCAACCAGAGAGGCATGAACAATGAAGACTGGGCTCTTCTCGATAGATAAGCCCTCGGTCGACTGACGTTATCCCGCAATGTTGCTTTCAACATAGCAAAGGAAAAGACCACGGCGGGTCTTATGGCGGCTCTCTCCAGTATGTATGAGAAGCCATCAGCCTCAAACAAATTTCACTTGATGAGGCGATTATTCAATTTGCGGATGACGGAAGCTACTCTCAACCTGGCGTTGGGGGCAGCCTACTACCCTACCTCCCCCTTACCCCATTGCATATGGGAATTGGGTTTTGTTGTTGTTGTTGTTGTTGTTGGAAGGGGCATCAATGGCTCAACACCTAAATGAACTCAACACTATCACAACCCAGTTGAGTTCCGTGGAAATTGAATTCGATGATGAAGTTCGAGCTTTAATTCTCTTATCATCTCTACCAGACAGTTGGAATGCTACTGTTACAGCAGTCAGCAGCTCGTCGGGAAACAGCAAATTAAAATTCGACGATGTTCGAGATCTGGTATTGAGTGAAGAAATTCGACGGAGAGAATCGGGTGAAGCATCAACCTCCTCAGCCTTGCACACGGAGTCCAGAGGAAGAACTTCAGAAAAAAATTCAATTCGTAGCAGATCCAAATCCAGAATGGGAAAATCAAGAATAGGAAAGAAAGATTTTACCTGTTATAATTGTGGCAAGAATGGTCATTTTAAAAGAGACTGTCGAGCAATGAAGAAAGATACCGGCACACAGGGATCTGCCAACATGACATAGGAGACAGGTGATGCCATGATTCTAAGCGTCAACAGTCCGATTGAATAATGAATCTTGGATTCAGGGGCATCTTTCACTCCACCCCATGCCGAGAAATCATGGAGAACTATATCAGTGGTGATTTTGGGAAGGTTCATCTATCTGATGATGAAACCTTGGAGATTGTCAGAAGATGAGACATCCAACTAAAGTTGCCAAACCAGACCACCTGGATGCTGAAAGGTGTGAGACATATTCCTGGTCTCAAAAAAAATTTGATTTTGTTGGACAGCTTGATGGAGAAGGATATAATATAACCTTTTCAGGCTGTGAATGGAAAATTACCAAAGGAGCACTCGTCATTGCTCGTGGTAAGAAAACTAGTACTCTCTATGTAACCTCAAATTTAGAGAATATAATTGCATTCGCGGATGCTGATGGAAAATCAAAACTATGGCACCAAAGGCTTGGTCACATAAGCGAGAAAGGGATGAAGACACTTTTGTCAAAAGGGAAGCTGTCGGATCTAAAGAATGTAGATGTCGCACTATGCGAGGATTGCATATTTGCAAACAAAAGAATGTAAGCTTTACAAAGATTGGTAAGACACCCAAGGCTCAAAAGTTATAGTTGGTTCATACTGATGTATGGGGATCATCTCCAGTTCCATCTCTTGCATGCTTACTATATTATGTCACCTTCATCGATGATTCTACAAGAAAGGTGTGGGTTTATTTTCTGAAGAAGAAATCAGAAGTCTTTGATACATTCAGAAAATGGAAGGCCATGGTGGAAAATGAGACTGGTCTGAAAGTCAAGCGGTTGAGGTTTGACAATGGAGGAGAGTACAGAAATAGGAGATTCAGAGATTTCTGTGCAAACAATGGGATCAAGATGGAGACAACAGTTCCCATGACACTACAGCAGAATGGCATAGCAGAGTGCATGAACAGAACTCTGAATGAACGTGCCAGAAGCATGAGGATACATGTTGGATTGCCCAAATTTCTATGGGCTGAACCTATCAACACTGCAGCTTACCTGATCAACCGTGGGCCCTCAGTTCCTTTGGATGGAAGAATACCAGAGGAAGTTTGGAGCAAGAAAGAAATAAACCTTTCACACTTAAGAGTGTTTGGTTGTATTTCTTATGTACACATAGACTCTGCTGAAAGAAATAAACTTGATTCTAAGTCCAACAAATGTTCCTTTGTTGGTTACGGCGGTGATGAGTTCGGTTACCGGTTTTGGGACTATGAAAATTGGAAGATCATCAGAAGTAGAGATGTCATTTTCAATGAGAATGTGAAGTACAAAGACAGGTCAACTGTAGAATCAAGCAGCTCCAATACCAAAGTTGAAACAAAGGAATTTGCTGAGTTCGAGGAGATTTCTGGAAATGATGTTCAGATCAATCCTGAAGCAGTTCAAGAAGAACCAGGCACACCGGAACTAAGACGCTCCTCCATAATTCCTAAACCAACCCAACGGTATTCTCCTTCTTTGCACTACTTATTGCTGACTGACAATGGTGAACCAGAGTGCTATGATGAAGCAATGCAAGTGGAGGATTCAGTCAAGTGGGAATCTTCCATGAAAGATGAGATGGGCTCGTTTATGTCAAATCAGATGGGAATTAGCTGAATTACCACCATGCAAGAAAGCGTTCCATAACAAGTGGATCTACAGGATCAAAGAAGAGCACGATCGGAGAAAACGCAACAAAGCAAGATTGGTTGTCAAAGGCTTTCAGCAAAAAGAAGGTATTGACTACAATGCAATTTTCTCTCCAGTCGTAAAACTGTCTACAATCAGACTGGTGTTAAAAATTATAGCTGCAGAGAATTTACATCTTGAGCAATTAGATGTAAAGACAGCTTTCCTTCATTGTGATTTGGAGGAAGAAATCTATACGAGGCAGCCAGAAGGCTTCATAGAGGCAGGTAAGAAAAACCTGGTATGCAGGTTGAATAAGAGCTTGTATGGTTAAAACAAGCTTCTAGATAGTGGTACAAGAAGTTTGACAGCTACATGAGTAGCAGTGGTTTTACCAGATGCCAAGCAGATCATTGTTGCTACATCAAGATGTTGAAACCTTTTTTCGCCCGGAGGGGAAAAAGATCGATACCGACTCGGGGGTTTTCTCTTTGAAAATCGTTTCGAAATATGAGGAGTCGCCACCAATCATTTAAGGTAAGATTGGAACACCATAAAAACCAGATGCTTTTAATAAAACATTTTTGCTTTTAATAAAACATTTTTTTATCAAAATATCGGTTTGAAGGTCTGCGAAAATCTAGAAATCAGGTTCGGGAGTCTGTTACGCATGGGGAAGGATTAGCACCCCCACAAGCGCCCACAAATTGGTACCCAGTTGATTACCCTATATTTAAAATAAAAAATTAGAGTTTGATATTTATTTAATTTAAAATTCATTAAGGATACAAAGTTAAAAAGGGTATTCATTTATCGAGACCGATAGCGTTCGCCCCCGAGCGTAAATGCAGGAGATCAGCTATTGTGCCTAATAACCGAATATTGCCTCATTTTTAGAAAAAAACATGATATAGTTTTAAAAAGGATGTTGACTTATTCAGGGAATTACCAGTAGTCACCCCCTAAGCACGATCGCGTGAGATATACTATTAATTCCTTAATAAGTGAACACTGTCTTAGATTTGTAAAAACAATGCAATCAAATAAAATTTATTTGTCTTAATTAAACTAAAAGTAAATTAAGGTCTTTTCTAACTTAAAGTGTCAAATTAAGAAAATTAAGGTATCTAGGAGCTCAAATCTAAAATGTAAGTTCTAGTATTAAAGCTTAATGTTATATATTAAAATGAAGTAAATATTCACGTATTAGAAAGTTTCTTTTGATAATTTTAAAATGATCGAATATCACCCTTAGTCAATTTATTTCGATTTGAATCAAATAATGCTCATGAGGATATTGTACAAATTATGCAAAAAGGATGTCATGCCAGAATTAATTAAATAAATATTATGATCAAGAAAACTATGTCATGTGATATACAGATATTATATACATATATTTATTAATTATAATATATCGTATATATCTTAGCATATGATACCCAAATGTGATTGAAATACAAAAATTAAAATATAACATTCCACACTATAAATTTATTAAAAATAGCATTACATATTAAAATAATGATTAAATCATGTTAAATGTAACTTTACTATCTTAAATACAACCAGAATAAAAATATGATTGAAAATACAAATATCATACCATAATAAATAATGGAACTAAATTAAAATAAAACACAATTATAAAGGACTAACATTAAATGCATAAAAAATGCAAAGACCATAATAAACTTAATCTAATGACTAAAAAGTAACATGCAAAAATTAGAGATCTAATGTCTAAATAACAGAAAATAAATAAATCAAATTTTTGGATTAAAATTAAAAACACATAAAATTAAAAGACTAAATTAAAAGCATAAAAAACTCGAATTGAGAGCTAAACTAAATTATACAGTTAAATATAAAGATACGAGAGCAAGTTACCCTAAAATCTTGGTGGCTAAAAATTAATTAACCCAAACTATTTAATATAAAAAACTATACTAAATCTAAACCTATGTAAATTACAAAGAACCCAGCCCTACTCTTTTCACGCACTGCGTAGAAAAGAAATGTGGACCGGCTGCCTTTCCTCTCTCGCATAATCACTGGCCACTTTACACTTCTCAACTGCTCATCTCTTCCACTCTGATCGACGCTTCCTCTCTACTCCAATGAAACTCCAAACATCGTAAGGTAAATAGATCTCATTTCTATTTTATTTTTATTTTAAATCTCAACCGGTGAGAGCTAACCCAAATATTCTACAGGCGAGGTTCCAAACGATAAGAAGAATCGACCTATTTCCGCGACGCGAACTACTCTGATGGTTTTAAGATCTACAAAGAACTCGAATAAACAAAGTAAAACGCTAAAACATCTCTACTTGAATGTTCATTTTTTATTTGATTTTATTTTCTGTTTTTTTATCTCTTAAGCTCGTAAATAAATTAATGGAAACTGACCCTTTCACCTTGAATTCCAGCAGCTAAACCAGCATGCAAACTGTCGTTCATCGACAATAGTAACCTCACCAAAGTGTGGTAAATTCCCGCAAGGGAACCCGAACGTCTCAGGTAAATAAAATCATGCCTTCTCCCCTTTATGCTTTTATTATCTATACACTTAAATACAACTAAAAAACAATATAGAAGGGCTTTGGAAATAACAAAATATGAAATTTCTTTACTGTTATTTGCTTGGTTATCTCACATGGTTATGACATTAGTTTCCTTCAATTTCCTTCGGTCGAATGGTTTGTGGTAAAATTAGTTGATAATGTATACATGGATATAGGTTACTGGTGTCGATTTTTCATATTACTACTGTTATTTTCTTTATATTTTGCTTCGAAAAGTAAATAAATAAATACATGCACAAGTTTAACACATACTGGAAATAAAAAAGAAATAGAATACCTCAGGAAATTATCACTGACTTTCATTAATTTCACCAAAAGAAAAGGGAGTAAAACCCTTTGCTTACAGTGCTTTCAAAAGATAAATATCAAAAACCCATTTCAAAATTTCCCTATATTTTTGTGTTTTTTTTCTCCTTGTTCGAATAGTCCTCCCCTTCGAATGACCGAGCCCCCCCTCCATCATAATTGCATCTTCATTTTATCATTGAATGTCATTTTGTATTTTTCCCTTTTTCTTAATTCGTTGCATCATTAGGTAGGAATAATGAGGGTAGGTAATGGATTAGGTATTTTGCTTTTGACTTGGAAAATTGCTTAAACTTTCGGTGGATGAATGATTCTTTGACTTTGGTGGATTTGTTGCAGATTCCACGTGGGCAGCTCGGTTGTGGTGTTGTAACCGGGTCTGGATCCGGGTCTTGGGCTTGAACAAACATCATGTAATTGGGTTGATATTTGTAACTGGGTCTTGGGCCTGTAAAATATAATATGTAACATTAATAATAATAATAAAAAAATGAGATGAAAAATGTGTGTCAACAGTTTCCCCTCTTTACCCATTCTTATGTTAATAAGAATAGGGCAAAGACGAAAAGATAATACGTTTTTCGTCCAGTCAACTTCAAGGTTTGAGCTATGATAAGAGATCTTTTCCGTTGTCACTCAGGGAATATCATATCTGGGGATGTTGATCCACTCCACTGTTCTTCAGGGAAGATTGAATCAAGGTAGATTTGCTCTATTATCACTCATGTAATATCAAATCTTGAAAGAGAGGGATGTGTTCCACTTCTTCTGAGGGAATATCATATTGGGAAAGTTGATCCATTGAATTAGGGTAGACTTGTTCCACTGTCACTTAGGGAATATCAAATCTTGAAAGAGGGGGATATGTTCTTCTTTCTCTGAGGGAATATCAGATCTGGGAAAGTTGATTCATTGAATTAGGGTAGACTTGTTCCGCTGTCACTCAGGGAATATCAAATCTTGAAAGAGGGGGATATGTTCTTCTTTCTCTGAGGGAATATCAGATCTGGGAAAGTTGATTCATTGAATTAGGGTAGACTTGTTCCACTGTCACTCAGGGAATATCAAATCTTGAAAGAGAGGGATCTGTTCTGCTTACTCTGAGGGAATATCAGATCTGGGAAAGTTGATTCATTAAATCATGATAGACTTGTTCCACTGTTACTCAGGGAATATCAAATCTTGAAAGAGAGGGATCTATTATGCTTCCTCTGAGGGAATATCAGATCTGGGAAAGTTGATTCATTGAATCAGGGTAGACTTGTTCCGCTGTCACTCAGGGAATATCAAATCTTGAAAAAGAGTGATTGTTTCACTTCTTCTGAAAGGAATATCAGATAGATGGATTTGCTTCACTATTCTTCCGTGAAGGCTTAAAATGGCCCGGAGAACTTAATCGTCATGCTCGGAAGGCTTACTGTTGGATTTGCTTCACTATACTTCGGTGAAGGCTTAAGATGGCCCAAAGGATTTAAGCATCATGCTCGAAAGACTTATCGATGGATTTGATCATCATGCTCGGAAGACTTACTGATGGATTTGATCATCATGTTCGGA
Organism: Hibiscus syriacus; assembly: GCF_006381635.1. Classification (NCBI taxonomy): domain Eukaryota; kingdom Viridiplantae; phylum Streptophyta; class Magnoliopsida; order Malvales; family Malvaceae; genus Hibiscus; species Hibiscus syriacus. The sequence goes on along the minus strand of NW_024061878.1, from coordinate 584,866 downwards.
AGACTTACTGATGACCCGAAGGATTTAATTTTGGAAATAGTTTACTAGGTAAGAAACCTTTCTTACTTTTCAAAAATTTTAATTTTAAATTTAAATGAGAAACCTTTCTTATTTTTTCACTTATAAAACAACTTAATAGTTGAGGAACATGCCCCACTTCAAAGTAATGCTTCCTCTGTGGATTGGACCCACCATGTTCTTCAGGTTCACTTCTTTAAATGCGATTCCTTGTGTTTGAGGTTTAAATTCTAGCTTCGATTTGTTGGGATTTGGATATCATGAATCTTTTTTCCTTGAAAGTTCTGTAAAAACCAAATATTTATGTGTGAAATGTGAATGCAATGCAATGCATTTTTTATGCAAATGATGTTCTCATGCATATGTAAATGCTGATTTAATTTACGTTTCAGAGTTGTTCTTACAGGACTCTGCCATTGATTTATGCTCAATTGATTTGCCTTACGAGTTAAGCTATGCTCAAATTCAGTGTTTTCCCCTGACACTTCAAATTGTGAGACTCATTCTCAAGGCCTTCTTGGTCTGAACCTTGTTATCTCAACATGATCTGGGTTTCTGATCATGCTCCAAAGTGGGCATTTTCATGGCTCTTCCACACTTGGGTGCCAAAATTCATCAATGCCCGGTCGTATTTTTGCATTTTTGCTATATGCTGGGATATGTATTTGTTTCTTGATGGGTTACCGACAATGTCACAAAGGGGTGTTACGAGCTCTTATTATTCATTCTTTATGATCCTTAGATCATCTGCTTCAAGATTGTGGAATGTTTCATGTTCTGCATTGCTTATTCTTCTTCTTCAATAGAGGTACAATGAGCCTCACCAGCTTCAAGGACCTTTCACATATGAAACTGTCCTGTTTGAAAATATTTTTCCCCTTTTCATATTTTAGGGATCAAAGAATGAAAGAATTTTATAAAACATTACCTCTTAATTCATGCTCACAATCGAATCAAATCAAATCAAATCATAAACATGAGTTAACAGAATATCAAAAGAATCAATAGCTCTTTAATATTTTCAGGGTTATAGCTCTTTGACAAGTGTCAAAATTGAGGGGTTGGCTTCAGGTTGGCTTCCTATTTTCTAAGGTTTTGACCACCAAAATGTCATTTCTTTCTTGATCATTGTGAACATCGCAACATGCACTTCTTTCTTGGCTTGGTATTTTAATCGAATGCGAACAAAATGACGCAACTAGTATAATCAATTACTAAACTTTCTAGAACACTTCTATTTCAGTTCTCTAAAATCTTCCATTTGTTCAAGCTTCGTAGACTCTTCTAACTAAGGCAATGCAGAAATATCGATCTAAAAATGATATTTCTGAGTGCTTGTGTGAAATTGACTATAATAGGTTTCCTTACGCCCTTAGTCCATCTTTACCGAAACTCCTTATTCATAAAATTGATTTAATTTGCCATTGTCTGGCTAGCTGAAATCAGCTTTATTGTATATATATTATAATCGCCTTTATCGGGCTAGCTAAAGGGTTCATCTCATCAAAAAGTCTTCGACCTGGCAATCGCAGTGGAGCGAACACCGAACTACCAAGTATCTGATCAATGTCATGGTTTGAATATAATCTATTCATAAGGCCAGGGCTTTTGAGTTTCCTCTATAACCAATTGCCTTAGCGGAATAGCTCAGCTTTATTGTATATATATAATTACATTCTAGGTATACGGATTCAATTTCTTAAGTTTGTCAAGAAGAACCTGTTATACTCTAGGTGTTATTGAAAGTCAGAAAATCTCATCTTTAGAGTTCAATTTCCAAGCAACTGACCTAAACTAGATTCACCTACTCGACTATTCCATCTGTCAAGATCATAATCATCATTGAACATCATCAACAAAAGTGTGATCTAGTTAGTTTTGTAACATCATACACAAAAGATGCCCCATGTTGTCTGCTCCTATGCATACCTGAATACCAAGCCTATTATTCATTCCCTTATGATAAATGAAGGTTGTATCGGTCCCTGCAATAAAAATGCATGGTGTTCAATTTTATCTTCTATGGATAAAGTCAAGGTCCTTATTTTATCAAGTTTCAACCTTGTCATTTTGTCAAAGATTTATAACTCTAGTTATTTAAAGAATTTTTAATTCAATTGATATTCAAAGAATTTCAAGTCGTAAATTCGATTCAATACTCACCATCCTTAAAGTAACATAGATTCATTTAAATATCCTTACAAACATAAAGATGAAAAAGTAAAAAAAAAGTTCAAACAAGATGCCGCAAATGGAACATGCGAATATGGTAGATCATAACCTTCACTTGTTCAGCCAGAATGCCCTATTTTCCCTAGAATGATGGGTGCCCAGTCGGATTAGGATTTTTACCCTTACTTACTCCCCATTTCTCGATCATGTCTCTTGTCAAGACTCCTTTGTCAACGGGCTTTTCTATCTCTTCCATCAATGGTATGCACTTATCAGTGTGATGACCCAATGCCCCTAGATGAAAATCACAAGAACAAATCGTGTCATAGCCATAATCGGATGAGCTAGTCTTCATTCTTAAAGGTCTTTGCAGTGAGGTACTGATTCTTGATTAAAGGGGATAGCTAGTCAGAAATAGGAACTTGAAAAACCTTGAGGGTCGTATTTTCCCAACACATCTTTTGCGGCCAGTCTTGGATTACCTCTCCTTTGACATTTTTCACGTCACTTCCCACTTCTATCTTCTGTTTTAGCATCAGAGAGGTCTCAAGAGTTGATTCCTTTATCTCTACCTCACATACCTTGATTTCCTTGATTTCGCGCTTCTCCTTTTCTGCATGTACTTTACTTGTTTCGACCCCATCAACTCCATTATGAGGGTTGACTTTAAACTGTTTGACTAAAACAAACTGATTGTTACCATCCACCTTTATAACTCCATAAGCCAAAAGATCTTGTACTTGTCGTTTGAAGTTACTACAATTCTTGATAGAGTGTCCTCGGGCTCCAGCATGATATTCACAAGAAACTTTCTCATTATACCAACTCGGATAAGGGGGCAACAGAGGCTTAGCCAGGTGTGGAGCAATCAGCTGGGCTTGGAGCAACTTGTGATATAACTGGCTGTATGAAAGCTCTTTTGACCTCACTTTCTCCTTGCCATATTATGAGAAGATTGAAACCTCGTGATTAATCACTGAAACACTCGCTTTGAAGTTGTAACGTTTGACCAGTATCTTGGGAGAGACATTAGTTTGCAATCTCCCTTCATCGTCAAATTTTGAGCTTTCGGGGAGCTTAGGTTTTCCATTTTCAAAGCATAATAGCCCTTCCGTGATGAGGTTTTGAACTTTAAATCTCAAGATCATACAATCTTCTGTAGAGTGGTTAAACTCTCCAATATGATAGTCGTATGAAATTTTGACATCTTGCCAGTCTAGACGCGAATAAGTATTGTACCTCGGAGGAAAAGGCGTCAGGAGCCCACTTTCAAAGAGAAAGGGTAACAAGTCTGAGTATGAGATTGGAATCGGAATCAGAGGTATCATCTTCTTCTTCTTTCTATTCTTTTTGGCCTTCTTTACTGTATTTGAACCTCCTCTATGCCTCTCTTCTTTAAGTTAGACTCAACTTTTGTGTTAGCAGTTTCACCTTCAACTTTTGCTTTTCCACGCATGATATCTATCATATTTCCTAGAATCATGCTCGATTCTTTGAGTTGACCTGGATTATCACACTCCCTAACAGGTTCTTGATCACTTGTTGTCATCGCAATAGTTGCACCACTAACATTCATATTCTCACTTGAAGTCATCATATTTTCTTGCATAATAGGGTCCTCTAACGATTTCTCCCTATGTGTTACTGTAACCATCATGCTCATCAACTTGGACATCTGTTCCCTGGACTCAACTTGGAACTTTCTTGCTTCCTCAGTCATTTCTTGCTTCCTCAGTCATTTCTTGTTGTGTCCTTACGAGTTGCTCTTGGATTCTCTCGATCCTACTAACACGTGCTAATATTTCATTCATTTCTTTCAATTTTTTTCAGAAACACGCCTCGGGTAACTTCAGTTTGCTTTTAAAGCTTCTGTCACATTATCTTTCACTAGTTATTCTCACGTTTTCATGATTGATGCATGTAAAAAAGTTTAAATTAAAGCAATGCGAATGAAAATGTGGATGCCAAATACAAATGCAACACGATATTGATTCCAAAATAACTTAGTTTATATAAAAAGTACTCAACAACACACAACGTCTAATCACTTAGGCAAAGAGATTATATTGACATAAATACTAAACGTAGAATCTTGCCTTATTCCCTAATCTCTCGAGCTCTATCATCAATCCCATGATGTGCCGTTTTCCTCTGTTTTGGAATCACAAAAATTCTTAAAGATGTCGCTTCTTCAAATAACTCTTAGACTTGGCGAGCCATATCGCGGGTCTGATCCATTGCTCTCTCTATTACTTCATGTTGCCTTTGAATGGTGTCTGAGCCTGCCGTAGAGTAATTCCAAGCTCTGGATTAGTTAAGGGTCGGCTCTCTTCTAGCTGTTGGATTCGCTGATGGCATCTATGCACTATGACTTCTAATTCAACAATCTTCTCTTTTGAGGCCTCATTTTCTTGCATGGTTACCTCTTGTGTGGATGAGTTGATCAACTCTGCTCCTTCTAGCTCCACTATATTCTTCTTTTCGATGGAGTTTGCTCAAAATTAAACTTTTCAGCTAAGCCCAGGAGATCTCCTCATCACGAATGTACTCTTCGACCCACTCCTTGGTCTTTCCCGTCAACGTTATCATCTTAGTTATGAACCCCTTAGGTCGAATTGCCTTGGTGTAAATTGAATGTCTTCTAACATTCGGGATGTTCAACAAAGCTGTATACTCCTCCAAGGTCGGGGTCATGTCTACTTTACCAAAAGTGAAACACCTGTAAGCTGGATTCCAACACTCGGTAAGGGCTCGAACCACCATCAAATCTATTGGTACTCTCAGTAGCTCTACGATGTCGTCGTATATCCCTCTGAATAGTGTCTTCTCATTATCATCCCAGGTAGACCAAATTCTTGATAACTCAATCCAGTGTGCCTGTCTGACTCGAATAGTTACCTTTTCTGGCAAAACTGAATCTTCGGTAGTGATAAGGCTATCCCCAAATCGTGTCTGCCCATATTCAAACCAGGTCTGAACACTGATTGCATTCTTAGTCCCATCGGAAGACATTGCTGCCTTAAGCTTTTTTATAATAACTAGATTATCTGAGAATCAATATCGTTTATGAAATGATGTGATATGACAATGATACATGCAAAAATGCAATAAGAGCATACAAAATAAAATCAATGTTAGTAGAAAAAAGACCATAAGAATCAAATTAGTTGAAATGATTAGTCAAAAAAAATATAATCTTAAATATGACTTAAAGTTGACACTAAAAAATAAAACATACAAAGGAAATTAATGGTCCTAACCGCATGCGTTCTAGTTCTCCTAGGTTATCCGCATTGCTTTAATGGGGTAGGCTTACTAAATTCTTTATATGAGGTTGGGTTCTAGAAAATGGTTCCCAAGCCATCTTTACAACCTGCTAAGGTTGCCCCCCGATTCTGGCCCATTACAGACTTGCGAATCAGGTTCAGCTCAGGGGATCACACCACTAAAAGCGTACCTCGGATCTGGTATCCGGATAGACAACTTAGGGTGCTTTCCAGAGATACTTTGTCATACCCACACAAGGAAGCCCAATGCTCCTCGTGAGGTGTGACGTTTCTCCCTACTTAGGTAATCTGGGTTTGAGCTTGAGTGTAGAGCTATGATATGCAACAATCATAAATATTTCACAAAAGTGTAAGCATTAACCAGAGAGAAATCTTTTTTTTGTGAAATAACATAATGAACAGTAAATTAAATAAGATTGAACCTGTAATTTCAAAAACTATAAATACATGGTAACCAATTCGTGGCTCGACTCTCAATTTGTTTTAAAAAACAAAAGTCCCCAGCGGAGTCGCCAAGCTGTCGTAACCTTTTTTCGCCTGGAGGGGAAAAAGACCGATACCGACTCGGGGGTTTTCTCTTTCAAAATCGTTTCAAAATATGAGGAGTCGCCACCAATCATTTAAGGTGAGATTGGAACACCATAAAAATCATATGCTTTTAATAAAACATTTTTTCTTTTAATAAAACATTTTTTTTATCAAAATACCGGGTTTGAAGGTCTGCGAAAATCCAGAAATCAGGTTCAGGAGTCGGTTACGCGTGGGGAAGGATTATCACCCCCACAAGCGCCCAAAAATTGGTACCCAGTTGATTACCCTATATTTAAAATCAGAAATTTGGAGTTTGATAAGGGTATTCGTTTATCGAGACCGATAGCATTCACCCCCGAGCGTAAATGCGGGAGATCAGCTATTGTGCCTAATAACCGAATATTGCCTCATTTTTAGAAAAAACATGATATAGTTTTAAAAAGGATGTTGACTTATTCAGGGAATTACCAGTAGTCACCCCCTAAGCACGATCGCGTGAGATATACTATTAATTCCTTAATAAGTGAACAGTGTCTTAGATTTGTAAAAATAATGCAATCAAATAAAATTTTATTTGTCTTAATTAAACTAAAAGTAAATTAAGGTCTTTTCTAACTTAAAGTGTCAAATTATGAAAATTAAGGTACCTAGGAGCTCAAATCTAAAATGTAAGTTCTAGTATTAAAGCTTAATGTTATATATTAAAATGAAGTAAATATTCACGTATTAGAAAGTTTCTTTTGATAATTTTAAAATGATCGAATATAACCCTTAGTCAATTTATTTTGATTTGAATCGAATAATGCTCATGAGGATATTGTACAAATTATGCAAAAAGGATGTCATGCCAGAATTAATTAAATAAATATTATGATCAAGAAAACTATGTCATGTGATATACAAATATTATATACATATATTTATTAATTATAATATACCGTATATATATTAGCATATGATACCCAAATGTGATTGAAATACAAAAATTAAAATATAACATACCACACTATAAATTTATTAAAAATAGCTTTACATATTAAAATAATGATTGAATCATGTTAAATGTAACTTTACTATCTTAAATACAACCAGAATAAAAATATGATTGAAATTACAAATATCATACCATAATAAATAATGGAACTAAATTAAAATAAAACACCATTATAAAGGACTAACATTAAATGCATAAAAAAGTGCAAAGACCAAAATAAACTTAATCTAATGACTAAAAAGTAACATGCAAAAAATTAGAGATCTAATGTCTAAATAACAGAAAATAAATAAATCAAATTTTCAGATTAAAATTAAAAACACATAAAATTAAAAGACTAAATTAAAAGCATAAAAAACTCGAATTGAGAGCTAAACTAAATTATACAGTTAAATATAAAGATACGAGAGCAAGTTACCCTAAAATATTGGTGGCTAAATATTAATTAACCCAAACTATTTAATATAAAAAAACTATACTAAATCTAAACCTATGTAAATTACACAGAACCCAACCCTACTCTTTTCACGCACTACGCAGAAAAGAAATGAGGACCGACTGCCTCTCCTCTCTCGCATAATCACCGGCCACTTTACACTTCTCAACCGCTCATCTCTTCCACTCCGATCGACGCTTCCTCTCTACTCTAATGAAACTCCAAACATCGTAAGGTAAATAGTTCTCATTTCTATTTCATTTTTATTTTAAATCTCAATCGGTGAGAGCTAACCCAAATATACTACAGGCGATGTTCCAAATGACAAGAAGAATCGACCTATTTCCGGCGACGCGAACTACTCCGATGGTTTTAAGATCTACAAAGAACTCGAATAAACAAGGCAAAAAGATAAAACATCTCTACTTGAATGTTCATTTTTTATTTGATTTGATTTTCTGTTTTTTTTATCTCTTAAGCTCGCAAATAAATTAATGGAAACCGACCCTTTCACCTTGAATTCCAGTAGCTAAACCAGCATGCAAACTATCGTTCATCAACGATAGTAACCTCACCAAAGCGTGGTAAATTCCCACAAGGGAACCCGAACGTCTCAGGTAAATAAAATCATGCCTTCTCCCCTTTATGCTTTTATTATCTGTACACTTAAATACAACTAAAAAACAATATAGAAGGGCTTTGGAAATAACAAAATATGAATTTCTTTACTGCTATTTGCTTGATTATCTCAAATGGTTATGACATTAGTTTCCTTCAATTTCCTTCGGTCGAATGGTTTGTGGTAAAATTAGTTGATAATGTATAATGGCTATAGGTTACTGGTGTCGATTTTTCATATTACTACTGCTCTTTCTTTACATTTTACTTTGAAAAGTAAATAAATAAATACATGCACAAGTTTAACGCATACTGGAAATAAAAAAGAAATAGAATACCTCAGGAAATTATCACTGACTTTCGTTAATTTCACCAAAATAAAGGCAGTGAAACCCTTTGCTTACAGTGCTTTCAAAAGATAAATATCAGAAACCCATTTCAAAATTTCCCTGTATTTTGTGCTTTTTTTCTCCTTGTTCGAATCGTCCTCCCCTTCGAATGACCGAGCCCCCCTCCATCATAATTACATCTTCATTTTATCATTGAATGTCATTTTGTCTTTTTCCCTTTTTTCTTCATTCGTTAATCATTAGGTAGGAATAATGAGGGTAGGTAATGGATTAGATATTTTGCTTTTGAGTTGGAAAATTGCTTAAACTTTCGGTGGATGAATGATTCTTTGACTTTGGTGGATTTGTTGTAGATTTCACGTGGGCAGCTCGGTTGTGGTGTTGTAACCGGGTCTGGATCTAGGTCCTGGGCTTGAACGAACATCATGTAATTGGGTTGATATTTGTAACTGGGTCTTAGGCCTGTAAAATATAATATGTAACATTAATAATAATAATAATAAAAACGAGATGAAAAATGAGTGTCAACACAAGAGGTTCGACAACAGTTTCATTATTTTATTGTTGTATGTTGATGACATGCTCGTTGCAGGCTCAGACATGCAAGAGATTATACACTTGAAGCAATAATTGTCAAAGCAAAATTTTCTATGAAGGATCTGGGCGCTGCAAAGCAGATTCTTAGGATGAGGATCAAGAGAGACACAAAGTTGGGGACTTTGATGTTATCACAGGCTGAGTACATCAACAAAGTACTCTCCAAGTTCAACATGGAAGATGCTAAACCAGTAAGTACACCTTTAGGTGTTCATTTCAGACTCTCCAAAGAACAGTCACCAAAGACGGAGGAAGAACGTGCACACATGGTAAAGGTACCGTATGCCTCAGCAATTGGAAGTCTGATGTATGCCATGGTTTGTACTAGACCAGATATTGCTCATGCAGTGGGAGCTGTTAGCAGGTACATGAATAATCCAGGCAAGGTACACTGGGAAGCTGTCAAATGGATCCTCAGATATCTGCGGGGTACTACTAACAAAGCACTTTGTTTCAAAGGTGGAGATACGATACTGACAGGCTATGTAGATGCTGACTTAGCCAGAAATGTTGACATCAGAAAGAGCACTACAAGGTATGTTTATACTCTAGGAGGTACTGCAGTGAGTTGGGTTTCTCAACTACAAAAGATAGTTTCTCTCTCCACAACTGAAGAAGAATATGTCACTGTTACGGAAGCCAGCAAGGAGATGGTTTGGCTCCAAAGTTTCTTGGAAGAGTTAGGCAAGAAACAAGAGAACAATGTCTTGTACTACTATAGTCAAAGTGATATACATCTAACAAAGAATCCGTCTTTTCATTCCAGAACGAAGCACATACAATTGAGATATCATTTTATCCGGTCTCTTCTGGAAGATGGGATTTTGAAACTTGAAAAGATTAGTGGAGCTCAAAATCCAGCAGACATGTTAACAAAGACGGTGACTACGGACAAGCTGAAGTTGTGTTCAGCTTCAGTTGGCATGCTAGAGTAACAAGACCAGAAATGCTGTTGCATCGATCGAGGTGTGAAGACAGATTAAAATCAGTCTTCAAGTGAGAGATTGTAAAATCAATAATGGAGGCTATAGAGGGGGGCATCGTTTTTTTTGTATGGGTTTTTCAACAAAAGGGCACCGATTTCGGTGCCCCAATTCTTTAATTAAAATGTAAATGGGTAATCGCAACTTTAGTCATTGCATTTTTAGGGTATTTACAAGATTAGTCCCTAAGCTTCAACTATAAATACCCTAACCCATTTAGCTTCAAAATCATCCCAAAATCTTCTACTTCTCTCTCAAGTGTGTTTTGTAAACACCTGTAAAATTTCTCTTTAGTAAAAAATCTGCAGCAGTCCGAAGACGTAAGCACAATTGGCTGAACTCCGTTATCAATTTTTGGGTATTATTTTTTTCGCTTTTATTTCGTATTCTCACTAATCTGATTATAGGGAAATTACTTGTACTCGGTTTATTTCACAACATCTTGATACAATGATTGATCTAAAATTTAATAAAAAATCTCAACTCAAAGAACTAAACATTAAAGGAATGTTAGAGATGTTAAACGGAAAATATGAAAAGGATCTTCCTAAGTATACAATCCTAAATCGTCTCGCAAGAATAACATTGGATCAGAGAGAAAATATTTACATCCTAATATAACAGTCTATTTAGTCAAAACCGCTTTTATCCGCAGATGCCAAAGGAGAGTGACGTCTAAGGGTGTACAGGAATCTTGTTTCCTTCCCATTCTTGTTGTACAAAAAAATAAAAAAATAAAAAAATAAAAATAACAACCAACCGACAAAAAAGAACAATTCTTAAGTTTAATGATTAAATTAAATACTTCTAAACTTTAGTAACAAAAATGGATGTTATATGAAAGTTGAGTGATGATTCATTTAATTTATCTAATATTTACTTATTTTCTGGACCAGCTCGGCTACTTCTTGTTGCTCCCTATTGCTCGCAAAATAATTTAAGATTTTGTGCTCTATATTTGATTTATCTAGGGTTCCGTTTAACCGACCCCATGGCCGAAGTCATAAACATGCCGGTCGATTCAATAGACAGCCGCCGCGGTGGCGACCGTAAAGATGACAATAATAACAACAACGACAACACGCGACTTCCAGCATCTGACGATCCCAACTCCTCTCCCCCTGCTCCGCAGCCTTCTCGACGCCGCGACCGAGATTCGCGTGAGCGAAGGGACCGCGACTTCTACGATCATGACCGCTCTCCCCTGCCTCCAACTCCCAGAGAGAGAGATTACAAGCGGCGCAGTAGCATTAGTCCTCCACCACCGCCGTTGAATTACAGGGATAGGAGACACTCGCCTCCGCCTTATAAGAGGTATAGGCGCGAGGATGGAGGGTATGGATGGAGGAGAGGAAGCCCTAGAGGCGGATTTGGACCCGGAGATAGGAGGTGACACTTAGTTCTTTGATGTTTTTTTTTTTTTCTTTTTTTTTGTATAATTACAACTAAAATGCGTTGATACTACTTAATTTAAATCTATTTGTTTGAACTGTTGCTTTTTTTTGTCTTAGGTGTTTTGTTGTGCTTAATATCACGAACATATTTCTGATTTGTTGAACACTGTATTTGCTTGGCTGATTAAAGATTGAAAGTTCGTTAGCTTAAAAACAAGAATGACACAGGTTATATTCACAATAATCAATAGTTTAAGTACAGGCCTGCATACTTTTGTAATATATGCATTGTTTGGCCATGATTGGCTATTTAGAATGTAAATACTGCTAATGATTCCTAATTGATATTGCTTATGCTGTGAATGGATCCTATATATAGGGAGATTGGCTGATGCACTAAGTATTTCTATAAGATGTATTTTTCTTAGGGTAACATACTAACTGATGTAAGGCGAATCTACACACTTTGGTGAGAAGAGTAGATAGCCTTATTGTGTCCCGATCAGTTGTGATCACATCACTAACCATTAAGGTCAATGAAAGCCTTGAAAGTGCTTGTTCTGTTTATGAGAGTTCTGTATATTTATTCAAGTTTTGAGTTCGTTTCTTTCTTAATAATGCCTACATATTATTTAGATCCCCTTTTTTCATGTTAACAATTGATTCCCTGTTTCTGATTATTGAAAGCTACATTGTTTTCACAAAATACTGGACTTCTGTGAATATTGAACGCTGACTTTTTGTTTTTTTGTAATCATTTGATGTTAGCTTTGGAATGGATCATTCATTCTGGTTTTTTCATTTTGCTTAGTCTGGTGTATCTTCTATAAATTTGTTATGCTCATATGATAATCAAATTTAGTACTTTCAAAAATGATTTGTTATGTTCACTTGGCAGTTTTCTTTATATTCTGATTTGCCCATGTTGTAAAACACTTCTGATGGTGTAGGTTTGGGCATGATTATGGTGGTGGATACGATCGTGATATGATGGGTAGGCCTGGTTTCCCTGATGATAGGCCTCATGGCCGGTACTTCGGTTGCTCTTCTGGTGGTTATCAAGGTGGTCCTTCTGGAAATTGCTTAAATTCTTTCAAATTTCCTCAAACTTCAATTATCGCTTGGCATAATCTTGAAGCACTTCTATTTGACCTTTTGTTTTTGCCTTCCTTCTGCCACTAATTGTTACTATAATTTAAAAGGTTAAATTGCAGAAGTAGACCTACGTCCAAAATTTATTTTAGTTATTAGTATAAAATCTTGAAATATTATATTTAATGTTAGTTATATAACGAATTCACTATTTCCAGTATATTGTTTTTGTAACCTGCAAACCGCTGGTTAGGAGTAGCTCATCTTCTGTGCTATGAATTATGATAGTTGGAGGGTAACAGTGTGTTTGCACTTAGGTTTCCTATTTTGCCTTTTTTATGTAGTACTGTAACTCAGAAAGTAGATTATGTGATTTCAGGCATCTATGAAATGATGCGTTATTGCAGTTAGTTATGACACTACAAGGAGCAAGCATGTTCCTTCTAAAATTCCATGGTAAATATGCATGTATAAGTATAATGCAGCTGCAGCGAACTTAATTATCCAACTTTTTGATTTATGATGTTTTGTTTTAGTTGCTAAATAATATTGCTTTTGCAGATTGGGATTCTGGTCGTGGTAGATATGGTGATGCTTCTAATACAGGGAGTGCTCAAAGGTTATATTCAATCTTGTTTTGTTCTCTTGTTTTAAATATGGTTTGAATTACATTCAAATCCTCTTTCAATTGAGGTGGACTTTGAAGTTGTTCAGATCATTTGATTTTGGATCTTTGTTTCTCATTCGATGGTATGACATGACTAAATTTTCAGAGAAGGATTGATGTCATACAAGCAATTCATTCAAGAGCTTGAGGATGATATACTTCCAGGTGAAGCTGAGCGCAGGTGCAGATGTGGAACAATGTTATCAATTTGGTTTTTTTCTTGTGCAAGACTCACTTCTCAGAACAATGAGATGTTTAGCATATGTGTCCTTTTTTACTGTGTAGGTACCAAGATTACAAGTCAGAGTATATATCTACCCAAAAACGAGCATTTTTTGATGCCCACAAGGATGAGGAATGGTACTTCCCATTGTTTAGTGGATTCCTTCCTCTGTATTCACTTCAAATTTCTAATTGGACTTATGTATCTAGGTTGAGAGAAAAATATCACCCAACAAACTTAGTCACTGTTATTGAAAGGTTAGTTGTACTTCTATATTTCATTATGTTTCAGTTATGAATTCGTTTCCAAGTTGATTGACGAGCATGTTGTTATTGACGAATGCTGTTTCTTCTATCGTGCTATCATTTGTAATCTTTTCTGAATTTCATTTTTTTTTTCAGGAGGAATGAGCTTGCACGCAAAGTTGCAAAGGACTTCTTGCTTGATCTGCAGAGTGGAACGCTGGACTTGTAAGATCAGCATTCTGTGCTCACTTATATGATGTGCATATTCAGCTTTTTCCCCGCATATTTTTTATCCAGTTGCTCTCAATAATTTTTATTCGTGATGCAGATCACCTGTTGTCAATGCTTTTTCGTCAAATAAATCCCGACAGACGAGTGAACCTATTTCTGAAGATGAAACTGACATCGGTGGCAAAAGAAGGCGGCATGGTAAGGGACCTGCTAAAGAAACTGATCTTTCTCTGGCTCCAAGTGCTCATCCTATCAGTTCTGATTCTAGAAGAATTCAGATTGACATTAGACAAGCACAGGACCTTGTACGTAGACTGGACTCTGATAAAGGAATTGAGGAAAATATTTTAAGCGGGTCGGACAATGACAAAATAAACAGAGATAAATCTCATGGCAGTTTGACAGGCCCAGTGATTATTGTACGCGGCTTGACTTCTGTAAAGGGCCTGGAAGGTGTTGAGCTTCTTGATACTCTTATAACTTACTTGTGGCGTGTCCATGGTGTGGATTACTATGGAATGGTTGAAAAAAGTAAGCTAAAGGCCTTAGGCATGTGAGAGCTGAGGGAAAGAGTTCTGATGTTACAAGTAACGGGTTCGAGTGGGAGAAAAAACTTGACTCACATTGGCAAGAGAGATTGAGGGGTCAAGATCCTTTGGAAATAATGACTGCTGAGGAAAAAATAGATGCTGCTGCCGTTGAAGCTTTGGATCCTTTTGTCCGGAAGATAAGGGATGAAAAGTATGGTTGGAAGTATGGTTGTGGTGCTAAAGGTTGCACAAAGCTCTTTCATGCTGCGGAATTTGTGCACAAGCATCTTAAACTCAAACATCTAAAACTTGTGATTGAGCTGACATCTAAAGTGCGTGAAGAGCTCTATTTCCAGAACTACATGAAGTAAGTGAGGTCTTACATGCGGCATATGACTTTTTTATGATTCGAAGAATACTTCTATAAGATGTTCATTGTTTTCCTTGTACAGTGATCCAGATGCGCCTGGTGGGACACCTGTTATGCAACCCTTCCTGGTATGCTATGAGTGTTTTTGTTTTGATGTTATGGTTGATCGATTGCTTTTCTTACCCTCATTTTCCCCTTTTTGCATTTTTTTTCTTGCAGACGGACAAGCCTCAGAGACGTAAATTAATGGAAAATCGCTTGAAAGATGAACGTGAATCACGTAGAGAACGTGATCGAGCAAATGGTAGTGACAGATTTGATAGATTTGAAAACCCTCAATCAAGTGATTTTCCATCTAACAATGATGGGCCTGGTGGGGGGAGCAATGATGATCCTATGTTTGATGCTTTTGGTGTAAAAGGGATGCATGTTGCGGCCCCATTGTCTTCAGATATTGCACCTCCACCAGTATTGATGCCTGTTCCTGGTGCTGGGTAAGTCTAGTGCTATTCTATGGTGTGGCAGTTAGCTTATTATTTTGTTGTAACTTATATGTGTGTGATTGCAGTCCACTGGGGCCCTTTGTTCCAGCTCCACCAGAACTTGCAATGCAAGTGTTTAGGGAGCAAGGTGGTGGTGGTCCTTTCGAAGGCAATAATATTAGTGGACGTGGTGGACCTAATTTAAGTGAACCAGCTCCCATTCTTTTGCCTCCTGGCTTCCGACAAGATCCTCGGCGTTACGAAGGTAAGTTTGCTTGAGATTGTTTCAACGCCATTGGGAAGTTCCATCTATTTTTCTTGTTGAGCATTATCTTAAGTTTTAAATTCTGAAATTATATAGAGTGTTGGGATACATGCTGTTGCTCCAATGGGTGTTTTCTGAAGTTAGGTGGGAAACTGGCTATTTATAAATCACGAGGTGGCTCTTTAGTGATGTGCTTTTAATCAACAATTCCTTGGCTTTTGAAGTTTATGTTCACATCGCAATATTCTTGCTTGATTCCCCTCCCTGCATCTCCAATTTAACTTTTGGTTTCATTTTGTCTTAAAATTGAATTGTACCTCCATGTTTTTATTTTGGTTTGGGGGGAGAGAGAGAGAGAGAGAGAGAGAGAGAGAGAGAGAGAGAGAGGGTATTATGTTCGTTGTTTGGATGGTGAATAAATTTTGCCTCATCTCAAGATCAGATGTATGCTAGTCTCAATGAGCTTACCACTGTTTTCACACTTTGTTTGTAGTTTGATGAAGATTGCCTATGTTGTTTTAGTTGCAGTCAAGTTAGCAAAGTTTTCTCATGTTTTATATCTCATGCAGTTATCAAGACCTAGATGCACCTGAGGATGAAGTCACGGTTATAGACTACCGTAGTTTGTAGATAAAGCAATGGAGGGACCCGAAATGCATCTGTCGGAATCAGAAAGCCGTTTCATCTGAACTCCAAGGTTGAATGCTGTTATTTTCTGCTTCTCCGATCAGAGAAGCATTTACCTATACTAAAGCTGCACGTTTCCCTGCGATTAAGAGTAGTCTCGAGTATCTTGTGTAATTGCTGCGAACAGGCTTTTGTATTTCTTTCCCCCTATATTGGATAAGAGATGATTATGGAGACGAGGTGGTGGGTCATAGAATGGTTAACCAGTTTGTATTTGCTGTAAAATGAATTTTTCTTTCTTGCTTCGGAAGCATGCTTATTTTGTTTGGTAATGGTTTGTATCACAAAAAGGTGGGCATTTCATATTCTTGAGAACAAAATGGTTCCTACCTTTTGTTAACCATTTAGCTGTTTAGCTTTACTGTTTATAGAACAATCATCTAAAATAGATGCATGATCATGCTTCCAAATGCAACTTCCCCATGATGATTCATTTCCCCAATGGATGAAACAGGCAACTAAAAGAGGGGGGGGGGGGAACCCCTAATCATTACAATACTGGTTGAATTAAGTGAAGCCAAGGCAAAATATAATGATTGCATTTACTTTTTTACATGTTACACAATGTGCGCAAAGAAGCTATCCGTGACTGATGAAGGATGGAATGGCATGCCGTACAAATACATGGGCCAGTCACTAATCCCAAACTTCAATGCATTCTTATTTCCTATGCTTCTTTGGACTGGGGTGGTGCATATTGTGTCAAAATCAGTTTCATTCTCCCTTTCCAACTATTCTCTGTGCTAGTTTATACTGTCTAAAAGGCATAGGTAACATGATCTGTTGGTTCACATATCCATAAAAAAATGAGCTATAAAATCCTCTGCCCTATCTCCATACCCTCATTTGTGACCTTTACGAAAATTATGACAAGTTTTTGTCTTTCTAAATTCCCTTCCCTGCTTTATATCTCTCTAAATTCATTTTGAAAATTTTAGATTAAAAAGTAAAATAATTATATTAACTAATAGTAAATAGAAATAAAAATAAACCAATTCTTATTTTTTTAATTCATAGAACAGAAAGATAAAAAAATTATTTTTATTTTTATTGTTAAAAATAATTAATATTTTGTTTTCAAATGGTTAAATGTTCAAATTGAGATTATTATTTTAGATATTATTCATATAAGGAATTGAATTTTTCAAAAAATGAAAGTAATGGTTGTCATAACCATTTTTTTCGGTAAAACAATTAAATATTATTTTAAAAACGAGTAGGACTTTAATTTTGGAAAAATGAGTGATTTTGAATGAATTTGGAATAAATTGGAGCTTACACTTTGTCGTAATGGTGAAAATCATAAATCGAATATAAAGTTAAAAGATGATCCAGTTATTGAACATTAATTAATTTCCTTTGAATTAATTAATTACAGAAAATTCTTTAACTCGAAAAGAATTCTTGAAATTAGCAATCCTCCATCGGGAAAACTAACTCGACTATTTCTTATCAATAAAAGAATATTCCCTATTTAACAAATGTATGAATCGAATATAAATAAAAATCGACGATTTGCATTCACATAAAATAAATTGGGAATTAAAGCAACACACATTGTATCAGTAAAATAAATTAATTAGTAAAATAAAATTGATTTATTTCAAGTTCGCATTTGTTCAAATGTCGTATTGGATTGTATCACTTCGATCAAGTGATACTTTCCACGTCCGTTCTACCAATTCACATTCTCGAAACTATACAATAGATAAAAGATACAAAAGGGAAATAAATGTAATCGAAAGTTTACGAAATATTTACAGTAAATGTAGCTAGGAACATTAAATTACATATTATGTTATACTTTCATACATAAAGGACTAAAGTACAAACAAATGAATATTACAACCAAAAAATTAAATAACCAAAAATAAGTATTTAAAGGACCAAAATATGATTAATAAAAATTTAAAGGATTAAAATAACAAAAATAGAAAGTTTAAGGATTAAATAATAATTACAAATAAAATAGAACCCATACCACAAATGTTAGATAATACATACACTGGAAACGAAATAAAACCATAACTAATATTTAGGACTAAAATAAAATAACCAGAAACACAGAGGACTAAACAATAATTAAACCAAATATCCAGCAGTGACTAAAATAAAAACTTTACAAATATCATGGCCAAATTAGAATGTCAATGAAAATGAACAATACACTAAAACAGTGGTTAAAATGGAATAATTAAGGTATCATGACCATATTCAAACAATCACAGAAATATGTAAGATAAGTGACTAAAATGAACTAGCCTGAAAAGTGTTCTACATAAATATAAATAAACTAAATTACAATGATCTAGGCTCAAATATAAACACAAATATTTAAAGATAATAAAGGATGTAATTACAGCAAACATAAAATTGAAGCTCAAAATAAAAGGAAATAAAAGTTTCATTGATGATTAATAACACACATTACAAATGTGGAGGGACCCTAAATGTAATTATTCCCAAAAAGTGAGATACACAGAGGAAGGTTACGAAACTATGAGGACCTATGCTGGTATTAAACTATTTAATAAAAAAATACACTCTCCTGTTAAGAACGACGTCGTTCGACATCTAACATATAACCTATTTAAGGGTTATTTTAAAACCGTAAAATCATTTATTAGCCCTCTTCCTCAGCCATTCTCACCATTATCTTTCTATTCTCCCTTCTCCCTCGGCAAAACAAGAAAACCGAGGCTCTCTGGCCACCGTATCGGTGGCCATGGGGAGCAAACCAACCCCGAAAGACCCTCAATCTTCATTCTTCCTTATTTCCTTTGGAAACCCAACCCTTCACCCCATAAAAACCCGAGATCCCCTCCTATTCTAAACCCTATATCCAAGAAAAGAGAATGTTTTACCTTTAGTTTAGGGTTCTTTAAGCTCCAGTAAGGTTGATAAGGGACAGATCTACAAGGGTAAGACTTCTTCTTTCCTTCTCTCTATTTTTCTCTCTATATGTTCTTTTTTTCTTTCCTACAAAACTGAATCCCCTCTTAAATCCCCCTTGCTTTTCTTTTATTTCCTCCATTGCCTACGATTAGTGATGATTTGAGTTAATAGAGTTGTTTGTTGCTCGAGGAAATAGGGCTTGAGTGCCCTAGATGTGTAGACCCGATTTTCCTCGGATCTCCTGTCCTTGTTATTATTATTTATTTATTTTTTGATTTTGCTGATTTGATTGACTTGGTTATTTCCGTCACTGTGGATGATGTATTGGCTCTGATCGGTTTCGATGGCGGCGGTGGCGAGAAGAAGCTTGACTGGGCAACTGTAACGTTGGGGCATGGAGGCTGGAAAATTGAAGAGGTGGTGACTGAGCTTCGATTTAGGGTTTATAAAACCCTAAAATTATTGGGTTATCATATACTGGGCTCGGGTCAGATCCAGTCGGGTTTGGGTCTCCGGATTTGGACTGGGTCCTCTTGAGTCTTGGTTTGGGTTATCTGTAATGGGCTTCAGGAATTGGCCTGCAAAATGTAATTTATAATTAATAATAAACATAATATAATAATAATAATAATAATAACAATAATTAAATTAAATGACAAGAAAGACTCGGACAAAAACGGGTATCTACAACTGTCCCTCTTTGCACATTCTTGTGTTAACAAGAATAGGGCAAAGACGACAAGACATCACATTTTTGTCTGGTTCTCCCATTTGTGCATAGAAATTGGATAATGTTGGTTGTTGGGGACGACACTGCTCATACGTGATGAAGAGTTCGGGTCGTCTAAGGGTGACACAACTCCAACGTGATGAGGATCTAATCAAGGGATGACACTGCTCATACGTGATGAAGAGTTCTTAGCCATCTTTAGGAAGGGTGATAACTCAGTTCCTACGCGATGAGGACTGCTGGTTATGTATGGGTGACACAGCTCCTACGTGATGAGGAGGTCTGGTCGGGGGATGACACGACTCATATGTGATGAAGAGTTCTTGGCCATCTTTAGGAATGATAACACGGCTCCTACGTGATGAGGACGACTGGTTATCTAAGGTTGACGCGGCTCCTATGTGATGAGGAGTTCTGGTCAGGGGATAACATACGTGATGAAGAGTTCTTTGCCATCTTTAGGAAGGGTGATAACTCAGTTCGTACTCGATGAGACTGCTGGTTATCTATGGGTGACACAGCTCCTACATGATGAGGAGGTTTGGTCGGGGGATGACACGACTCATATGTGATGAGGATGACTGGACATCTCTTTAGGGATTATGGTTTCAAGAGAAACTGACTCAAAGATTTGTTTCAAAAGTAACTGTCTCAAAAGAGACAATATTCGTTTCAAGAGAAACGACTCAAAGAATTTTAAAGGAAACTGTTTCAAGCGAGAAAAAAATTTGTTTTTAAGGGAAACGTTCACAAAGATCGGTGTTTCATGGGAAACTGTCTCAAATGAGACAAAATTTGTTTCAAGGGAAATAATCTCAAATATTGTAAATTTTGTTTCCCAAAGAAACAGACTCAAAGATTTTTCTCAAAAGAAACTGTCTCAAGAGGGACAAAATTTTGTTTCCAAAGAAACGGACTCAAAGATGGGTTACGTCTTAAGTGAGACGAAATTCGTTTCAAAGGAAACAATCTCAAAGGTTGGTTTTTCATTTGAAGCTGTCTCAAGAGAGACAAAATTTGTTTTAAGAGAAACGATCTCAAAAATGGTTGTTTCATAAGAAACAATCTATAGGAAAATAAGATTTGTTTCAAGAGAAACAAACTAAAAGATTACAAATTTTGTTTCCAGTGAAACAATTTTAGAAATTGTGTTTAAAAGGGTAAATTGTCTCAAGCGAGACGAATCGGTTTTGAAAATCTCAAGTGAGGTTAGTTTTGTTTCAAGTACCACAAATTTAAATTTGTATCTCAGAGAAAAAATGTCTCAAGCGAGATGAAATTTGTTTTTATAGAAATTGTCTCAAGCGAGACAAAATTTGTTTTAAAATTCTCAAAATTTGTGGAAAAATGTCTCAAGCGAGATAGAATTTTGTTTCAAGAAAAAAACACCCTCTAAGACGATAGAAAGTCTGCTTGTTCCTGCATGTTGAGGAAATGTCTTGATTGTTGACTTCAGGAAGTCAAATCATTGTTTCTTCAAGTTAGAGACATCTGGTCATTTACGAGCTTTGATTTTCTGAGAGATCAAAATGATGCATTTTTGACTGACAATCTTGGATGTTATGATGGATGTGTCAAGATGAAATTCGTTTGATTTGTCCTCAAGTGAGGCGAAAAATGTTTTTAATACACATGATGATAAATGTTTGATGCAAATTTTATGTATCATATAGGTATGTGTATGTATGTATGTATGTATTGATGTTTTCTCGATCTAGAAGGAGAATTGTTGCGAGAACAACCTTCACTCTATCATTTATTCAGTTTATCTACTTTTCCACTAAGGTGTACTCTT
This sequence comes from Hibiscus syriacus, assembly GCF_006381635.1. NCBI lineage: Eukaryota > Viridiplantae > Streptophyta > Magnoliopsida > Malvales > Malvaceae > Hibiscus > Hibiscus syriacus. The sequence goes on along the minus strand of NW_024061878.1, from coordinate 563,274 downwards.
GAAAACCTTGACCTGAGACAATTTGTTTTCTTTGCCCCATCAAATTTTGCCCCATAAATTTGTCTTTTCTTTCCCCGGCTTCAATCTTGAACTTCAGAGGAATCTTCGTTGAATTCCAATATATGCCTCCATAGAGATTATCTTGTTTGAAAAACGTTTTTATTCTTCTTGTATTTTCAAAACTATGAAAATATCAATTAAAAGAGTTTTGAAAAATGTTTAATCAAAAGTTTTGAAAATATTGCTCCTTTCAAGGTTTCACAATTGACAAATCATAAAACAAGAGTTCACTGGATATCAAAGAATTAATTACACTGTTAATCCTTCGATAAATTATAGTTATTTGAAAAGTGTCAAGATTGCTATTTTTGAAAAATGGTTAAGTAAGGAAGGATAAAAAAGTCTCAAGTGGTTATTTTTGGTAAAAGGTTTGTTATTCTCATTTATTTGCTGTTCACTGATCTGATGGAGTAGCTTCTGTACTCATTTATTGGAAGTGTTCTCTGACTCTCAGCTCTCACGTTCTCATTCATGTTGTGCGATGCCTCATCAGGGAATTTGTGCGATCGCCTCTATGCAATAGTTGCACTGTCTTAATACTCAAGCCGCCTTTTCAGGATTTCGACTCAAATCCTCCTTTGGTTTCAAGACGTTATTCAGAATTTACTTCTTGAACCATCCTTTGTTATTTTTCTCTATCATGCATTAAAGATTTTAGAAAACCTTTTTGTAAATAAAAGATTAATCCTGATGGGTGGGATGAAATCTGAAGATAGTCTCTTCTATTTAGAAATCCGTGTATGATTAGAATGGACTTTTAAGGAACGTAATGTAAGCCATGGTTCACGGTTATGAAATAATGGATAAATAGGCTCAAACAAGTGTTTAAGGGTAGTTAAACCAAGTATCAATTCGTTCTGATGCCTTTAATCTGGTCTTGCTCAATTTGAATCTGCTCGTATGAGTTATTTATTTTCTCTTGATGTTCCATGATATTCGAGTGAAGTGATTCTGCTTGATCAATCTCACGGTTTGAAGCTCAATGCGTCATTTCTGCTCGTATGAGTTATTTATTTTCTCTTGATGTTCCATGATATTCGAGTGAAGTGATCCTGCTTGATCAATCTCACGGTTTGAAGCTCGATGCGTCATTTGAGTCAAGGGACTCATTGTCTTTTCTCTTTGTCATATTTTTGTTTTTTTTTTGCTCTTTCCTTGTTTTTGCTTTTTTTTTTTTTTTTTTTCCCATTTTTGTTGTCTCTTTGTTTTTTATTTGCTTCTTTTCTCTTTGTTTTTATGTTCTCCTTGCTTTGATATGATCTTTGCACTCTGTATTTGGTTCACCTTTTGGTATTTCATCTGAATTAATGTCTTCACTCATGCGAACAGATTTCCTCCAATTTGCCCCCAGTGTAGAGGGTGATCCTTGGTTAGGGTTGATCAGAAGGAAAATATCATAATTCAGGCTCAAAGGGGAACACAAGGGATAAATATTTTCTCCTGTTGTGAAGGGATAAAGAAAAAAACCCGCTCATCATCTCATACACAGAAGTCCTTGCAGAAGAGGTATCCCTAGGGGATAAATTTTCAGGATAAATTTTTAGTTACATGAAAACAATGTAATTAATGCATGATAAAATTATTTCTTTTTCTATTTCTTGTTCCCAGTATGCCTCAATTGTACAAGGTCATCTTCAGAAAAAATGATGCGAGATGCCCCATATTGTCTTCTTTAGAAAGGATCATGTTCAAGTGAATATCTTGTACTCAATGTCAGTAGGTCTTATTGGTAGAAAAAGTTAGTTTGACGTCTAAGAAGATGATGGTATGAATTTATTGGCTCAATGAAAGATAAGGGTATGACTTTTTGTGTCTCGAAAAAAGATAAAGGCAATGTTTAAAAGTCTCAAAGAAAAGGAATGTCAAAATTTGGTTTTTTGGCAGTGGCCATGAATTATTTTGGGTAAAGAATTGAGCGATTTTATTTTTAGGGTTGGACATGATAAGAAATGTATAATCTTTTCATATGTCAAAAAATCTATAATTCTTGAAAAATTAAGATAATACGTAATTCATTCGATATTCAAAGAACTAAAGATTAAAATTTGTTCAATGTTCATTTCCTAAGAATGAAACATTTTATTGAAAATGTTCGAAAGTCAAGTGATTTACAAACATTTAAACATAGATAGAAAAACAAGTTCAAATAAAATTATATGCATGAGAATGCAACAAAACTTCTAATTGATGCCCCAGCCGACTCTTGATCAGAATGTCCCATCATTCATTGAAAGTCAGTGCCCCTGAATCGATCAGATTTTTGACTTTCCACTTCAATGCTCCACAGTTCTCAGTGTTGTGCCCTGAGCTCCCAATGTGATAGTTGCATATGGGCGTTAATATCATGGCCTTCAGGATATTGAGCCTCTATTGGTTTGGAATGAACTGGAGTCACCAGATTCATCTCAACTAGCGTTGGGAGCAACTTCTTATATGTCATTGGAATTGTACTGATGTGAGTCTTTTCACAGAACACCTTATGAGGTTTGGTCCCCAGACTATCTAGATAAGTTCCCTCAATGTTAATATCGGCTCTTTCTTCATTGTCGGTATGGCCAGTGCCTCCTATCTGGCCATTATTGACTGCTCTCTTGATCATTTCTCCGCACATGACAATGACAGAGAAACTCTTTGTGGCAGCTCCAACCATGTAATTAATATATGGAGATTTTAATGTGTCGATGAATAGGGTGATGAACTCTCTTTCAGTCATTGGTGGATGCACTTGAGATGCAACGTCCCTCTATCGTTGTTCGATCGGGGACCATATCAGTCATATGTTTGTATTGGCCCAAAAAAACACTAGCCAAATCCTTCCAGGAGCGGACTTGAGTACGACTCAGTTCATTATACCACTTAGAAGCGTGTCCAATCAAACTGTCTTGGAAGCAGTGGATCAACATCTGATCATTGCTGGTGTATCTGGTCATCCTTCGAATAAACATCGTGAGATGTGTATTGGGGCAACTGGTTCCACTGTACTTTTCAAACTCGGGCATCTTGAATTTGGGCGGGATCACCAAGTCGGGAACTAGTACTAGCTCTGTTGCATCCATTTCACTGTGAGAGCTCTGTCCTCTCATTCTCTGGAATGTCTTTCTACACCATTGTTTTAAAGTCTCTGGGATCTCATTCTTGGCTTTTCTTGTTGCTTCAGGAGCGAATATGTTATGATCAATGGCAAGAAAACCTAATGGGTGGTTTGGAAGCTTGTGGTGTGAAATGTGTATCGGTGAATTTGTATGAACCATCACATATTTGGAGGCTCTTTTGGTCAAGGAAATCCTCTCTTTGCCTCTTTCTTGGTTAAGCCCAGTCAATTGTACTACCATTTGGTCAACTAGATCTTTTTGGTTTTGCAAGATACGATCCATGGTGGCTTTTTGCTCTTGTTCCATTTTGGCTTCCCACTCTGCTTGAATCTTTTGCAAACTCTCTTCAAATTCTTTCTTCAGTTGCTCAAATTTTGCATCCATTCTCAGTATTGTGTGAATGCAGTATCACAGTTAGAACCACTTCCGTAGAGTTCCCCACAAGATATGATATGCATATAAACGATTAAATGAATGCTATGCAAAATGCAATGATGCAAATGTAAATGCAGAAATGTTGATCCCAACGATGGATATCGTAGAATAAATTCTACCATAAATAAAAGCTTTCACATTACAAGATAGCCCACTTTACAGACATGCCTTCGCTTAGATATTGAATATGAAGTGGTCACTACTTCGTCTCGGATCTTCGTCCTAAAAAACGATGCCCCTCAAGCATTCTCTAATCTAACTCTGTTACTGCCCCGGCGGTGGTGAAGTCAATGTGTCACTTCTTGATGGTTACTGATGGAATATTCGTAGATGAGAATCTACTGTTATATTACTCCTTGGATCAGTGGATCATTATTTTAGTCTCGAATGATGCACGTTCTTCGAGCTCATTGCTTCGTCTCAGATCTCTGTATTTGGAACTGATGCCCCTCAATGCTCTGTAAATTAAATCCGTTAATGCCTAGCCGATACTGAAGCCATTGTGCCGCTCTTTGATGTGTAGCGATGACATGATTGTAGATAAGAATCTATTGATGGATTACTCCTGGTATTAGTGGATCATCATTTCAGTCTCGAATTATGGACGATCTTCGAGCAAATCTCATTTTTGTGTTAAGCTTCTTTTAACCCTCAGTGCATGTCTGTATACGAGACTTATTGATTGAAAACTTTCACCTCTTCTTGTGAAAAATTTCTCTTGACTATCTCCTTGCGAATCAACATTTTCGCATTATGTCATGTCAATGCAATGCAATGCAAAGAATGATGAAAAATAACACAAGCAAATGAGAAAAAATGAGTTAGTAACACAAACACCAGAGAAAAATGAGTTAGTACAAATGATAATCGATAGAGTTAAAAGATGACATCTACAGATAAATATAACACCTACCCCGTCATGATATCTACCCGAACATGCTTTAATTAAATAACATTCCTGCCCGGACATGCTATCTACCCAAAATGATTTTTGAAAAATTAATCCTAACTGCATGGTATCTAGTTCTTATGCAATTATTTAACAAAATTTAAATCAAAAAGGAAAGGTTCAGAAACAATCTTCCTCTGTGTATACCTAATTTGGGTACCTATTGACGGCCAGAGGTTTGGTATATCTATACCTAGGGTGATCGTTCTACGGTTCACTATATGCATGGTTTAGGCTCTAACAGGAAAAGGGGACTTGAATTGTCCTTAATGTCGGTGCCCCTTTGGGCTACCAAACCCTCGATCCTCACCCATTACAAGTTTCGAATGGAACAAGTTCAATTCGAGGGGATTCAATGCCTTATACCTATACGAGGAATAAATTCCTACGAAGGTATAAGGTATGTATCCCATGGGTTATTAGCTAAAACTCGTACGAAGAATAAATTCTTACGAGAGTAAAGCATTCACCCGACTTACTTTGGATCCAAGCTCGTGCTAGCTTCTATTATGTACATGTATGTGATGTGTTTGAGGAGGAACGTACCATACCTACCTTTGACTCAAAAGGAAAACGAAACAAGGAAAAAAACTTGAGAAAACCTTGACGAATCTGGAAACAAAGATTAAATTGTTAGTATGACAGATAAAAATGAAGCAATTAAAAACTTCAATAAACAAATCATAAGTTAACTAAAGACTCAAACTCATAATTTCGACCACAACGACAATGTGTAAGTGACCTACAACTTGACTCTCTAAAAGCGGTCCCCAGTGAAGTCGCCAAGCTGTCATAACCATTTTTTCGTAAAACAATTAAATATTATTTTAAAAACGACTAGGACTTTAATTTTGGAAAAATGAGTGATTTTGAATGAATTTGGAATAAATTGGATAAAGTCGCCATCGACCTTTGGGTTAGGTAAGTAGAATACCTAAAAACGTCTTTTAAAAACAATTTTAAGAAAAATCGTCTTTTAAGACAGAAAACTGGTCTACGTTTACCAAAGATTTGATTAAAATGGGTTCGGGAATCATTATGTGTGGGGAAGGATTAGCACCCCGCAGCGCCCAAAATTGGTATTTTGTCGCTTACACTTTGTCGTAATGGTGAAAATCATAAATCGAATATAAAGTTAAAAGATGATCCAGTTATTGAACAATAATTAATTTGCTTCGAATTAATTAATTACAGAAAAGTCTTTAACTCGAAAAGAAATATTGAAATTAGCAATCCTTCATTGGGAAAACTAACTCGACTATTTCTTATCAATAAAAGAATATTCCCTATTTAACAAATGTATGAATGGAATATATATAAAAATCGACGATTTGCATTCACACACAATAAATTAGGAATTAAAATAACACACATTGTATCAGTAAAATAAATTAATTAGTAAAATAAAATTGATTTATCTCAAGTTCGCATTTGTTCAAATGTCGTATTGGATTGTATCACTTCGATCAAGTGATACTTTCCACGCCTGTTCTACCAATTCGTGTTCTCGAAACTATACAATAAATAAAAGATACAAAAGGGAAATAAATGTAATCGAAAGTTTACGAAATATTTACAGTAAATGTAGCTAGGAACATTAAATTACATATTATGTTATACTTTCATACATAAAGGACTAAAGTACAAACATATGAATATTACAAACAAAAAATTAAATAACCAAAAATAAGTATTTAAAGGACCAAAATATGATTAATAAAAATCTAAAGGATTAAAATAACAAAAATAGAAAGTTAAAGGATTAAATAATAATTACAAATAAAATAGAACCCATATCACAAATGTTAGATAATAATGCACTGGAAACGAAATAAAACCATAACTAATATTTAGGACTAAAATAAAATAACCAGAAACACAGAGGACTAAACAATAATTAAACCAAATATCCAACAGTGACTAAAATAAAAACTTTACAAATATCATGGCCAAATTAGAATGTCAATGAAAATGAACAATACACTAAAACAATGGCTAAAATGGAATAATTAAAAGTATCATGACTATATTCAAACAATCACAAAAAAATGTAAGATAAGTGACTAAAATGAACTAGCCTGAAAAGTGTTCTACATAAATATAAATAAACTAAATTACAATGATCTAGGCTCAAATATAAACACAAAAATATTTAAAGATAATAAAGGACGTAATTACAGCAAACATAAAATTGAAGCTCAAACTAAAATGAAATAAAAGTTTCATTGATGATTAATAACACACATTACAAATGTGGAGGGACCCTAAATGTAATTGTTCCAAAAGTGAGATACACGGGGAAGGTTACGAAACTACGAGGACCTATGCTGGTATTAAACCATTTAATAAAAAACATACCCTCCCCTGTTAAGAACGACGTCGTTCGACGTCTAAAATATAACCCATTTAAGGGTTTTTTTAAAACCCTAAAATCATTTGTTAGCCCCCTTCCTCAGTCGTTCTCACCATTTTCTCTCTATTCTCTCTTCTCCCTCATCGAAACAAGAAAACTGAGGCTCCCCGGCCACTGTATCGGTGGCCATGGGGAGCAAACCGACCCCGAAAGGCCCTTAATCTTCCTTCCTCCTTATTTCCTTTGAAAACCCAACCCTTCACCCCACAAAAAACAATAAAAACCCCTCCTATTCTAAGCCCTAGATCCAAGAAAAGATATCATTTTACCTTTGGTTTAGGGTTCTTCAAGCTCCAATGAGGTTGATAAGGGACAGATCTACCAGGGTAAGACTTCTTCTTTCCTTTCTCTCTATTTTTCTCTCTATATGTTCTTTTTTTCTTTCCTAAAAAACCGAATCCCCTCTGAAATCCCCTTGCTTTTCTTTTATTTCCCCCCCACCGGCTGTGATTGGTGATGATTTGAGTTAATAGAGTTGTTTGCTACCCGAGGAAGTAGGGCTTGAGTGCCCTAGATGTGTAGACCCGATTTTCCTCGGATCTCCTGTCCTTGTTATTATTATTTTTATTTTTCTGATTTGATTGACTTGGTTATTTCCTTCACTGTGGATGATGTATTGTCTCTGATCGGCTTCGATGGCGGCGGTGGCGAGAAGAAGCTCGGCTGGGCAGCTGTAACGTTGGGGCATGACGGCTGGAAAGTTGAAGAGGCGGTGGTTGAGCTTCGGTTTAAGGTTTAGAAAACCCTAAAATTGTTGGGTTATCATATGCTTGGATCGGGTCGGATCCAGCCGGGTTCATGTCTCCGGGTCTGGACTAGGTCTCATTTGAACTGGGTCCTCTTGAGTCTTGGTTTGGGCTGTCTGTAATGGGCTTCGGGAATTGGCCTGCAAAATGTAATTTATAATTAATAATAAACATAATAATAATAATAATAACAATAATTAAATTAAATGACAAGAAAGACCCGACAAAAACATGTGTCTACAAGGGTCTTCTGAAATTAGATCAAATAAGCGACTATGTCAAGCAGAGTTAATTATAAATGTTCTTAATTTATATTTTGGATTTTAAATTAGTCTCAAATTATCAAATATTCTAATTAACTTAAAATAAAATTATTTCAATCATTAAAATGTATAAATTATTTAAATAATTTAAATATAAAAGAGAATTGAATATCTCATTAAAAATAGATATAATTTTCTTATAGAGTTCTTACTATATTCCAATTGAATTATTCATTTGCTTCGATTAAAATTATGTCAATTGGTTAAATATTTAATTTTTAAAAAATTATACAATTTTTTAATTGATATTTGAATTTCTATATTATTATATTTGAACTTAAAAAGTACTTTAGATATTTAATTATTCAAAAACTATACAGGAACTCACAGAGCTCGGGCATTATATAATGAATGAAGCAAATCATGTGCCCCGATATTATACTTTTCAATAATTGAACTCCAAGATAATTCAAACTCCTTAACACTTTAAGTCACATTTATGCAATAAATTAATTCTACCTAAAAATTAGGATGCACGAGAAATATATGTGCCAACTTCTCTTAGCCCTCCCTTAAAACATGCGACTTATTAATGCAGTGTCGAAGACCTGGAAATACCTGAGAAATGTCTTGAGAAGCCAAACAAAAGAATCCTCAGACATCGAACAATAATGTACAACCGAACAAAATTGTATGATACTGATGGTTCAACCCTGAAAATGGAGAAAATAGCACCCAATATTGGTTTACTATGTAACTTGTGTCCAGTTTCGTAGCATCACGGAAATGCATGAAGGAAGTCCTTGACCTTGCATCAGTCGAAAAAACATTAGCCATGCGATTATCATCATCCAGATGTATTGCATTTAAGAAACCAGGGTTCTCAGCCTGCATTTTCTTGAAATAATCAAGCAGATTTTGAGCCCCCATCCCCAGTGTTCTCTTTCTGTTAACTGAATTCTGTATCATAATGTTTGATAGAGTTCATAAATCAAGAGAAAATTGAGGAGGGCAGGAAACTTGTTAGACTGAAAATAGATACAGCTACATTTAAGGTTGATTGAAAGTAGAAAATTTAGTTTAAATATATATCAATTAAATAAATTTATTTGTAATCAAATATTTATCCGTATAAATAGATGCTAAGAATTAATATTAGAAGTTAAGTTTTCAGAGGGTTATCATTGCATTCTTTTAATTTTGACATTAACGAAAATTCTCTTATGCTTGTGATTTTTCTCGAAAGATTGTTCCACGTAATACACTGGTGCCCACTTTATTGTGTGATCATTATGCATGCCATTATTTTCTAACATATTGATATTTGAGCATCCAAATTGTTTGTCTTGATTACGATAATGACATCATTGAAGTATGAATTTTCACTCTTGGGATGTAACACCAAATTCAAGTTAGGGCAAATTTTAGAAGAAGTCTGATTTCGTTAGTACTGTAATATCCCAAAAATTTGGCTAATGACCAAAATCAAATTTTTGAAAGTTTCAGGGGCCAAAGTGTTATTTTTAAAAGTTATGTATTTTGACCCCGTAAATGAATAGTTTACCCCCAAGAATGATAGTTTCGTGTTACTTAGATTTTTGAGACGAAGTTTGTATGAAAGGCTATAAAGCGATAAAGTTCAGAAAAATATTCAGATAATCGGATCGAATCTAATATTCAATATATTTTGAAGGATGATAAAGTAGGGTTAACAATGTCATTTTCATGTCTTAAAATTAGTAGAATTTAGCATGGACCATTGGATTTAAGTTAATTTTCCATGTTAAATTGAGACCGTTGGATTAAAATGGCAAGATAGTAATTTTGAAAAAGTACAAAGGCAAAATTGGAAAATCTGAATATATTTGTTCATATTTGACTTAGAATGATGGTATTCACATTTTTCAAGATAATTATCAAGAAATTATAAGGGTAAATTTATCATTTTCCATTAAATTAATTTTTAATTCATTTTAGTTCTTAAAATGACAAATGTAATTAGATTTTTTAAAAGAAAATTCATAAAACTCTTCATCTTCCTCTTTCATTTGCCGTGAACTCCATAACCAAGTTAACAAAATTTTATTTTTCGTTTTCAAGCCAAATTACTTGGATTTTAGATGAAAGCATGAAATAGAAAATTAATCTACATAAAATTCTTTATAAATTGGTATTGTTTATTTATGCTTTCCTTGTTTGAAATCAAAAGTTTATGAATTGAGTGGATGAATGGGATGTTAGGTTTTCATGATTTATGGTTAGATTTTGATGTAATGGATGTTGTAGAATCATTTCCATGCTTGTATGATGACTGAAAACACTCCAAAAAGGTTAAATTTCAATTTGGCCAAATTTGGGTTTTGGTATGAAATTGAATCTGGATTGATTTTGATATGAAAATGATTGTATAAGATTGGAAATGATGCTTAGAGGTTGAATTTATGTTTGAATCAAGCTGGAAATCATGAAAATATTGACCCTTCATATTCAACCATAATAGAAAAATTAGATAAAATTATGGAAAAATGTCCCAAGGCTAGAAATGATGTATGAATGATTCTACAAGCTTTATAATGTTGTTTGAACCAACTTGGAAGTTTGTACAACTTTAGGGACCTATTCGTATATTATGGAAATTTTGGGATTGAAATGGAAATTGTTCAAAGGTTCATGTACTAAGCTTGAATGCATTTCTAGAATGCTTGAATATGATGATAGGTGCTTGAATTTGAAGTTAAATGGCAAGATACCATTTTGAATAATTTGGAAATATTGTGATGAATTCTAAAAGAATTCATTAAATAGTTAATGTGAAATTTGAAAAGGTCACGTGAATTATTAATGGATATGAATAGTAAGGGACTTGAAGTGTCATTTTGAAGTATTAAGGTCAACATTGACTTTATGAAATGAAATTAGTATCGAATTAGTATTGAAACAATTTTTAAGAATTTTATTCCTAATATGTGCCTATGTTAGAATGATACTAACATATGATTTGAATTGTATGTGTTTGTACATGATGCTTGTGTAGATCATGATCAAGGTAAAAGCATGCTTAAAGCGAAGGAAAAAGTTCAAGAGAAAAGCTTATATCGATAGCAAGTTTTACTAGTGAGGGATAAGGTGAGTGCATTATTACATATATATATTGCGATAAGTCAACCTCCGATGTTTTGAAATGAAAAGAGTTGAATCGTATTGTGAAATATTTTAATAACGATTTTAGAAATGGTTTATGGATATTTCGGGTATGAACTACCCAATGCACTTTTATATGATCTTTTGATATGTTAGTATCTATGATATTTCTGGTAAAGTAATGATATATGATTTTGATGATAATTGCCCTTTGAATATACATTGAGTTTGTCTGGTATAGTTGGCAAGCCATAGAGATGTAGCATCATTAGCTGCATTATGCACATAGTAAGTTTATTTGGTACTACTGTGCACATTTACATTGAGTGATAGTACATGGTAAGTGAATTTGAACCATGATACTTAGGGAATGCAAAACATAGTAAGTGAATTTGGTAATATGGTATTTCTTATCATTCATGATGTTGTGTTCTACATTACTTGAATTTTGTCTAATACTAGAAATGCAATATTTGGATAACTCTTGTATCATGAATTCTCATTTAATGTACACTGGGTTATGAATTGAATAAATGTGAAAAGTACAAGATTTTCGATTTGATTGAAAGTAAAACTTTCTTCAAATATTCTACTTTGATTTGGCATAATTTGTTTTATATCTAAATTGTTGTTTATAGGTTATATGATGAAATAATGACTTTAATAAGTCAGTTTTATATGTTAATATATTTTCATGTGATATTTTAGTAATACGGTTTATTATGTTATTTTATATTGATATGTTATACATTGTATTTTTTTTTGAAATGCCTCATGAGTGTATACTTAGCATGTGATTGCTTCATGCGTAGGTAAAGTAAAACGTATTGAGTAAGGAGTTAGGCCAGCATCATCTTTAAAGGATCATATCAGCTCCCTAGTATCAGTATGACAATTTGTAAGGATTATCTGGATTCAAAAGGATACAAATTCTCTAATAAACATGGAACTGTGAAAATTTGTAAGGATTCTCCCGTTAGAGATTAAAGAGCAGAAAAATACCATCAAGTATTATGTTCTGCGGGTTCAACAATTTTAGGAGATGAAACTTTTATTTTTTTTTTTCCATTTGCTTTAGATAATGACGTTGTCGATAAACATGTCTTGATTAAACAAAAAAATGAAGATTTTATGTTGAATAAGACAACTGTGGGCATAATAGTTTTGGGGAATAAAAAAGAGTTAAATTCTTGAGTATAACGAATTTAAGAAATAAAATATAATTCAGTTCCGTGGGTATAACAAATTCAAAAAGCAGAAAATTCAATTTTGTGAGCATAATGAATTTGAGAAACAAAAGGAAGTTCAATTTTGTATGCATACCAAAGTTTAAAAGTAAAAAAGTTAATTATGTAAGCTTAACGAACTTGAGAAAAAATTTTAATTTGCCAGAGGGATTAATGATATGTAAAGGTATAATTGTTTCTTCAAAGTACTCTACTACCAAAAATAAATATAGAAAAGAAACTAGACCTCTACATAGATTTTATGAGGTTAAAGCGTTATGCGTGGCTAAGGATATAATTTCCATTAACAATCATAACCATATCGTTCATAGTATTGCTCGTGGTAATATAATTATGATCAAAATTGTAACACCCTTAACCCATAAACGTACTCAATTATGAGTTAAAGATATCACATCAACTTTTAATCAGTTACTAAACAAAATCAAGTCAAATTTAAAACTTTTTGAAATTATTCATTAGTCCCCTTTTTCATAAAATTTATAAATCACTTAACATAGAATTTAATATTTTAACCTTAAAATCAGATCCGATTTTAGGTAACAATTTGGTAGTTCGACACTGAATCATATTTAAAATGAAACTGCCTAAAATTGGGTACATAAAAATCAATTTCCATAGGATTATAATCATAATTTAATAATTACTATTCATAAAAAAATATTAGCTATATCTAATAATATACATACTACTTAACTAATTTATATAACACAACCTGACTTATAAACTACTTTGTGAGAGCAATTAAAACACATATTTAATATATATGTTAACTAGCTAAGTCAAAAATGGTAAGTACCGAACTGATAATGGAATAGGTGAGATTCGTAAAAAGTGATGTCCGTTAAGTTCCCTACTCCACTAAATAATATTTTCCTTTACCTACACATGAAATATGTACACACTAGGTAACAACTTAGTGAGACATTATTTAAGATAAATCTTTCAAATCAACATAAAAATAAAAAAATATTTCTTACAGAAATTGTCTTACATAAAAATATAAGAATATGATAATAGACTGAATAATTTCTTTCTTTCATTAGAAAACCTGAAAATGTCATCTAGAATATCAATCCACATTCACATATCAGATTTTTCAATGAATTAATCAATTATGCATATTTCAGATCATTTTAGTTATACTTGGAATAATTGGTGGTAGTGTTCATTGATGTTATTGTGATCTGTTATAAGACTAGGGAAGAATATGATGTTTGTTTTTGTATAGCTCTTCGATTATTTGGGAGAAAAATTGCATGTTAAGTTGACCAAGTGTAAATGTTGGTTTGTAAGAATGTATTCCTTGGACATGTGGACTCAGCTAAGGGGATAAAAATATATATCAAGGAAGCACGAGAGAGTTGAAAGATAAATTCCAAAGAATGTTTTCGAATTTTAAAGTTTCTTGGGATTTGTTGGTTACTATCGAAGGTTCATAAATAACTTTCTGATGATTATATTCCCTCTGACAAACTATTGAGGAAATACATGTTATTCATTTGGACTGTTAAGTGCCAAGAAAACTTTGACATGTTAAAAAAATAATATTGGCATAAGCTCCAATGTCAGAATAATTAAAATCTGGAAAAGATTATGTGAATTATAATAACGTGTTTCATAATTGGGATGAGTTTTCGTACAAGAGGAAAATTTTTGGTTTATGCTTTAAATCAACTATAGAATCATGAAAGAAATTATCTCACTCATGATCTCGAGTTGACAATAATTGTGTTTACTTTGTTGATATAACACCACTATCTATATGGTGAGTGACTCTATATCTATGTGGATCTCAAAAGTCAAAAGTATGTGTTGACTTGAAGGAGTAAAAAGAAAGGAAATAGATTGAATTCTTTTGAAGAATGATGATATGCTTATCAACTGCAAACAGGAAAGACTAATGTGGTGGCTGGTACGATAAAGCCGAAATAAATTTCTATTCTGAGAGTTTTGAATACATGATTGTGTTTATGGAAAGATGGTTCCCTGGTTGTAGAATAAAGTTAAAGCCTATGTTACTAGATCAAGTAAAGGATCTTTGAAGAAAACATGAAATTTTTTGTTTTTGACGAAGATAGAACAAGTGGAAAAAGTTGAAACTAAAGACTTTAAGGTTAAGTCTGATGAATGTTTATATTATTGAAGAAAGAGTTTAAAAGAATGTATAAAAAGAGTTATCATCGAGCTTGTTTCTAAATGGCTGACATGTCAGTGAGTTAAAGTAAAGCATCAAACGCCTTCTGAATTATGGTAACCAAATTTTATCCCTTAGTGGGAATAGGAATGAGATAAAATGAAACTTGAATAGGGAAAAGATCATTTAAGATAATCTCAAGATAGCTTCTGAAACGAAAAAAGTCTTGTGCATACCTAAAGAGAAAAGATATTGAATATCAAGTGAGTGATAAAGTATTTATCAAGGTATCACATTGGAAAAAAAGTATTGTAGGTTGGACACAAAGGAAAGTTGAGTTTGAGATTTATTGGACCTTATGAGATTTTGAAAAGAGTGAAGCCAGGGCTTATAAGTTAGCATTGCCTCCTGAAATGGACAAGATCTATAATGTGTTTCATGTATCGATACTTCATAGGTATTGTCGAATATTTCCTATGATATCATTACAAAGAAAATTAGAATTAAGTTGAATTTGATTTATGAGGAGGAACTGGTTATTAGAAACATGGAGCTAAAGAAACTAAGGAATTAAACCATTTCATTTGTTATGTTAAGATTCTTGGGATGAATTTTGAGGTCAAGGAAATTATGTGGAAAAATAAATAAGATATGAACAAAGTATTATTCTCATCATTTTGCAACAAGTACATATTGAAAATTTGAGGATGAATTTTCTTAAGGGGAAGAGAATTGTAATACGCCAAATTTTTTGTTAGTAACCAAAATGTAAATTTTGAAAGTTTAGTGGCCAAAAGTATAAAATTAAGAAAAGTTTAGGGACTTAAGTGGAATTTATAAAAAAAGAATTTTTATTCCATAAATAGATAGTTTACTCTTGAGAGTGGGGCTTTATTGAAATCCTATTCTTGATCCGAAATTTATGTTGAAAACTATAAACGATTATGGTATGGTAAGAAATCGGTAAATTAGATCAAATAGAAATTTTAGAAAAATTGAAGGATAATAAATTAGGTATAAAAATATTTTTCCGCATTTTAAAATGATGGAATATAAGATAAAGCATTAGCTTTGAGGATTTAATTCCATGTTAAATTTGGACTATTGAATTAAAGTGGCAAGATTGTAATTTTTGGATATTGCAAGGGAAAAACGATAAAGTGGGAAACTATTTTGTTCATATTTGACCTTTGGAAGATGATAAGGTTGAGGTGTCTTGGTTTTATGGTAAATATGAAGTTTCATTAAGGGTAAATTAGTATTTTCCCAATTTCATGAAAACTTAGCCATTTTCAGCTCCATTTCGTGATCCTTCATACTAAGGTAAGAGAAATTTTATTTTTCATTTTTGAGCAATTTTCTTTGGATTTTGGGTTATGCCGTGAAATAGAAAATCGTTCTATTCGAAAAATGCTATCATTTGGTACTATTATTGCTTGCTAATTAGGGTTGTCTTCAAAGATCCCAAATTCTAAGGTTTATGTTAACATTAGGGTTTATGGAATTGGTGATGAATATTGATGTTTTTGAGGTTGTAGATTCATTTTCAAGCTTGTTTGATGATTAAAACATTTTACTACAAGAAAATATACCTTTAATGATACACGAACGATGACGCACGCTAATTTATGACTTGCAAAATAGGTGTGTCATAAAAAATGTCAAGTTTTTTAAAATCTGAATGATTTATGACTTACAATAATGTATGTCATATTTAATAGTCATAATCCAAAAAATTTGCAAAAACACGGAGTACACTTTTAATTGTGTGTCATCTGTAAAAGTCGTATTTTAATTCCCCCCATTATTTTCACCCTTTCCCACTTCTTCCCCTCAATAACAAAGTTCATGCCACACCAGGGGTACTGAAGAAGAGAACGTTCAAGAAGTTCAGTTTCAGAGGTGTCGATCTCGATGCTCTCTTGGATATGTCCACTGATGAACTCATCAAGCTCTTTCCTGCTTTGCTCGTCGAAGGTTACCTCTCGTTATTTTCTCTATTTGATTTTTTTCTTCTTCAATGGTTGTTGATTTTGAGATTTAGATATTTCATTTCTGGAGACAAAGTATCTCTTCCTGGTTGAGTTTTTTTTGTACTCTTCATTTAAATGATTCACGAGATCTTGTAAGTGCTTGGAGTTAATGTAATCTAGGACTCTTTGGATACCTTTTAATATATTTTACAATTAATGTTTCTGTCTAAAAATATTTTCAAAAGCTGAGACCTTCCAATTCCTTAGCTCTTTACTGGTTTCTTCAATAGCTTCCACAATCGAATCCTTCTTGCTTTTTCAAGCCTTGTTAAAAACAGTATAAAACTTTCAGTGGGTGAGCCATAGTGCCTCAAATCTGAAAGGGCGTTTCTCTTTTTCCATTTGTATGTTTAAAGTAGTATTTACCATGATTGGATTGTGGTCCGAATAGAGTCTTGGAAGATTAACCATATGAATGTTCGAAAAAATATCCAAAATTTCAGCATTGTGGAGTGTCCTGTCTAGTCTCTCTTGAAGAGTCAATTGCCCCTGGATACGTCTAATCCAAGTGGATTTAGCGCCTATCCAGCCTGCATCCATCTATTCCACCTTTCTCTAAACTAAATTATGCGATCAATGTAATCTGTAATAGATCATTCTCTTTCCTCTATGGACGCAATGTCGTTGAAGTGTCCCATCATAATCCACGACATGTTTTTATTTGTGTGAGGTTGAACATAGGCAAAAGTAGTTACTCAACTTTTATCATCTTCTTGAACTTCGCAGTGCACAAATTGATCAATATTTTGACAAATTCTGACTTTTATTTCATTCGAGTTCCATAACATGATGATACATCCACGCATCCCTTGAGAAAAGACTTCAAAGTGCTCATCAAAGTTTAATTTCTTTAACATTTCACCAGCCCTTACGGTAGCTTTCGTCTCTAAGAGACTTATGACGTTGGGTCTTTCATTTATTGTAAGATCTCTGCAATTGTTGACAAATTCACAATTTCTCACTCTTCTGCAGTTCCAAGTGATCGCTTTCATTGTATCATTTCATTATTGGTGTCTCCTGAGGACCAGGATCGTTACTCTCGTGAGCATTCAAAATATTATTGGTATTTTTCATTCCTATTTCCATTTGTTCAGTCATGTGATGTATCTCCCCAGTGGTTGTTACTTGCTCTTGAGGCGTGCTATTTTTCATGTTATTGATAGTAATTGTCTCTTTCTGATTTGTACCATCCTCGGAACCTTGCGTTTCAATATCCATTGCCTCACTACTTGTACCCACTCAAAAAGTTTCTTTGTTCCTTATTCGAGGGTCGTAATTGTTTTTTTCCTTTCAGCTTCAGACTATGCGAATTTGTTCCTCGGTAAATAATTTTTACTCGTCCCCTAACTTGAATTTGTGTTCCATATTTTTGCTACAGTGTCGTGAAAAAGAAGTTGAAAGACAAACTAGATGAGTTTCAGGTTGGTCAGATTTAGATATTTTAAGATGTATTTTACTCTCATTTTCTTAATCTTACAAGGGTCTATGTACCTGCAATTGAAGATTCTTATGGAGAGAATCTAGAAAGAGTATCGGGAGGTTGTTGAGCGATGTATTTTCACAGGTTAAGATGTTCATTTGATACTATTAGTTGCTATAATAGTGCATGATAGCTAATATTAATCTACACCGGTTATTATGATTCCCAGTGATGGGCACAAGACCAGATGAAGAGGTATACTTCCCTTGCTATGTTATCAGTGACTCTCTGTCCTATTTAGCCTATGTCTGATTGTTGAACATTGTACAGACAATTGAAAGATTGATTGCAACTGGAGATAGTGAACAAATATTCGAGAAAGCAATTCAGGAGCAGGGACGAGGCCATGTTTGACTTAATTTTCTTTATTTCTTCCTTTATACTAATAGTAGATAATACTTGTATTTCATCCCTACACCCTTCCTTTTGTTTTGTAGACTTTATTGGAATGGCCGGATATATATATATATATACTATTTTACAACTTTTTAAATTGAACTTTTATTTGACTGCTTGGTTTCGGTAATCTCTTCTAATACCATCTCAAACAGGGACTGTCTGTGACTAGAAGAAATTGGTTATGGTAAATTAATTTTTGGTTCGTTTGTAGATAATGAGCACCGTGTTTGAAATTCAAGAGCGCCACGATGTTGTGCGAGATTTGGAGAAGATGCTTCTTGATTTACAGCAGGTACTTAATCAGCTTGTTGCCTTGTGGTTCTTCGATTTGATCAAAATAATTAAAATATCAAATTCGAACCCATACTTGCAAAACAAGAAATCTTAAAGGTCTTGTTCCTAAGCGTGTTTTCACTTAATGTCATGGCGAAAACATATATGCTACCTATATGAACTTGACTTTATTGTTCCTTATAGTGTGTGTTAAGTAGTTCCCCTTCTTGTCTAAGGTTCTTAAATTCTCATGTAAGGTTTCTATATATTATAGAACTAATGTGACCTTGGTAATCAGGTTGGCTGTGGTGCTGGAAATGTATTCCCTCTAATTGCTACATACCCAGAGGTTGATATATGTTGTTCCGAGACTATGCTGTTGGTGACCTTGCTCAGGTTGATCTATGCACATATTGTTTAGCACCATTTTAGTAAAATTAATGTGCTAAGATCTTATAATCTGTTAGTATCTTCTTGTGATAATATGAGAACATTCTTGGTTTTTTGTTTTCAAATAGCCATATGTGATGGATATTATGTTTGTAACTTAATGTGAATATATTGTATGCAAATGGATTGCTTATATATAATATGATATCTATATTTAGTATTATGAGTCATTAAATGTGATTTAGTTTGATTATTTGCCCATCTATAATATATATATATATAACAATAATTTACGAATACAATCACGCCACACGAATGTGTGTCATATTTTTTAATGACGTGTGCTTCAATGACACGCAATGTAAGTCATACATGCGTGTCATAAATTTATGACACACAAATGTGTGCCGTCTTTATTTATGACGGGGGCTTCAATGACTCGCAATGAGCGTCATAAATGCGCATCATAAATGCGTGTCATAAATGTGCGTCATAAATTTATGACATACAGTTGCGCATCATCTTAAATTCATGTCGGTGGCTTCAACGACGGGCAAATATGTGTCATCCGCACCCATAGATGACGCGCAATGCGCGACATTAAAGGGGTTTTTTCTACTAGTGTCAATCTTCCTAGAAATATTTCTTTGATATTCGACCAAACTATAAGTTGGGAAACTTTGTGTTTTGCTGAAATTTTATTAGGTCTTTGATTGTATATGATGTAAGGTTGGATGGAAGTTGATTTCATGCTTGAATCGAATCAAAATCGAGTAAAATCATGAAAACCCTAGTCTTGGAACTTTGAAGTATTAGACCTTGGTTTAAATGGATGAGAAAATTTTGGAAAAAATTATGTAAGGGTTGGAAATGATGTAGGAAGTATTCTACAAGACTTAGAAAAAATTGGGGACCTTTATATAATTTTTGAAAAGTTAGGGGACCTAATAAGTAATTATAGAAAAGTTATGGATTGTGGTGTAATTGTTCAATATTTGATGTACAATGTTGTAAATTAATGTTTGAGTGTTGAAATTTAAGTTAGGATGTGAAATTGGAGTATTTTGGAAAGCTTATAAAAGTTAAGGTTTAAAACATAAATATGGAAAGTTTGGGAGCTCAAGTGAAAATTTTATGTGAATTTAGATTAAATGGAATTTTAATGGTCAATTGGAAGTGTTAAGGTCGGCATTTATGTTGTGGCATGGAAATTTATCGAATAAGCATCGTAAAATTTGTTAGGAATTTATTTTCCAAAGTATGTCTATGTTAGTAAGATTCTAACATTTGGTTTGAATTTGTATATGTTTGGTAATGATGCTTATTTAGATGGTGTGCTTGAAATCAATGTCAAACAATATTAAAGCTAAGGAAAAGCTTAAGGATGGAATGTGAAATCCTAAGGGAAATTTGCAAGTTAAGAACACCAGGTGAGTGCAAATTTAATTTGTACTTATGTTATCGAACAAACATTGGCTTGGATGAGCCAGTGACGAGCCAGTGACAGAGTTACTATGGTAAGAAGTGACTCCTAAAATTTTATGTGATTTACGATGCATGCATATATGTGCATTTGGTGAGCTAATAGAATTAGTGAACAAGTTGAAAATGCAAATTGGTGAAACCTGATTAGAATTTATGTTATGGATAGTAAGTTTAGAAAATCACCATAAATTATTCAAAAATGATTAGAGGATGATTTTATATCGTTGGACTAATATACCGGTATAGTTTTGTTTAGAACAAACGGAAACTGATTTCAAGGTATATACAAAAAGATATGAATTATTAACCGATGATGGGTCAGAAAACGGAACAGTGGATTCTGCTCAAAACAGATTCTACCGGCCAACTTTGAAAATTCAGCATAAATTGTAAAAAAATGAACTAGAGAGTGTGCCTTATATGGATAGATTCCTATATGAGTATAGTTTCCATTTGTATAAAAGGGATAATTTTTAAAGGTGTAGATAAATACATAATAATATTTCTTTAAAGGTAGTGCAAACTACCAGGATATAAAATTATGACCAATTTTGGTTTTAACCAAATTAGAAGCAAAGGATCAAGTTAAAGCTTAGTGAGGCTTATATTTTGACTTGTATATAATGTCAAAATGAGTGCAGTTCATGCATAACATTATACATGGATGTTTTATACATCATTGGATAGGACTTGTGATAAGTCTACCTTGTTTATATTGGCATGATATTTATGCCATTTATCATGTATTTGACATATTCTGAATATGTCAAGGGTTGAACGTAAAATGCCTTAATCACTGTTTATTATATATGATGTTATCATAAATATATACGATGTTTATTGTGAATATTATTTTGGTTATGAACTTCCCAAAGGTTAAATGGTATTAATATACTTTGCCATGGATGGATCAAATAAAAATAGACTATATGCCCAAGTAAGTTATTGAGGGACAGGGTATAGTTGACATGCCATATAGTCCAGCAGCAGACTGCATATTCGAGATTTGCACTAAAGTATTAGTGCATATGGCGGACACGACCTTATGTGTCATATTCAGGATTTGCACTAAAGTATTAGTGCATATGGTGGGCACAACCTTATGTGTCATATTCAGGAATGCACTAAAGTATAACTAGTACAGATGGTGGGCACGACCTTATGTGTCATACTCGGGTTAGCAATACGATGCATATATTTGAGTCGTATACCCAGGGTCCTCAGGGTTTAAATTGGGCTATGGTTGATTGGTTAATAAATGATAAATAATAAAATAAGCTTACGAGCTTTTGGGATGAATGACAAGTATATTGGTAGGAAGCTTTTGGGTTTAAGACCATTTTCCTTTTTGAAATACATCTTTAAAATTTTGAAGATATCCTCAAGAGATGAAAAAAATGATCTTAAGAAAGCTGAGATTCTTTGAAAATTTAAAGATGTATTACAAAAAGGAAAATAGTCTTAATGAAGACAACTTTTTGGAAACAAAATTTAATGTAACGTCAAGAGAGGGAAAATAGTATCATGGTCTTTAAGAAAGACAATTTGAAAGTATCCTCATGGGAGAAAAATGATCTTAAGAAACAAAAATTTTGACAATATCCTCATGAGAAGAAAATAATGAATGATGAAAGTTTGATACTAATATGTCAATGATGCAAGTACATGCATTCATGAATGATAATGATGTATAGGTATGTGGGAAGTCTTCATTATTGAATTCTTAAATGTTCTTCATTTTTCCACATTAGAGTGTATCTTCTCAATTCTTGGCTCCCAATAGCTTGTTCTTTATGTCCCAATGACTTTTGGCCCCAATGTTTGCTTTTCTTTGCCCCAAATTATGATTCTATGCTTATATGTCTGAGAGACATTCGACAACTTCCAAGACATACTTCTATAGAAATTATCTTGCTTGAAAATATTTTTATTCCTCTTTTAAATTTTCAAAATGTGAAAATGTTTGATGAAGGAGCTTTGGAAAATGGTGCCCCCTACATTAGGCTCGCAATTGAAATAAATTATAAAATAAGAGTCCATTGGGTATCAAACAATCAATTACTCTTTTAACTTTTCAAGAAATCTTGTAGGCCTTTTTATTATAGCATATCTGGTTCTTTGGTGTCCAATGACTTGAGGAAGTGGTTATTATGTTCATCTTCTAAAAATACTCACAGGTTTCAAACTCTTGGGAACATATTTGGGATGCGCGGTGATTTATCAAGAGATTTATAATACCGCCTCTTATGCAGTAGTTGCACAATTTTAATACTTAAGCCGCCCTTTTAGGTTTTCAACTTAAATCCTCCTTTATTTTTAAAACATCAGTCGAAGTTTTATGTCTTGAACCCCTTTGTTATTTTTCTATCATGCATTAATGATTTTAGAAAACTTTTTTGCTAAAAAAAGATTAATCTTGAGAGGGTGCATGAAATCTAGAGATAATATTTTCTTCTTAGAAATCCATGTATGATTATAAATGACTTTTTAGGCACGTAATGTAGGTCATGCTTCACGGTTATAAAAGAAAATGATAAAGAGGCCCAAATAAGTGTTTAAGGGTGATTAAACCAAGGATCAATTTGTTTTGATGCCTTTAATCTTGCCTTGCTTGACTTGAATATGCCTACAATGTCTTTTATTTTCTTTTGTATCCCTTTGTCATTCCATCATCTTTTGTGAATTGATTTTAGATCTTTGAGTCGATTGTACTTGATCAACCTTGTGGCCTGAGGCTCGATGAGTCACTCATCTTGAAGTACTTGATCTGTTTTCTTTTTTCCTTTTTTTCTTTCTTTTTTGTTGTTTTTTTCTTCTCCTTTTCTTTTTTTATTTTTTCTTCTCTTTTTTTCATTTTCATTATCTTCTCTTTTTTGTTGTTGCTCTCTATTTATTGTCGAATTAATTTGATCTTTGAGCACTTGTACTTGGTCTACCTAACGGTGCCTTGTTGTTTCTCACTTTATTTCACAAGGACTTATCCCTGTAATAAAACTTGGATTGACGGTCTTTACTCCTATGAGCATATGTGTTTCACATTTCCCCCCAATGTGGAGGGTAGTCCTTGGTTAGGGTTGAATGGGAAGAAAAACACTTCATGCTCAAATGGGGATAACAAAGGATATATTTTCTCTTTTTGTGAATGGATAAATGAAAGAAGGTTGTTCATCATTTCATACAGAAGTCCTTGGAAAAGAGTTATCCCTAGGGGGATGAATATTTAGGATTAACTTTTATTCACATGAAAATATATTAATCAATGCATGATAGAATTATTTCAACCATTCCCTTTATTTCATCTTCTTATTCTTACTCATGGTATGCTTCAATTATTCATGCTTATCTTCGAAAAGTTGATTAAAGATGTCCCAACTTGTTTCTCGTGCAGAACAATTCTCGTGCAAATGAACATCTTGTACTCAATGAATTTAGGTTTTATTGTGGTGGAAAAAATGGGGGTTTTGTGTTTGAGAAGACGCTTATTTCCTTAAAGAGAGGTAAAGGTATGAATTTGGGTGCCTCAAAGAAAGGTAGTGTCAAAATTTGGTTTTGGTAGTGTCCATGAATTATTTAGGGTAAAGAATCGAGTGATTATATTTTTTGGTTTAAAATGGGATAAGAAAGGTCTAATCTTGCAATTGGTAGATATAATATTTGAAAAGTTAAAAGAATCTTTAGTTCAAATGATACTCAAAGAACTACAAAATTAGAACTTATTTAATTGTTATAAGCTTAGGAGGTGGCATAAGTTTCGTCATCAAACGACTTATAAAAATATTTAAGAAAATAACAAAGATAGAACAAAAACAAATTAAAAAAACAATAAAAGTACAGCAAAGCTTCGCGGAAATGAAATGATTTCTTCTTAATTCACATTAGAATGCCTCTTTACTCATCAAGTGTACATGCCCTTGACTAAATCAAATTTTGGACCTTATGCCCCACAGTCCTCAATAGTGCACCCCGTGCTCCCTATATGGTATCTACAAACGACATTAATATCGTAGCCTTTGGGATATAGGGGTTCTTTGGGCTTAGACTAAACTGAAATTACAAGATTCTTTTCGACCAAGATTGGGAGTAATTCTTCACATTTCATTGGAATCGAACCAATAGGAGTATTTCCTCAGATGACCCTGGGATATTTGGTCTGATGTCCAGCTGAATGAGATCCCACCATATTGATTTCAACATGCTTCTCAGTATTGGTGCTTCTAGTGCTTCCTATTTTTCCATTTTGGATAGTCGTTTCAATCATCTCCCCAGATGTAACTAGCTCAGCAAAGCCCTTAGAGGTATTCTCGGTTAAATATTTTATGAAATGAGCTCTCAAGGTATTTAAAAGAGCATTGTCATCTCTTCTTCAACTATGGAGGGTGAACCTTCACTTCTACCTCTCTCCACCTCTGACCATATTGTCGAAAGCTTTCACAATACTTCTTCTCCATGCCTTGCAATGTGAAACAAGTATGTCTCATATGCTTCACAAGTTTGTAATGCTCCAGGAAAGACTTTGCTAAATCCTTCTTGGTTTTGATGTGAGTCTAGCTTAGCTGATTGTACCATATGAAAGCAGATCCAATCAAACTATCTTGAAAGCAGTGAATCAACATTTGATGGTTATTATTATATCCAAACATCCTCCGACAAAATATTGTGACGAGAGGATAACTAGTTCCACTATACTTCTCAAATTCAGACATGTTGAACTTAGGTGGGAGCACTGTGTTAGGGACCAAACTTAACTCTTTCGGATCTATCTCAGGAAATTCATTGACTCTTTTCAGCCCTTTAATTATTTATTTTATCTCTTTCATGTATTCTTCTTCTGTCCTTTCAACTCCAATCCTTCCATCACAGTTAGAGTTATTCTTGATATGATCTAACCTCATAGGGGCTTGAGTAGAGGAACTAGCCTGATGGATATGTACCTTTGAGCAAGAGTGGCTACAGGTAAGCATAGAAGATTCTCAGTCGTCGAATTGACAACGGGGTCAACACTTTTTACTCCCATTAACTGAATAAATTTCTCCATCATCTCATTTAGGGACTTCAAGAACCATTCCATTATTTCTTGTAGAGTGATCCAATTGAAATAAACAACAAATAATAAGATTTCATACCAAATACACGAATTCCTAAATTTACCTTGACTAGTCTATTACTTAAGCATTAAGAGAGCCTAAATAGGGCATTTCCACCTCCATTAAGGATGAAATAATATCATCTTTTTCATCTCATTTGGTGGCCGACTAAGAGAGAAAAATTAGAGAGAATCAAGAAAAAAAGATAAAGAAAATACAAAGAAGAGGATCGGCCATGCAAGCTTAGTTAAAGCTTGAATTAATTAGGGGAAAGTACATAGCCTAATAAGTAAGTCTTTCATTCTCCTTCCATTACAAACTTTAAGTATTTAATTGAGTTAATTCTTGAGAAATTGCTAAGCTTGATTATTGAATAAATTTAAATTATTGGCTTGTATGATACTAGAGATTATGGTGGTCATGTTGAGTTAGATTTAAGTGATCAAGAACCTTGTTAAGTTGGGTAAATTATGGGTTATCACCGTAAGGGTGATAACCGAAATAATTATGCATGCATGTAACCAAATTAAAAATTTGAAAGGTTGTGTACTAAATTGGAAAAATATATGTACGATAAAGTTTTTGGAAATTTATATTTATTGAAGATTTAATCTTTAAACAAGAGCAAATTCTGTAAAATTTTAATAATTTGGCCTTGGAGTGAAACTAGTCACAATTGTTGCTATAGATCGGTTATGGATTGTTTTGAACAAGTTAAGGAAATTTGGGATCCAATTGGACTAATTAAGATTGGTAATGCTAGCTAAAAATAGGGTAGAGACCGAAAAGAATGTAAAATAAATTGTAAGACTTAAATTATAAAGGAATTGGTAGTTTGTAAATGGTACATTAGTAAAATAGGTTAAAACTAGGTTGTTCTAGAAAATCTGTTAATTGGAGGACTTAATTAGAATATAAAAGCCTAAGTTTTATATAAAAATATAGGTAAATGAGAAAAAAAAAGAAACGGTAAGAAGATCTAAAACAAATTGATAATAATTCTAGGTGAATTAGTTCACCAAAGTGCATCAAAATTGCAAGAGTGACAGATTGGTCACTATAAAATTGTCTAACTTCAAATGCAAAATGTAATTGTATATAATAAATTAAAATAAAGACCATACATAGCTGGACACATAATTTAATTATCTTTCTAAGGGTATAAGGAAATTAAAAATCCGATGAGTAAATCAAAAGTTATGATCAGATTACTACAAGGTGTACAAACTACCAAAATAGAATCTGTTTAGTGTCAAATAG
Source organism: Hibiscus syriacus (assembly GCF_006381635.1). Classification (NCBI taxonomy): domain Eukaryota; kingdom Viridiplantae; phylum Streptophyta; class Magnoliopsida; order Malvales; family Malvaceae; genus Hibiscus; species Hibiscus syriacus. Next base: position 536,387 of record NW_024061878.1, on the reverse strand, counting down.
CTAATTCAGTTTGAATTTCTATTGTATTGATTCTAATAACCTCCCTATGTTGTGTATAAATTTCTAGAGCAAGGAATTGAGGAAGTGGCTGAAGGAACTAAGGGAGGATCCACCAAAATAAGCAAAAAGGAATAGTAATTCAAGACTAACTTGGAGTATTGTGATTGTAACTATACTAGGTTGGTAATTAGGTCCCAACCACCCTTTATTTTTATTTCTATGTTCAATTGCTTATGAAATCAGTATGATAATATTAAAATTAAGCCATACTAGTACTTAAAATTAAGGTAAAGAAATATTAATTAAAGGCTATAAGTTATTGAGTTCCATATGAAGTTAATTGGTAAATTGGTTATTGTTTGCTACCGTGAATGAATTGAATTGAATGGTGAATCATTGCATGCTACCATAATCAAATCAAGTTGAATGATGAACTATTGTATGCATCCATGATTGAATTGAATCGAATGGTGAATTATTACATGCTACCATGATCAAATCAAGTTGAATGATGAACTATTGTATGCTGCCATGATTGAATTGAATCAAATGATAAATTATTGTATGCTACCATATAGATTCAAGTTGAATGATGAACTATTGTATGCTACCATGATTGAATTAAATCAAATGATGAACTATTGCATGTTGCTAAGATTGAACTCGATTGAATTGAAACCTTGAAAGAACAAATTGTTGCTTACTGCCATGGTCAATTTGAAATTGAATGAATAATCTTGACATGGAATAATCCTTGATGGCTATGTTATGAAGAAGAAAATAATGATTTCTTGGCAAATAAGATTCAATGTCCTTGGTTAATAGTTAGTCTAAGATATGAGGTTGCATTAGAGTTTAGAGCTCGATTGTGTATGGGGGACTACGGTCCAGCACTACGGTGCTTATAGGTGATAAACGAAGGGTATATTATGTGGTCTTTGGCGACAGTAGGAGGTTGACCAGCACTACGATGCAATTAAAGTGTATGGAGATAGTTGGCTGGAAACTTGATTATCTATATTGAACTAGAAACCAAGGCTTAAATTGAATGATAAGATTAAATCAAAAGAATTATGATAATTACATGAATTGGATAGTTCGATTATTCATATGTATGTGCGTATGTGGTGAAATATTCTTGTTCAAATAGAGGGAAGAATATTATACATATTGAATTGTTTAATCTGGTTGCCATATAGATTGCATAAATATATATGTGGTGAATTATTCCTAGTTCGAATGGAGGAAAGATTGAAATGTATGATTAGTTGGTTAGATTGAATGGTGAATTTATTACATGTATATGATTACAACTTTTCTTCTTGTTCGAAATTGATGCAAGATTAATTTGGAATGTTTTAAATTGAATGTGAATGTGATAATCAACCTAAAGGAAGAATTCAGTATGTCTTGTTTCGTTATCCTTATACTCCTAGTTGGTGGCTTAGTTTTGAGTATAATGATTCAAATTTCATGCTTATGGTGGGTAATTAATTTGTTTGTTAAATGTACCTAAGAACCTAGTGAAATAGTATAGTCTATGGAGTTAATGGACCCTAATGTGTATATCATTAATGGCTCTTTTGGAAAGTATATAGCTTACTAGTATGTCAGTTGGTATAATCAATTAAGGGTCTCTTTTGTAATGTAAATATATAAGTTGGATATGAAATGATGATGTAGTATGTTAAGATCATTAATTCCTGGATATGCATGTAGTTTTATATTAATAATCGCAAAATGAATTGCATATTGGAATTAAATGAAATTATCTTAGCTAAATTAGGATTCATGGTTTATCAAATTAATTGATAAGTAAATTGATTAAGATTTGTTAATCTTGTATTCGAATAAAAAAATGTCTCTTCAATTGTATTATCCGTTGCGTATGTTTGATTCAACATTCAATGATCTTGTTCTTGCTTATGGTCTCGTTAATGCTTCCAATCCTAGATTCGGGTTTGGGGTGTTACAAGTTAAATGGTAATCAGAGCTTTTAGTCGAGTCTAGGAATAAATTGAGTATCACGCATTATATAGGATTGCATTGAGCCACCTAGGAGTTGTATTCAAGCATACTTGTATTCTTGCCTAACCTAAAATTTCCCTTCTTGTTCTATCATAGAATGTCGAAAATAAAAATGGCTCGGGATAGTGAAAGTCCAGAGGGGTACTCAAATGAATGAGATAGTGTAAGGATGGATAGAATCCTACACAACAAGCTCAGTAACTAGCCCAAGTTCTTGATCAACAAGGAAATATTACAGTAAATTTAATCAAACGTGACCGCCTGTTATTTCTCATGTTGTATCTAACAAGGCTCCTATCGATAAACTAGCCCAACACCGAGCATATACTTTTACTGGTGACAATGAAGATAAACCCGAAGAGGTCGAGTATTGGCTTGAGAATACCACCCAAATTATGGGCAAGCAATTGTAATGCTCGGATGAGCATAAACTCGAGGACGTTATGGCCCAATTGGCAGATGAGGCACAAAGTTGGTGGAAAACCATTACCCTGACTGCTCCTACTGAATCTATTACTTGGAAGTTCTTTGTAGAATAGTTCAACAAGAAGTAATATAGTGAACAATATTTGGTTGAACACAGGAAGTGTTTCTTGTACCTTAAAAAATGTGGCTGACCTATCGAAAAGTATGTAAGAGACTTCTGCAAATATTGCAAGTACAGGTCATAATACACAAGAAGGAGAGCAAAAAATTTCAAATGTTTATCGACGGATTGAATGATGAGTTACGTCCTATATTTAATGCCCTGGATATTACTGACTTTCAGAGCCTGAAAATTGAGCTATTGCTATGGAGGCGACGATAAAAGCTTCTAAGAAATGTAAGAGTGGCAGTTCCTCGAAAGATAAACGATCCAAGCATGACGTAAAGCCCCATTGGCAGTCCAAGAAGTCCAAACACATCCAGGAAAACTCGTCCAATCGTATTTTTATTCAGAAGACCAATTATATTCGAAGCCTCAATCAGTTTCTATGCCTGCAGTTCTGATGTTCTTTATGGATAGTACGGCGAATGCCAAGAAGGTTGTTTAATATCTTACTTGAAAATTTTGCTAAAAACATCATCTCGGTCAATGTAGGACTCAACAAATCTTATGCTACTGTGCGAAGCCTCAGACCACTACATCTGGGATTATCCGCATAATCCAAATAAAGTCCCGAACAAAAATTATGCTATTGCAATTTCTAATCCTACAAATAAAAATAAAGGCCCTAACAGAGCTTAATCGAGCCACCATGGAAAAGAAAAGACAAATCATTCAAATGCCCCTACTCACACTAACTAGGAATCTCAAACCCCTGGTCATATCTATAATATTCGGGGAAAGGAGGATGAAGAAGCTCTCGATGTTATCGTAGGTATCGTAAAGTTAAACTCAATACATGTTTATGCTTTAATAGACTCGGGATCTACTCATTCATTTATAAGCTCAAATTTGATAGAAAAATTGAAATTAAAGCCTGAACTTGTTAAAATTGGTCTTCCAGTTTATAACCCGTTAGGGAAAATTTCGAACATTAACTTGATTTGTAAAAATTCCCTCTTGACTATTCGAAATGTGCCCTTCTTCACCGATCTATACATTTTTTCATCTTGTGAGTTTGATTTAATACTAGACTTAGATTGGTTAAGCAAACACGCAGCTTGGGCGGACTTTCAAACAAAAGATTGTATCTTCGAGGTTTAGGGAAAGAATATATACTCCTAATTGATAAAAAGCCTACCTCTCTTTTTGCTTCTATGGTCTTACAATATCAAGTTAAATTTGGCTTAATTGATACACCTATTGTTTCTAAATTTGCCAATGTTTTTATTTAGGAACTTCTTGGCCTACCTCCAACTCGATAAGTAGAGTTCGAGATTGAAGTCCAACCTCGATCGAATATGGTGTCCATTACACCATATCGAATAGCGCCACTTGAACTGAAAGATCTACATAAGAACCTACAAAAGCTTCAAGACAATGATGGTATGATGGGTCTTTGTATTGACTATCGCTAGCGTTTCTCCCTAGGGTGCGCATGTCTTGTTTGTAAAGAAAAAGAATGGTACGATGGGTCTTTGTATTGACTATCGCTAGCTGAACACGATCACTATCAAGAACCGATATCCATCCCAAGAATAGATGATCTCTTCGATCAGCTTAAGGATGCTTCAGTATTTTCAAATATCGATCTTTGATTGGGTTATTACCAAGTGAGGGTTAAAAATGAAGACGTGCCAAAAACAACTTTCCAAACTCGTTACAGTCACTATAAATTTTTTGTTATGTCGTTTGGATTAACTAATACCCCGGTCACGTTCATAGATTTCATGAATCGCATATTTAAGCCCTATATTGACATGTTCATGGTTGTATTATCGATGACATTCTCATCTATTCCAGTAACAAGGAGGAACATGTCGAACATCTTCGGATTGTCTTGCAAACACTTCGAGAACGTCAGTTGTTCGCAAAGTTCTCCAGATGCAAATTTTGGCAATAAAAAATATCATTCCTTTGTCATTTTATCTTGGCATAGGAAATCAAAGTAGATCCAAAAATCATAAAAGCTATTATGGATTGGAGACCTCCAAGGAATGTAAGTGAAGTTCAAAGCTTTCTCGATTTAGTCAGGTATTATAGAAGATTTGTTAAGGGATTTTCTACTATTGCCTTACCCCTAACTAAACTTCTTTGAAATGATATATCATTTGAATGGGCAGAGAAGCAGCAGTGAAGCTTTGATTAGCTCAACCAAGCTCTTACTCATGCCCCGGTTTCCATCCAACCAGAATCGGGCAAGGAATTTACTATTTTTAGTGATGCTTCACTTGGATGTGTCTTAATGCAAGGCGATAATATAATTTCTTATGCATCTCACCAATTAAAGCCTTACGAGATCAATTACCCAACACATAAGTTAGAACTTGCCGCTATTGTGTTCACCCTCAAAATTCAGAGGCATTACTTGTACGGTGAAAAGTGCTATCTATTTACTGATTATAAGAGTCTCAAATATCTCTTGACTTAAAAGGATCTCAATTTGAGGAAAAAATTATTGCTTGAACTACTCAAAGATTATGATTTAGTCATAGACTATCATCCTAAAAAAACCAATGTGGTTATAGATTCTCTCAGTCGTAAATCGACCTTGACCTCAAATGCTATTAATGCTCATCTTCGAATATATAAAAAACGTGGATTCATGTGTGAATTACAAGTTCAATCTAGCTTAATCTCAAGTTTCAAAAGCTTGCAACACATTGATCCTAAACTTCAAGCTGACAATTCAGAGTTAAACTCGAAAGCTAATCAATATTTCTCCATTCATTTGAATGGTATGCTCTATTTTAAGAATAAGGTATGTATTCCGAACAATGATGAATTGAAGAATGAAATTTTACAGGAAGCACATCAAAGTCTATTGTCGATTAATTTTGGATATGTCAAGATGTATAAAGACCTTGAATCCTTGTATTGGTGTCCTTGAATGAAGTATGCCATTACAGATTTTGTGTCTAGATGCCTGAATTGTCAAAGAATAAAAGTCGAACATCGAGCTCCTACTGGACTCCTCTATCCTATTGAATTTCCTCAGTGGAAATGGGATCAAATAACTATGGACTTTGTAAGTGGTATACCTAATTCACTAAGAAAGTGTGATGTTGTGCGGCTAATTGTAGATCGCTTCACTAAATCAACTCATTTCATCCCTATTCAAATGAGCTATAGTTTGGATACTCTAGCCGAATTGCACATTCATAAAGTAATTCGATTACTTAGGGTCCCTAATTCTGTCATTTCTGATCGAGATCCTCGATTTATAGCTTGATTTTCGAAATTCTTACAGTAAGCCCTTGGCACTAAAGTTTAATTGAGTACAACCTTTCATCCTCAAAGTGATGGTCAGTCTGAGAAAGTAATACAAGTACTTGAATACATGCTTAGAGATTGTGTTATCGATTTTGGAAAGAATTGGGAGAAATCCATACCTCTTGTAGAATTTGCCTATAACAATAGTTATCAAGCTTTGATTCAAATGGCTCCTTTCGAGGCTTTGTATGGAAGAAAATTTAGAACACCTCTATGTTGGTCTGAATTAGGTGAAAACAAAGTCCTTGGGCCTCAATTGCTTAAGGAAACTGAAAAACAAGTTCAAATTATCCATGATCGATTAAAGCAAGCATTTGATAGGCAAAAGCCCTATTATTTAAAATGAAGAGACAACCAATATAATCTAGGAGATAATTTCTTTCTCAAAGTATCTCCCTCGAAGAAAGTTGCTAGGTTTGGAAAAAGGGAAATCTTAGCCCTCGATTCATCGGACCATTCGATGTTGCTGAAAGAATTGGTCTAGTGGCTTATCGACTATCACTCCCTAAAGAATTCAAAAAGATTAATAATATTTTCCATATATTGATGCTCCTAAAGTACAGATCAGATCCAACTCACATTCTTGAACTTGAAGAAGTTAAATTAAATCCAGACTTATCCTATGAAGATGAACTAGATCAAATCCTTGAAAGAGAAGTCAAACGACTTCGAAAAAGAACGTTCCTTTGGTACAAATCTTGTGGAGAAATCATAAAAAGAAAGAAGCGAGTTGGAACCTGAGGATATAATAAGAACGCAATATCCTCGTCTGTTTAATCCAGGTAAGAATTCGAGGCTGAATTCTCTTTTAAGGGGGAGAATTATAACACCCCAAAATCATAGCCTAGGAGAATTAAGTTATATTGCCTAGGATAAAACCCAAATTGAATAGAGATTTAAATTAATAGAATTAAATAAAGATCTAATTGAATTGGAAATTTAAATTAGTTGAATTAAACAAAGACCTAATCAAAATGATAGATGAAGTGCTAACCAAATTAGAATTATTTAATTGAAATAAGTAATAAATAATAAGATTGCATGCCAAATACATGAATTCCTAAATTTACCCCTGAATAGACTATTACTTAAGCAATAAGAGAGGCTAAATTGGGCATTTCCACCTCTATTAAGGATGAAATAATATCATCCTTTTCATCTCATTTGGTGACCTGCCTAAGAGAGAAAAAAAATAGAGAGAATTAAGAAAAAAAGATGGAGAAAATACAAAGAAGAGGATTGGACATGCAAGCAAGCTTAAATTAACTAGGTAAAATTACATAGCCTAACAAGTAATTCTTTCCTTCTCATTCCATTCGAAACTTTAAGGATTTAATTGAGTTAATTCTTGAGAAATTACTAAGCTTGATTATTGAATAAATTTAAAATTTTGGCTTGTATGATACTAGAGATTATAGTGGTCATGTTGAGTTTTATTTAAGTGATCAAGAACCTTGTTAAGTTGGGTAAATTATAGGTTATCACCTTAAGAACATAACTAAAATAATTGTGCATGCATATGACCAAATTAAGAAATTTGAAAGGATGTGTAATAAATTGGAAAAATATATGTAGGACAAAGTTTTTGGAAATTTAAATTTATTGAAGATTTAAGCTTTAAACAAGAGAAAATGCAGTAAAATTTTAAGAATTTGGCCTTAGAGTGAAACTAGTCACAAATGTTGCATAGATCGATTAAGGATAGTTTTGAACATGTTAAGAAATTTGGGATCCAATTGGAAATAATTAAAGATTGCTAATTCTAGCTAAAAATAGGGTAGAGACTGAAAAGAATGTAAAATAAATTGTAAGGCTTAAATTATAGAGGAATTGGTAGTTTGTAAGTGGTACATTAGCAAAATAGGTAAAAATTGGATTGTTCTGGAAAATCTATTAATTGGAGGACTTAATTGGAATTTTAAAGGCTAAGGTTGATATGAAAATACAGGGAAAGGATAAAAATAAGCAATGGTAAGAAGATCTAAAAAAATTGATAAGAATTCTAGGTGAATTGGTTCACCAAACTGCATCAAATTGCAAGAGTGATAGATTGGTCACTGTAAAATTGTCTAACTTCAAATGCAAAATTGTAATTGTATATATTAAATTAAAATAAAATCCATACATGGTTGGAAATATAATTTACTTATATTTATAAGGGTATAAAGAAATTGAAAATCTGATGAGTAAATTAAAAGTTATGATCATATTACTACAAGGTGTACAATCTACCAAAATAAAATTTGTTTTGTGTCAAATAGATAATTGAGCCAAGATTTCTATTGTATTGATTCTAATAACCTCCCTATGTTGTGTATAAATTACTAGAGCAAAGAATTGAGGAAGTGGATGAAGGAACTAAGGGATGATCCACCAAAGATAAGCAAAAAAGGAATATTAATTCAAGGCTAACTTGGAGTATTGTAAATGTAACTATACAAGGGTTGGGAATTAGGTCTCAACCACCCTACTTTTATTTCTATGTTCAACTGCTGATGAAATCAGTGTGATAATAATGAAATTAAGGCATACAAGAACTTAAAATTAAGGGAAAGAAAGATTAATCCAAGGCTAAAAGTTATTGAGTGTCATATGAAGTTAATTGGTAAATGGATATTGCTTGTTTCCATGATATAATTTAATTGAATGGTGAATATTGTATGCTACCATGATTGAATCAAGTTGAATGATGAACTATTGTATGCTTCCATAATTGAATTGAATCAAATGGTGAATTATTGCATGCTACTATGATTGAATCAAGTTGAATGATAAACTAATGTATGTTACCATGATTGAATTGAATCAAATGGTGAGTTATTGTATGCTACCATGATAGAATCAAGTTGAATGATGAACTATTGCATGTTGCCAAGATCGAACTAAATTTAATTGAAATGTTGAATGAACAAATTGTTTCTTTCTTCCATGATCAATTTGAAATTGAATGAATAATCTTGACATGGAATAATCCTTGATGTTTATGTTATGAAAAAGAAAACAATTATTTCTGGAAAATAAAATTTAATGTCCTTGTTAATAGTTAGTCCAAGATATGAGGGCATGCCTTAGAGTCTAGAGCTCGATTATGTATGGGGGACTATGGTTCAGTACTACGGTGCTTATTGGTGACAGACGGAGGGTACATTATATGGTCTTTGACGATAGTAGGAGGATTGACCAGCACTACGATGCAATTAAAGTGTATGGCGATAGTTGGTTGAAGACTTGATTATCTAAACTAAACTAGAAACCAAGGTTTAAATTGAATGATAAGATTAAATCGGAAGAATTATGATAATTACATCAATTGCATAGTTCAATTATGCATATGTATGTGCATATCTAGTGAAATGTTCTTGTTTGAATAGAGGCAAGAATATTATACATATTGAATTGTTTAATTTGATTTCCATATAGATTGCATGAATACATATGTGGTGAATTGTTTCTAGTTATAATAGAGGAAAGATTGAAATGTATGATTAGTAGGTTAGATTGAATGATGAATTTATTACATGTATATGATTATGATTTTTCTTTTGGTTCGAAATTGATACAAGATTAATTTGGAATGTTTTAACTTGAATGTTAATCTAGTAGATTCTATAGTGACTTGTGAAAATAAAATGTTAATAAAATGTTAAAGATAAATTAAATGGGAAAGGTATAATAGAATTATGTGTTACCTCACTAAGTACTTTAAGTACATATCACTCTTGTTCCTTTCTTTCCCAAACCACAGGTTCTAGAGTATTCAAAGCTCTATCTCTATAGCAATCAACCCAAAGGAAGAATTTAAGTATGGCTTATTTCGTTATCCTTATACTCCTAGTTGGTGGCATAGTTTTGAGTATAGCTTACTAGTATGTCATTTGGTATAATCCATTAAGGACCTCTTTTGTATTATAAATATATAAGTTGGATATGAAATGATGATGTAGTATGTTAAGTTCATTCATTCCAAGATATGCATGTAGTTTTATATTAATAATAGCAAAATAAATTGCAAATTGGAATTAAATAAAACTACCATAGCTAAATTAGGATTCATGGTTTATCGAATTAATTGATAAGTAAATTGATTAAGATTTGTTAATCTTGTATTCAAATAAAAAATGGCTCTTCAATTGTATTGTCCACTACGTATGTCTGATTTAACGTTCAATGATCTTATTCTTTCTTATGGTCTCGATAATGGTTCCAATCTTGGATTTGGGTTGGGGTGTTACACTCTGTCATAGAACCCTCCACGAATCATTCTCGTGCTTTCATTTTTGATGCATGTAAAAGAACTTAATGCAAAAAAAAAATGTAAAATGAAAATGCAATTGTAAATGCGAAAGGTACTAATTTTAAAAGTGACCACCATTAGAAAGACCTTCGTTACAACACAAGTTCTCCTCCTATCAGATAGTCAAATTTCACAATCTTTATTTCTTTATGTTCCTAAGTTGGGGTCCTCTCATGACGTGGTGTTGTCCTCGCTGCCATTATTGGACTAGTCATGATGTTGAGCCACCCTTGTATTTGGTGATGTTCCCCATTTTCCTTTCAAATCATCTACTATGAGTGTCGAATCTTAAAGCCTCCACTTTTATGAGATTTTGTAAGAAAAAGGTCTTTAAAGGCCTTGTGTAGGGTCTTTTCGTTTGGATTCATCTAGCGTCCGACTCTTCAATATAATATCGGTCTTCATACCTTTGAGAGAGTCCTTAATCGGCTTTGAGCTTTTCCTTCATCAGTTAATTTATTTTTGTATACCATCGATCATCTGGATTTAACTACCTAATTATGGAACCCTATATCGATATAAAAACTTCATTCTCGGTAACCACCTTTATTAAATTAACACCTTTATGTCATGATAATGAAAATGTCATCAAGATTTAAATGCAAGAAATAAAAGAAAAGAAAACAATGAAACAAACAAAAAATGGGTTAGTAACAATAAAATAATCAATAAAATAGTAAAAACCATTGCTAGTAAATAAAACCTACCCTCACATGAAGTCTACCCAAACATGATGTGGTGGATCCTACCCAGACATAATCTCTACCCCCATGCTTTTATTTGGCAAGTAAATCCTAACCTCATACTTTCTAGTTCTCATGCTTTGTAGAAAAAGTATATTCGAGCAAAAGGTTAGAACGAGTTTCCCCTTTGTTACCACTGATAGAGTTTCGGGAAAAGTCTCAATACAAAATGGACAAAGTTTCAATGCTAATAAAAGAATCCTCAAATTGTCCTTGATGGTTCTCTCTTGGACCTACCAGACCCTCTGTCCTCACCCACTAAAGGCTTAAACGGACTAAGTTCAATTCGAGAGGATATATATCCCTATGTCTATGCGGAGAACCAATTTTCTCATGAATACATAAGGTATGAACCCCAGAGGCTAATCGTTAAGGCCCACGCGGAGAACCAATTTTCTCACGAAGGCAAAGCTTTCACCCCTACTTAATAGGACAAAGCACAGTAAGTAGGCTCTAACTATCCTAGATGGTTACAATATGCCAGGTGAAATTTGCAATCTTTTGCCTCGATCCATAATCAAATCAAATAAAAAAAAGTTAGAAATTCGAAACCATGGAAACCAACACATTAGTAACACTATTTATTATTAATAACCTAATAAAAATGACATATGACATGACGCAATGCAAAAAGATAAAATAAAATAAAACAAAAAGGACCATAATTTAATAACATTTAAATTTACAGTTCTCAAACATAAAGACAACATATAATCAATTACGGCTGACTCTCTAAATGTCTCCAGCGGAGTCGTAAAGCTGTCGGAATGATCCTTAAGCTTTTTTGGGCTAGAATGGATCGAAGCAACTTAATTTTAAAAACCAAATTTGAAGTCACCGTCAAGCTTTGAGTTAGGTAAGTCGAATTCCTAAAAATGTCTTTTAAAATAATTTTAAGAAAAATCAAGTTAAAAGACATAAACTAGTATGCATTTAACCAGATATTCATTTTGAGAAAAGGTTCGACAGTCGGTTACACGTGGGGAAGGATAAGAAACCCCACAATACCCAAAATTGGTACCAAATTGATTATATGTTGTCCTTATGTTTGAAAATTATAAATTCGAATAGTATTTAAATTATTATAAATTTTTAGAAAAAATTAAAAGGGTATTCTTTTGTATGAACAATCCTCGGAAACATGCTTCCATTATAGTCGGTAGACTTTTCTATATATTCCCCACACAAAACGACATTGCATTGATTTTTATTTGGTATAATCTATTTATATCTTTTAAAAATGATATTATAAAAAGGAAAATAATAAACAAAAATTATTAAAAAAAATACGTACAATAAAAGGATACAATACATATAAGTATGAAACGTATTATATATATATATATGCGCATAGTATAACATTTTAAGCATTGGAAATCTTAACCTTGAGGTCGTGAGATCGAGTCCCATGGAGGGTATTTCATAATTTGGAGGTCTCCTACGGAAGCTGTTCTCAACCTAGTATTAGGAGTAGCCTACTATCTTACCTCCCCCTTACCCCATTACATATGGGAACAAGGGACAACCATATACATATAATAAAAGCATTAATGTAAATATATATACATAGATATGCATCCACCTATGAAAGAAGCGTGATATACAAGCCAAATAATAGAAAGAAAGAATAAGTAACTTTAAGTTCACAAATGTAAATAAAACAAATATATAGAATTAAACAAAAGATCATATAATATAAGCACCAGAATTATAATAAAACCATAAATATTTAGGACTGAATTGGAACTTCTTAAAACAAGATATTAGAATTAAAAGAAACACAAAATAGTGACCAACAGGCGAATATGGAGTAAAGCAAAAAACAGGAAAAATAAAGACTGAAATCAGAGCTTCATTAATAATAGGTGACTATAATACAAAATAATAAAACTTCAACCATCAAGAGGTGGTTAACTCTTTTTTGGGTTAACCTAACATAACCCCATCTTTTCTTCATTCTCTCCACTTCCCTCTGTAACTCTCTCTCCTTTTCTTTTCTGCTTTTTTTCTCAAATTAAGAAACCCTTAACTAAACTCCTCAAGCCACTAAAAATCCTAAACGAAAATGATCCCTCAAACCCTGAAAGGGACTCAAACCAAAACTAGAAAATGAAGGGCTTACATTCAACGATTTGAAGGTTACTTAACTCTAGTGAACGGTGATGACACTCCCAAAGGTGAGATTTTTTAGATTTTCTTTCTAATTTTTGTGTGTATATTTTGTTGCTCTCCCCCTTTGTTTTTTCTGTTCGGTTTTGTTCCTCTTTTTTTTTGTTCCTCTTTTTTATCTTTTGGTTCCCATTTTAATCCCAAATGTTTGGTGAGAGTTGCTGGTAGAGGCATGGGGTTAGGTTTGGATTTATTGATATTTTTTTTATTTGATTTGTTGTTTTTTACTAAGTTGTTACTATGATGCGAGATGGAGCGATTGGGGATGGCTTCAGCAACAATGGCACCGGCGATGGAGGCTCCTCGGCAGTGGCAGGAATAACTGACAGCGGCGTAGGAGTTGATCTGATGGAAACCTAATCTTTCAAAACACTTGGGCTAGGGCTTTGTAAAATTGGGTCTGCTGTTGGGTCACTTGATATTGGGCATGCTTTATTGGGTTTCTTTATAATTGGGCTTTGGGCTTGTAACCTACAAAAAAATTAGTAAAATATATTAATAATGTTAATAACAAATAATACTAAATAATAATAATAATTAAAACTCAGAAAAAACAGGGGTCTATAGAATTCACACCATATTTCACATCAGCCTTCTCAAAAAAAATTGAAAATCAAAGCGTTATCTCATGGGTCCTTTCGAGTTTGGTCATGAAGGACAATTGAAGGCACACTTGACTATGGTGCTTGCCAAATGTAGGGAAAAGAAGCAATCAGTTGCAGTGGACGAACTTAGGACTGGAAAACGTCAATGGGATAAATAGTATTATGCATAAAGCACGATTCTTAGGTTTTGATCCTTAGGGACAAGGATCCTTTCATGGACAAGGATCCTTTCATGGAGGGTATTGTCATGAGCAACAGAGATGTGGAAATAGTGATGAGATATAGAAACAGTCAGAGAAGACGGGGAGAATTGGAGATTGAAAGTAGGGTTAGGGATTTTAATTGAGAACAATCAGAGAAGACAGGGAGAATTGGAGATTGAAAGTAGGGTTAGGGATTTTAATTGAGAAAATTAGGGTATTGGGAATACAAACCGGAAGGGCTTAGTCACTCACATAATAGACCAAATGAGTAGCCTGAAAGTCTAGCCCAATCAGAGGAATGAATCACGCTAGCAACACCTACAAGGGGAGCATTCTGTTAGATACAATTGTACTGCCAGTTGGCAAATTGGTTAGAGTTGATAAAATGTAATGAAATAAAATGTGTTGAGCCAATGGAGGAAATATTTGAATATTGAATAAAATTACTGTTTGTTGAATTCTCTTTTCCTTCTTTAAATCTTCTTCTCTAAATCTCTATTTGTTTTCTTCGATCCTCGTTTTTCTTTGATTATTTTGGGTTCATAACAATTTATTAATACATTATTTGAAAAGTTCACTTAGTACGAGTGACTCAGTTTTCATCCTATAGTTTTGAAGTGTGAACATTAAACCTAATGTCTTATCTAGACCTGACAATAAAAGATTTTGTTAGATATTGACTCAAATTTTGATTGATAATTAAGTTAAATTTTATTGTACTTCTAATGGTGAAAAAGTATTTGGTAATCGACTTAAATTAGGTTTTTTGGCGATCAAGTATTTAACTCTATAAATAAAGAGTACATATTAGACTTTATAATTACGAGAGAGAATTATTTTGGAGAGATGTAATCATTTTTTAGATCTCTATAAGTTTTTGCTTTTTTGTTGTAGAAATGGTTTTGTAGGAAACTTGGAAGTGTGTTTTTGGATACTCTGGATTTGGTATAGATATTGGATTTTAGGATAATTAGAATATCATGTATTTATATCATTTGTGATCTCTATGTATATAATATATTATTATTATTATTATTATTATTATTATTATTATCATTTGTAGAGGTAAATAAGATTAAACCACGTTAAATCTCGTCTCTTGTGAATACCCTATTTTACATCGATTTTAATTTAGTTATTTTTCGCTTCCTAAATTCCTAATAAATGAGATTAATAAAACCAAAATTTATATAGAAAAATTCTAAAAATAGTAAAGAATTGGTGAAAAATAATAGAAGAGGACAAGGGAAAATACGTAAATGTTAAAAGATTTTCTATTTAAGAAGTACAAAAATTTAATCTAACTCAAATTCTAAAAACTTTGAACTTAGAAAAAAATCTAAACTCGAAAAGACTTGAACTTAAAATAATATAAACTCATTCAATTATCACCTTGTTGGTCAAGGCAGCCGGCTGCTAAGGGGGGGCTGCTAATAAATTTTTTATTATTTTGTAATAGGTATAATTACAAAATTGAGTCATTGAACTTTAGGGTATTTTCAAAGATTAGTCCCTAAGTTTCAACTATAAATACCCTAGCTCATTTAGCTTCAAAATCATCCAAAAAACTTCTAGTTCTCTCTCAAGTGTGTTGTGTAAACACCTGTAAATTTTCTCTTAGTAAAAGATCTGCAGCAGTCCGGAGACGTAAGCACAAATTGGCTGAACTCTGTTATCAAATTTCGGGTATTATTTTTCCGCTTTTATTTCACATTCTCACTAATCTGGTTATAGGGAAATTACTTGTTACTTGGTTTATTTCCTAACAACTGGTAATCAGAGCTTTTGGTTGTGAATTTTGTCAATTTTCTGCGAGGTTACTATTCATTAATATTCACATGAATAGTGAATTTTGTGAATAGTGAATTTTGTGAATAGTGAAATTCGGTCGGCGATACGAGTTTATCGACGGAGGTGTTCTAATACACGGCGGTTCGTAGAAATTGTCAGAAACGATCCAAACGAAGCCAGATTCGAGTGGGAGCGATGGCTGCAGATGAAGGGAAGGTGAAAATTGAAAAGTTCGATGGTGCGGACTTTGGCTTTTGGAAGATGCAGATTGAAGATTTTCTGTACCAGAAAAATCTTTATCAACCTCTCTCAGGAAAGCAACCAGAGGACATGAAGAATGAAGACTGGGCTCTTCTCGACCGACAAGCCCTCGGAGTCCATCCGATTGACGTTGTCCCGAAATGTTGCTTTCAACATAGCAAAGGAAAAGACCACGGCGGGTTTTATGGCGGCTCTCTCCAGTATGTATGAGAAGCCATCGGCCTCAAACAAAGCTCATTTGATGAGGCGATTATTCAATTTGCGGATGAAAAAAGGGGCATCGGTGGCACAACACCTAAATGAACTCAACACAATCACAACCCAGTTGAGTTCAGTGGAAATTGATTTCGATGATGAAGTTCGAGCTTTAATTCTCTTATCATCTCTACCAGACAGTTGGAATGCTACTGTTACAGCAGTCAGTAGTTCTTCGGGAAACAACAAATTAAAATTCGACGATGTTCGGGACCTGGTATTGAGTGAAGAAATTCGACGGAGAGAATCGGGTGAAGCATCAACCTCCTCAGCCTTGCACACGGAGTCTAGAGGGAGAACTTCATAAAGAAATTCAAATCGTGGCAGATCGAAATTCAGAAGGGGAAAATCAAGAACAGGAAATAAAGATTTTACCTGTTATAATTGCGGTAAGAAGGGTCACTTCAAAAGAGATTACCGAGCACTAAAGAAAAATACCGGCGCACAAGAATCTGCCAACATGACAGAGGAGACAGGTGATGCCATGATTCTAAGCGTCAACAGTCCGATTGAATCATGGATCTTGGATTCAGGGGCATCTTTCCACTCTACCCCATGCCGAGAAATCATGGAGAACTATGTCAGTGGTGATTTTGGGAAGGTTCATCTAGCTGATGATGAAACCTTGAAGATCGTCAGAAAAGGAGACATCCGACTAAAGCTGCCAAACCAGACCACCTGGAAGCTGATAGGAGTGAGACATATTCCTGGCCTCAAAAGAAATTTGATTTCTGTAGGACAGCTTGATGGTGAAGGATTTAGCACAACCTTTTCAGGCTATGAATGGAAGATTACCAAAGGAGCACTCGTCATTGCTCGTGGTAAGAAAACTAGTACTCTCTATATAACATCAAATTTAGATAATATCATTGCAGTAGCAGATGCTGATGGAAAATCAAACCTATGGCACCAAAGGCTTGGCCATATGAGCGAGAAAGGGATGAAGACACTTTTGTCAAAGGGGAAGCTGCCGGATCTAAAGAATGTAGATGTCGGACTATGCGAGGATTGCATCTTTGGCAAACAAAAGAAAGTCAGCTTTGCAAAGATTGGTAAGACACCCAAGGTTGAAAAGTTAGAGTTAGTTCATACTGATGTATGGGGACCATCTCCAGTTCCATCTCTTGCAGGCTCATTATATTATGTCACCTTCATCGATGATTCTACAAGGAAGGTGTGGGTTTATTTTCTGAAGAAAAAATCAGAAGTCTTTGATACCTTCAGAAAATGGAAGGCCATGGTGGAAAATGAGACTGGTATGAAAGTCAAGCGGTTGAGGTCTGATAATGGAGGAGAGTACAGAAATAGGAGATTCAGAGATTTTTGCGCAAACAATGGGATCAAGATGGAGACAACAGTTCCCATGACACCGCAGCAGAATGGCGTAGCAGAGCGCATGAACAGAACTCTGAATGAACGTGCCAGAAGCATGAGGATACATGCCAGATTGCCCAAATTTCTATGGGCTGAAGCTATCAACACTGCAGCTTGCTTGATCAACCGTGGGCCCTCAGTTCCTTTGGATGGCGGAATACCAGAGGAAGCTTGGAGCAAGAAAGAAATAAACCTTTCACACTTAGGAGTGTTTGGTTGTATTTCTTATGTACACATAGACTCTGCTGAAAGAAGTAAACTTGATGCTAAGTCCAACAAATGTGCCTTTGTTGGTTATGGCGGTGATGAGTTCGGTTACCGGTTTTGGGACTACGAAAATCGAAAGATCATCAGAAGCAGAGATGTTATTTTCAATGAAAATGTGATGTACAAAGACAGGTCAACCGCAGAATCAAGTAATACCAAGGCTGAAACAAAGGAATTTGCTGAGTTCGAGGAGATTTCTGGAAATGATGTTCAGATCAGTCCTGAAGCAGTTCAAGAGGAAGAACCAGGCACACCAGAACTGAGACGCTCCTCCAGAATTCCTAAACCAACCCAACGGTATTCTCCTTCTTTACACTACTTGTTGCTGACTGACAATGGTGAACCAGAGTGCTATGATGAAGCAATGCAAGTGGAGGATTCAGTCAAGTGGGAGTCTTCCATGAAAGATGAGATGGACTCGTTTATGTCAAATCAGACATGGGAATTAGCTGAATTACCACCAAGCAAGAGAGCGCTCCACAACAAGTGGATTTACAGGATCAAAGAAGAGCACGATGGGAGCAAACGCTACAAAGCAAGATTGGTAGTCAAAGGTTTTCAGCAAAAAGAAGGTATTGACTACAATGAAATTTTCTCTCCAGTCGTAAAACTGTCTACAATCAGACTGGTGTTGAAAATTGTAGCTGCAGAGAATTTACATCTTGAGCATTTAGATGTAAAGACAGCTTTCCTTCATGGTGATTTGGAAGAAGAAATCTATATGAGACAACCAGAAGGCTTCATAGAGGCAGACAAGAAAAACCTGGTATGCAGGTTGAAGAAGAGCTTGTATGGTTTAAAACAAGCTCCTAGACAGTGGTACAAGAAATTTGATAGTTTCATGAGTATCAGTGGTTTTACTAGATGCCAAGCATATCATTGTTGCTACGTCAAGAGGTTCGAAAACAACTTCATTATTTTATTATTATACGTTGATGACATGCTCATTGCAGGCTCAGACATGCAAGAGATTATACGCTTGAAGAAAAAATTGTCAAAGCTGTTTGCTATGAAGGATCTGGGCGCTGCAAAGCAGATTCTTGGGATGAGGATCAAAAGAGACACAAAGTCGGGGACTTTGATGTTATCACGGGCTGAGTAAATCAACAAAGTACTCTCTAGGTTCAACATGCAAGATGCTAAACCAGTAAGTACACCTTTAGGTGTTCATTTCAGACTCTCCAAAGACCAATCACCAAAGACGGAGGAAGAACGTGCACACATGGTGAAGGTGCCGTATGCCTCAACAATTGGAAGTCTGATGTATGCTATGGTTTATACCAGACCAGATATTGCTCATGCAGTGGGAGTTGTTAGCAGGTACATGAATAATCCGGGCAAGATACACTGGGAAGCAGTCAAATAGATCCTCAGATATCTGCGAGGTACCACAAACAAAGAACTTTGTTTCAAAGGTGGAGATACGATACTAACAGGCTATGTAGATGCTGACTTAGCTGGAAATGTCGACATCAGAAGAAGCACTACAGGGTATGTCTATACTCTAGGAGGAACCGCAGTGAGTTGGGTTTCTCAACTACAGAAGATAGTTGCTCTCTCCACAACTGAAGCATAATATGTCGCTGTTACGGAAGCTAGCAAGGAGATGGTTTGGCTCCAAAGTTTCTTGGATGAGTTAGGTAAGAAACAAGAAAACAATGTCTTGTATTGCGACAGTCAAAGTGCTATCCATCTAGCGAAGAATCCGTCTTTTCATTCCAGGACGAAGCACATACAATTGCGATATCATTTTATCCGGTCTCTTCTGGAAGATGGGATTTTGAAACTTGAAAAGATCAGTGGAGCTCAAAATCCACCAGACATGTTAACAAAGACGTTAACTACGGACAAACTGAAGTTGTGTTCAGCTTCAGCTGGCATGCTAGAATAAAAGACCAGAAATACTGCTGCATCGATCGAGGTGTGAAGACAGATTGAAATAAGTCTTCAAGTGGGAGATTGTTGGTCAAGGCAGCCGGCTGCTAAGAGGGGGGGGCTGCTAATAAATTTTTTATTATTTTGTAATAGGTATAATTACAAGATTGAGTCATTGAAATTTAGGGTATTTTCAAAGATTAGTCCCTAAGTTTCAACTATAAATACCCTAGCTCATTTAGCTTCAAAATCATCCCAAAATCTTCTAGTTCTCTCTCAAGTGTGTTGTGTAAACACCTGTAAATTTTCTCTTAGTAAAAGATCTGCAGCAGTCCGGAGACGTAAGCACAAATTGGCTGAACTCCGTTATCAAATTTCGGGTATTATTTTTCCGCTTTTATTTCGCATTCTCACTAATCTGGTTATAGGGAAATTACTTGTTACTCGGTTTATTTCCTAACACACCTCTAATTATAGACAACAATAAAAGTTATTATGATATCATTTTCCTTTAATCACTAACAACCTATTGATAATCAGTGTCATAAGTAAGCCCAAAGAATTTACCTAAACTTCACATGACTATATCAAATAAATAAAATTGATCGAAGTCACATTGATCAAAATAAAAAATGATATGAACCTAAAATATCTCTTTTAGGAAACTTAAGCATCAAAAGCATACGACACAAACCAAAAATCTAAATAATCCAGTAATTGTATAACATAAATTTACTCAAACTCAAATTTAAATAATTCGAGAATTTTAAAATATTAGTTGATTTAATTAAATTGGTGAACCGTAATTTTGTTTACTCAATCAATTAAATTTATTCATATAGTAGATTCATTAGAAACAAATATGACATCCGAAGGAGTTACAAACTGAGTGACTCAGAAAACATTATATTATTCCACCATAGACATAAAAAAAGTGAAAGAATAAACTAAAATAGGGATCAATGGTGGATGCAGGTATAATTTGGAGCAGAAAAGTGTCAATCTTGAAATCTAAATTTTTTTCGTTTAGTTATTCATTTTGTTGATCGTGCCCAGTGAGAGATTTTATTTATAACAACACATAAAAAAATTTGTATTATTAATATATATATTTCCACCTTCAAAATATATTTTTAAATCTTCTCGGAGAAGAAAGCCAACATCAGCACTAAATACATGGATTAACTCAATCCCTTGCATAGGATAATGAGTAATATATTTTCCTATATTTTCTTGGCCAAAGTGTTTCGAAGTCGAGATGCACACTGGAACATTCAATTTCCAAATATGAGCAACTCTTCTATTGTTCGGATTAACTCTTGAAAAATGAGCAAGATGAACAAAGAAAAAAAAATTACACAAGGTAACATTATAAGGTAACAACAAAAAAGGGAAAAAAATTATTTGTTTGACAGCTTGAATACCAAATTATATATCCAGTGAGAAAAGATTATTATCATTTAAGATAATCCATGCATTACACAATGCATAAGGCTTTTATAGTAGTATGAACATATAAGGTAATCAAGCTAATACATGTATTTTCATTATACAAATACGATTTGTATATAAAAAGAAAAGCTCTCGGGTTTTTTTCCCTCTCCGCAATCACTAACTCTGAGAAGCTTATTTAGGGTTTTTGAATTCCTTTACTTGAATTTTTCTCTCTTTTTTACTTAGATTTAAGTAATTTCAGGAATTAAGATTAGAGAGGTTAATGAAGAAACATCCAATGCAAATCAGGTCCCCCATTGTGAAGGACAAACAGTTGGCAGTGATATGACCATGGACCCTTAAAAGCTCAAAAGGTAAATCGCATATATATATATATATATATATATATATATATTCAGATTTGTTTGTCAAAAAAGTTTGATGAATGTGATGTTTTTGTAGGATTGCTGCTAGCCGCGAATATTCAAAGAGGTCTAGACTCAAACAGCTGCAATACATTGCACAACTGGAAACAGGAGTTAGAGCGCTCCAGGTAAACAAAGATCTCCCATATATTTTACTTTTTTTCTTGTGTTTATGATCTTTGATAGAGAAAATATTAGTAAAAATAATTGTTTTGGGAGGTTTTAAGACAATAAATTTTGAAATGTGAGCATTGAACCTAATGTCTATTCCAGATCTGAGAATAAAAAAGTTAAAAGCTTCAAATCCTAAAGGGAGAACAGGTGTTAATGAAAAAAAACTTCAAATACAACAAGGAAAATATACAGATATAATGTTAGAATAGAGTTTCTAATTAAAAGTTACGTACATGCATAATACATATACAACATACATAAATACGTTGAAAAGAGAATCTTTAAAAGTTTCGACATAACTACACTTGTATATGATAATATTATTTACAATTTATATAAGGTAAAAAAGATTCTATATTAAAAATTACGCACACGCGTAATACAGATACAACATGCATAAATATGATAAAAAGATAATTTTTAAAAATTTTCAACAGAAGTATAGTTGTATATGACAATAAAAATATTATTTACAATTTATATAAGGTAAAAAATGACTCCTATACTCAAAGAATTTGATCTGATTGCCTATAAAATTTAAAACGCGATACAAAATGACCCTTTGTAATATTATATTAATATTTGAAAATAGAGTTTAAAATGTTGCTCCTCTATTGATAATGTCATCGATTTAGTGATATAAACTAATAGAATGTCCAAAAACTAATATTGTTAATCTTATGTGTCATTTTATATGACGATTTTAATATATCACAATATTAATAATGCTGAAGGTCTCCCACGGAAGCTGCTCTCAACTTGACGTTTGGGGCAACCTATTAACCTACCTCCCCTTATCCCATTACATATGGGAATATGGTCAGCTAATTTAATTTTATTCTATCAATTATATTGTACAAAGTTTTTAAACATCAACATATAAATTGACTTTGTTAAATATCAACATATATTCCTAAAACTATTCATTGTTGATTTTGTATTTAAAAATGCCACAAGACATGCAATCGATATCTTACATGTCCTTGTTAGACACCCATCCACACTTAGACATGGTTCGTTAGATTTTTTGGAAGAAATCCTCTCGTACCTTTTTGTTTACTGTTAAATATCAAGTGTGAATTATTATAATCATAATATATATAACTAATCATAATATATTTAACTAAATTTAATGTTATAATGAAATTATAATATTGTTCTCCCTAAGTGATTTAGGTTCGAGTAACATAATTTATACATGCATTTGAGTTTAAAATCTAGGTTTTTTTTAAATATATATATATATATATATATATATATATTTTTTATGTCATAATGTAACCATAATAGCATTTTTCCTAGATGATCCTGTTTGAGTAGCATAATTTGTACGTGTGTAAGTTTAAAATCTAGGTCTTTTAAAAATATTAAAGGATAAACAACATGATTAACTTTTCGTTCAAGTTTTATACATTTCCTTTACTGACTTCAAAAAAACATAATATTTGATCACTTTCGTTTTTATTTCATTAATACGATGTCATGTTTATTTTTATTTAATTAAGATATGATCACTTTTCGACTTTTAAATATTTCGTCACCGAAATTTTGACTACCATTAGTGAGGATATTAAATAAAAATGAAAACGGTTTAATTAAATAAAAATAAAAGTGACTAAATTTTTTTTTTGAATTTAGTGAGGAAAAATATACAAAACTAAAATAAAAGTGATCCGAATACACAAAAATAAAGCAAAATGAAAGTGATAAGATCCGAATTTAGAATAATATAAATTTATACGTAAGCGTAAGTTTAAAATCTATTTTCCCCCTAACCCTAACAATAACTTAATACGTACGTAGGCTCAAGTGGAGGTCACCTATCCTAGGATAAAATATGCTAATACCCAAAACTCATTGTTGCGAGCAGAGAATTCCTCCATGGAGAAAAGGTTGTATGAACTCTCCAACGAGCTTATGATGAAAGAAGGTTTCCTCTATATCCCTCTCTTTTCATTTCTTTCTTTGTTTGAAAATAAGTGAAAACCTAATGGTGGGATAACCTTTATTCTAAAGCTGAATATCATGAACTAAAGAAGGAGAAGGATGCGTTGAAGCAACTGTCTGTGCTGTACCAATCGCCGATTGCAGGTACCTCAGAAGCAAAGCAACAGAGCTTCAGGCAGCTGGTGAATATAGCTAGGGATCAATCAGGGTTCAATCAGTTTGCAGGAGAAGCTCGAGTGCCAATGATGCAGCATCCAGACCTTGAGAACCAGTTTGGGTCCGATGTCAACAATGGAGGAACCCCTAATCCGATGCAAACTTCCAGCTTTGGCTGCTTGGGTTTGTTCATCTCTCACTTTAATTTGCATGGACGGACTTTGCTGTACTTTTTACAGTATTTTTGTTTTCAGACTTAAAGGTGGAAACTGAGGAAACTGGGATCTAATGAAACGAAGAAACTATTTTGTTGAGTTGGATGGTCTTCATTAAGTTTCATTTATAATTGGGTAAACATCACGTTCAGTATCTCAACTGTTACTTTTGTTCCATTTTGGTCAACCAGCTATTTTTTTAAAATCATACATAATATTATGTTTTTGTTTCATTTTGGTCACCTATTGTTAAAAAATTAACATAATTACTGACATGGCATTTTATTAATTTTTAATGATTACATGACATTACCTTATAGTGACACATCAACATCACCGTCAATTTATTAATGACAGGATGATCAAAATGAAAGCAAAACTAAATGTTACATATAATTTTAAAAATAATAATTGGATAACCCAAACAAAACAAAAATGATAGTTGGAGTACTAAATATGTAGTTTACCCTTTATAATTTGATATAGGGATCGACCTAGGGGTCATGTGAGTATAATCGCCCTTGAAAATTTAAAATTACCATATATTTTAGAATTTTTATTTGTATTTTCTATTAAAAAATGTTTTTACCCTCTTAAAATTTTATAAATTTATCCTTTCTAAATTTTTAAAAATTCACTCCTAACACAAAATTTTATGTTCGTCCATGATTTGATGATACCTCCGATCCAATCACAATATATATATATATATATATATTGTTTAAAGTATCATTTGATACTTGAGTTTTTTTTTCCTCAGCATTTTTTTATTTCAAAATTAATAACCAAAACTCAAATAGAATGCTTCGTTGAAAACCTCTCTATAGACTTGATTTTACTATATGCTTTTTAATATGAACCTTGTGTCTTTTTGATAAAATTTGATATTTTGGTCCTATGATATACAATAGAACCTCTATAAATTAATACTCGAAAAATAATAACTTCTCTAAAATAGTATTTTTTTTCTCGGACTCGACTTGGTCCAAGGTAATAATAAGATAATAATCTTTCAAAAAATCCTTATATAAATTTATGGTCCCTTCAATATTATAAATTAATAATTCTATAAAATTACAAATATAACTAGGACAACTTAGTAAAATATGATTATATTGTTGTTTTCTTCTTCTTAAAATTTAAATCTAGCTATATTTCATCTCTAAAATTACAATGTTTGATGTTGTTTATATAGTGGTTGATTTTCTTACCATACATGAGCTTGCATTTAATTTTAACTAGTAATATGTATTACAATGAACTTTGTTTTTTAAGGGTATATATTATATTTAATTAATCACATTGTATATAAATATCATTCAATTAGTCAATACGATGTATATGTTTTATTCATAAAGAATAATGTAGGTTCATTGAATAGATAAAATATCTAATTTTAAATTAATAAATTATTAATTTATCGATTAATTAATACCTCTTTAAATTAATAAAATTACATGGTTCCAAAATTATTAATTTATAGAGATTTTATTGTAACGGTGTTTAACTTTTTGTAAAAAAAAAAGTATTGTTGGCAGATTGAACTAATAATAAATTGACTGAAAATTCGAAAAAATCTAGAATGAATGTCATAAATTGAAACTCACCGCTAATTTTATAGGGTAAAACTTATAAATGGATATTAAACTATTTTAAAATGATCTTTTAAACACCAACCTTTTAAAAGTTACATAATTGACATTAGATTTTAGATTTTGTTGTAAAATGGGCACAACACCATTATTTGCTATTAAAGAGGTGATGTATCATGCTAAATTAATGAAAAATATATCATTTTCACCCTTCAATTGTAAATAAGATTTTATTTTACTATTAATTTTAATTAAAATAATTTCTATTAAGTTCGTTAATTTGAAAACAAAATAGATAAAAATAAGGTAAATATTAATTTCCAGTTTCATATTATAACTATTGAGTTTATACCATATAAATTACTTAATATGTTATTAAAATCAAAGGGTTGTTTCGATTATTTTGTTTAATTTTTAATGCATTTTTCTTATTAATATGATATTTTAATTTTTTGGATGCATTATTTTTATGTTATGTTTAAACTAAAAAATAATTTCATCGTTTGATAATTTTTTTATTTTACAAATACAACAATAATTAAATAAATAATTGATTGTAAATGATTTGGTGAATGAAAAAAATCACAAAATTATAATTTTTTTAATTTTAAAAATAAATTATTTTCATATATTTTTTTAAAAAATACGAAATTTCTTAGCTAAAATTATTGGAAAAAATATGAAAAATGAAATTTTAGTTATAATCGATGGGTCAAATAAGTTATTTCTTATTAATGTAGCATTTGTCACCCTCTTAACGATGCTTAACTATCTATGTCTAATTTTTAATAAAATTCAAAGTTTATATCTAATTAAATAAAAAAATTCGTTACCGGAGTTCCAATCTAGAGTAAAAAAAGGCAGAGTAAGAAAATTTGATTCTATTCAGGAATTCCAAAAGGTAGGCTTATCGATCAAGGATAAGAAACTATTAGATCGAACTCGAAGGAAGAGCAAAAAAGGAGGTCGAGTAGTGGATCAATCCGAACTAGAAGGCAGATCCCTTACTAATTCAGATCTCCATGCAAGATGGGTGAATGGCATTAAGGAAGCGAAGAGATTTCTCTAGGGAAAGATTTGGGAATTAGTTTTCGAGGAAACCTTCAGGAATTGGAACAAGAAATTGCATTGCTAGAGGTGGCTGATCAGTCAAAAAACGAGTAAGTCAGGAGTAGCAAGGTGGCAGAAAGAGGCAATGTAATCGTATTTTGGAGTATCAGGGGTTGGGTGCAGAGGTGTAAGTGCTCTGCAATAAGAAAATTTGTTTGATCGCAGAGTGAGATGATCTTTTTTTACAATAACTAAGTTGGAATCTAAGGGCGAAGATTTTTTGAGGAAATTATAGTTTTTTTTAATATTCAATTGCTTATGCAGGGGAGAGTACAGGAGGTTTTGTTTTAATTTTGGTATTTGTAATAATTTAATTTGGAGAAAAGTCTAGTTAGCACTAGGTTTATTATGGTTTTGGGAATGGTCTGAGGAGGCCATGAATAGGGCCTGTTTGATCTTCTGCCCTATGTGAGTCGCTCTTTCAAGCATTGCTTTAAGATGTAGTGTTCCAAATTTCCAATTGAAGAGCCAGTGGAGCGAAGTTGGAAAGTTGGGGCGCGCCCCGGGGGGGGGGGGTCATCGCAATTAGTTATTGCTGCGAAAGTTACGGTTGCAGTAGAGTGTTAGCGGGTTTGTCAGCGAGAGGTTTGGCTGCAGAGGAATGATACCTGTCTTGTTCCTTCTCGTTTTTGTTGATCCGAGATATGATTGGTGGATAGGAGTTAGTTGAAGGTTTGATATTTCATTATCGATGTGTGTTTTGCTTAAATTGAGCTAATGGGTTGTCATTTTTAAAGTTAAGCTGGCTGGTGTGAAATTAGGAAGGGATTAATGATTATTTGATATGTTCTTTGGTGGCCTTCTTCGTTCATGCTAGTGGGAAAATGTTAGTGCGGTTTTTCTCTTCCGTGTTTTAGCTGGAGTTGTGGTTAAGTTGCTATGGTCTAGTGTTTGTTATGTTGTCCGATGTTGTTTGGATGTTTGTTTCGGTTTAATGTCGGTTTTCCCTTGCCATGGTTTGAGTTTTATTGATGGTTTCTAGTTTTGGAGAGTTTGTATCCGCACGATCACTGTTTTTTTAGCTGCTGTTGTTGTTTAATTCACATCATTGTCTGTAGTTTTTAGCTTCTTGAATCGGCTGTTGTTTTGGTTGTTTTCAGCGAGCCTTTTCATTGCAATGTGTTCGAATTTTCTTACAGTAAGCATCTTGGCAGCAGCAGAGAGTTGCTCCAATCTTGTCTTTGATCTTGGAGGTGGTGGTTATCCGTTGAAGAGTGTTTTCGAATGGTTGCTCAGATCGTAAGTTGCATTACGATGGTTCTTTCGCAAAGACAGTCTTTTAAAGACTTGTATTTTTCAAAGCTTGTTGGTTTTGGTAAGATTTACGAGTGTGTTGGATGTTTAGGGGGTTATTGTTCTTTTCTGCTCTAGTGTTGCTTTCCGTTAATTATGTGGCGTCTTTGATGACACTCACAATCGAGGTTAAATCAAATTTGCCAGGCAAAATAAGAAAAAAAATCAAAGTTTAATATATATTTTGTAACTTTTAAAAATCTAATGACAAATATAATCATTTTGAAAAAATGAAATAATTATTTATGAATTTTATACTATTTTATATTAGTAGTGTATATCAATGCATGTCATTAATGATGAATAAGATGTGTGACATCTATTCTAGACTCATTCTACATCGGCACATAAATAACATGATTTCTTTAGAAAAATGTATTTCTAATGTGTAGATGATATGCATTTTTTAATTTAAATAAAAAATTAAATACAGCAAAATGACATGAATTTCCGAAATTTATATAACTAAAAATCTAATCATTGTCCAGGGTTTGTGTAAAAAGAAAACAGTAAAAGCAATTAATGGCTTTTATGAGTAAAAATAATAGAATATGTTTTTATATAACTACAGTAATACTGACATAAAATTAGGTTTATTGTGTCAAACTATTAAAAAAGTAAATTAAATGTAAAAGTATATATGAATTCATTGGTGAATATAAAACTTTGAATCTTAATTTTAAAATTTAAAATATTTAGGTTTTTATCTTTCAAAGTAGAACACAAATATTTGAGAGAAATCATTCTCAGTTTTCTAAAGATGAGATATAAGGAAAGTCAATTCATATGTAATTTGGAGACCATATTTTATTTAATAAATGAAGCAATTAACCTTAACTGTACTACATTACTATTGATTAACCCTTGTATGATGGTAATAACATACAGTTATTTACTTATTATTTTTGTCATGACTATACTATAGTACACTAATTTTATTCGGATAATTTAATCTAAATATGGGACGGTCGAAGAGCAATTTGAAGTGGTTGGTGATTGCACATATAAAAACGAATTGTTTTTTGCTTTTTCCCAAATTATTCAGATTATTGGGTTTCAAATTGAGTATTGAATGCTTTGAATTGTCTGGGTATTAATTTTGGATAGCCCAATATGTTTTAAAGTTAAATTTAGGGATTATGTTTTTATTATGCATTTTTATCTCAATTCAAAAAAAGAAAAAGAAAAGAGAATCAAAATCAAATTACTACACAGAATGTCTATGCATTGAGCGTTCGATTACAAGCATTATCTACCAATATAAAATCCAACCTGCCTTTAAATTCCAAACCGATTTGTTGCATACCCAAATACAAGAGGAGGCATAATTTAACAATCCATTACAAATGTGCACCGTTTTTAACTCAAATTAGGTCCAAATTATCATCCCAATACCAGATCAAGCCCATTTTACCCTCAACTCAAATTGAAAATAATCCAAGGCAAAATTGGCTCAGTACAGTAGGAGGGCTAATTATTTAGCCCAATTAGCACCAAATATTTTATTTTGTGAATTACGATATTTATTACATTAATTTAGAACTCGTCACGTGGATATGAAGAGTTCTAATAAAATATTTTTTATTGAAACTTATCACTACAACGTGACAAATTCTAATAAAAATTATATTTTATTTCGAAGTGATGAATTTAAATAAAAAAAATATTATTTAGACAAACTCGTCATTTGAACATGATGAGTTTTTACCGCAGTGTAGTATTTACTGTAAATTCTAAATTGATTTGGGAGATGATATGATAGTAGGCCTGTAAATGAACTGAACGTTCAACGAACCGTTCATGAATCGTGCGGCGAAGTTCGATTATGTTTGTTTATTTATTAAATGAACGAACATGAACAAGATTTTGCGTTCATTTAATTAAATGAACGAACACGAACAAAGGGCTCGTTCATTCATTTACGTTCGTGAACGTTCGATTATATGTTCGTTCATTTATGTTCATTTATGTTCGAACAGAGGGCAAGTTGAATATGTTACGAAGATTATTGAAGTGGTTTGGATTTCAAGAAGATTGTTTTGTTGAACAAATTAACTTTAAGACTTTATTATGTTCATATAACTTATTTATGATTTATGTATATTTTTTTCGTATTCGAACAAATTAACTCTAAAGTTGCATGTTATATTAATGAATTTTAAGTTGTTATTCTTGTTGTTTACTTTTTTTTACATTTATTTGTTGTGTTCGAATAAATTTGTTTTTTGTGTTTGTGTTGTTTATTTATGTTTGTTTATTGTGTTCGTTTATTTTCATTTATTATCTTCGTTCGTTTGTATTTGTTTATGTTCGTTTATCATTTAAATAAACGAACATGAATAAGCTATTTTTCTTAATGAACAAACATGAATAATTTTTTTTCATTTATGTTCGTTTATTTATTAAACGAACGAACATGAACATACCTCCGTTTATGTTTCATTTCATGAACATATTTGGCTATTTTGTCAATAACTAAACACTTTAGGGTTTCTAGAAACCGTAGCCTCAAGCAATTAGTGGTCGTTAAATGTAATCACGATTCAACAGTTCAGATCAAATCTTAATTGCAAAATAATTCTACAGCAGCTATCATCAAGTCCCAGTTGTTGGATCTGGCATCCGAGAAGAGTCCAATGGTCCAAATATCTCTTTAGTGATAAGCCCCGACCATGTGATACGTGCACAATCCAACGGCTCAAATCAAGCAACGAATGGACTTCCACACATGAGATACACGCCATCTCCCTCCCACGCGCCGATGTAGTCATGTTTCGTCTCTCCTGCAGACAAGTCACTAATAGTCTGCGAAGTCCAAATGGACACCTCAACCAATAGGAGTGTTCAATCGGTCGGTTCGGTTAACCAACTAAATCAAATTTTAAAATTTCATTAATTGAATTTTCTCTTTAATTATTAACTGAATCGATTTTTCTTTTCAAAATAATTAATCGAACCAAACAAAATTGATAATTGATCGGTTAACTGAATTAATCGAAATTTATAAATAATATATATTATATATTAAATATTTATATTTTCGACTAATTTGGTTAATTAGGTTAAAACTGAAGTTTAAACGCTCTAATATATAATTAATATATAAAACATGTTAATTTTGTAATATTTTAAGTTAATTCAGTTAATTCGGTTAATCAATCAATTTCTAAACGAATTAATTGAGAACCGATGTTTGAAAATACATTAACCATTAATTGATAGAACCTAAAATTAACTGACTATTTAACTAGAAAAAATTCGATTTGATCAATTAAATCAAATTTAACCGAACTTTTAAATCTCATTACAATCAACACAGACACACAAAACCGTCACAGCGGCCAGCAAATACCAAACATAAGAACAGTAGCGAATCAACATCCACCACTAGGTAGGACTGAGCAACAAACAGAGAAAACTTAAAAATCGACACGAACCGAGTAAAACGTTCGGTTTGGCATTATACGGTTTGGTTTAAAGTCTCCATTCTTTTGATTCGGTTCGGTTTGGGTTTTCCATATGGAACCCATTTGTTCCATATTAAACCGAATAAGCAATTTTTTTTTAAAAAAAAATTATAGTTTCAAGTGATTTTTTCATTGAAAAACTGAAAAACCGAACCGAAAAAATCAGTTTCGATTTTTTCGGTTTTTTAACCATTCGTTTCGGTTTAAATATTAAAAAATCGTTTATTTCGGTTCGATTTAATTTTTGGTAAAAAACTGAACTGAACCGAACCGAATACACCCCTACCACTAGGCTTTAAAATTAGTTGATTTCAGTAAACCATCCTTAGAGTATTGCTCCACGCTAACTTTCTCATTTTCGCATAAAAGACAACCACCTTAAAGTTTGAAATTCTCTTGGAAGGCTTTTTTCGTTTCTTGTTACCATGGTCTCCAAATTGCAGCAGCAACACTAACGAACCAGTTTGTTCTTTCTATCAGAGATTGGTAGAAATTAATTAAACCCAAACAGACAATCGAGAATATCTTTTTTTTCTCTGGTCTAGAGTTTTACGTACCTTGACCCGATGATCTTCTTGCTCCGATACATATATTAATAGAGTACATAATCTGGGTGAATTACATGATAAAGTATCCATAGTTCACCAAGGACAAATGACAAGATGATTTCTAACAACCTACATCTGCATCTTAAAGTGTAACGTTACATAAGTTAAAAGCAAAGAAACTTGGAATTCCAACAAGATTCTTATTAAACACGAAGACAGATCACGGTAACATTAATGAATATGCGTTTCTGCCATTATGGCACTTCATCGGAACATTCTCTGCAAAAGTGCTCCTTCCCACTATATATGTAGGTGTGACATCAAATATAGTATTGTAATCCTGAAATACGAAAACTTCTATCGTGAAAGTGTTGTGAAAGTGTCAGTGTCTAACATGTGTTCCAAACATCAAAGTTCTAATACAGTGAAATACGAGGAAATTGTTTATGTAAGATTTAATTATTACATTCACTCCGTAGAGAACTATATTTTTTCTGTTAGTTTTTAACTTCAAAGTAAAATTCATATTATAGAATATTCCTTGTAATAATAGATTTAATCACTATATATAATTCGTACAGGACTACGTTTCTTCTGTTAGTTCTTAACTAAAGGTAAGAATTCATATCGAAGAATACTTCTGATATTAGTTTTCTTTCTTAACAAGTAATTACCCTATAAATAGATAAAAAGGATTATGGTTATTGTAAGACTAGATATTAAAATCTGTGCGAAGTTTTGCAGCTGCAAATCCAAGTAATTTTGATAACATTGTGTTTTTATTTTCCAATCTGTTTTGTTTTACTTGTTGTCATGGATGGACCGAGGGCCGGTAAGGGGCGTTATTAAATTAAAAGCCCCCATAAATTATTTTTGAACAATAACCCCTTAGCAGATTTGTTAGAAAAACAACCCTTTGTGCACATGTAGGACTAACTCGCGTCCTATCCAGCGCGTGAACATGTCTTGCATTTCACAAGACACGAGATACCATGCACTTTTCTGATTATCCAATTTAATATGGTTATTTAATACCTCGTGTTTCCGAGAATGCAAGGTCCATGAGATATTGAACTGTCCCGAGAAATTTATAGAGAAAAGCATTCAATGTACCTACCTCGCGTCTTCCAAGAAGCGAAGCATGTTGTTTCCCCCATCAAACCACAAGTGCTTATAGGCATGTTCGGGGGGAATGTTTGGGTATTTAATCTCGAAATTTTTGTAATTTATAAGATTCTTCGCATAGTATTGAAATTTATCTTTTAGTTGAGGCTAATATAATGACATACGAGATATCGCAAGCGGGTTAAAAATCGGGCTGAAAATGGTTCCAAAGCTTGTTTTGTGCATGAAGGAAATGCTAAAATGGTTTGGTAGGCATATTCGAGGGTTTTTTTCTCTGGTAGTTAATCTGACTAATTGCATAATTTATAAGAGTACAAGTGTGATAATGTAACTTATTTTTCGATTGAGAGTAATATCGGCACATACGAGAAATTGTAACCAGGGTAAAATTCGCATTAAAAATGGTTCTAAAGCTTTTTTTAATGAAGAAGATGCTAACAAACTAATAGAGATTAGGGCGTGATCGATTAGGACATTTTTTCTTCGAGTGCCCAAGATTCCTACAAATACTACAAAGTTTCGGTTGTCCAGTTCTTTCTCGATGGTTGATCAAATCTTCGTCACAGTAAATCCTTGTTGAGTATGGACAACCCCTTTTTTGGCGTTATAGTGCAAAATCTAGACTTATTGTAGGTTCATCATCAATCGTATTTGGATCCATTTCATTTCCAATCGGAGGAAACTTGTACCGATACACATTGAATATGGTTTCCAGCAAGTACACGTGATTAATGAATTGTACGTAGTCAATCCATATAGAAGAACAAGAGGCAATGACATGTAGGCACGAATATTGAATGTTTGGAATACTCCGCAGTCGCATGTTCTGTCACGTAGATTGACGACGTATGCGTTGTGTTGTATGCCTTCCAATGACCTAGAATATTCTGAAACACGAAATTGATTTTGTTTGCGAGAGATGCATGTCGCACTCATCGCGTTTGAGTGTTGTAGAAAGGTTTGCAATTTCATTGGAGGTCTGGGTTGATTCTCTGACCACCTATAATCCACTTAGTTTCTTGCCTTCCCAAGATTGCAAACATGGTTTCCAAATGATAATATGTGACTTTGACAATGGAAGTGATAGGCAAATGTCGCACTCCCTTTAGTGATGAATTGATTGCCTCAGCTAAGTTCATTGTCATGTAACCACGTCGTTTTCCCCTATCAAATGACTGAAGCCATTTCTTCCTCTGGATTTTAGCAAGGTAGTTGTAGCCTTCATGATTCATGTGTCTTAGTTCTTTAAATAGCTCGTTAACCTCACGTGCAGAATGCGAGTGGCCTACCTATTGAAAATGTAACAGTTAATTATAAGTAATAATTGACAAGGTATCTGAATCCAAATAAATTGAAAGGCATACCCATTCGAAGCACCATTACGCGTTCATATTCGTTCCTAAATTTCTACAAATAATATGCATTAATATGGCATAAACAATACCGATGATAAATATGGGGAGGCTTCCAAGACGATCCCATGTGATCGATTGCGTATCTGATCCCTGCGTCTATGTTAGAAATAAGACATATCCCACTACGACGCTTACGCATAACATGTGATAAAACATGTCTGTGCAAGCACCTGAAGAAGAATTCTCAAGAGTCTATATCTTCATTTTTGACTATTGTGAATGCGAGGGGAATTGTTTTCCTATTGCCATCCTGTGCCACTACCAACAACGTTATTTGTGTGTACCTTTCGTACAACCAAGTACCGTCGATCTGAACCATCGGCTTGTAGTGTTGAAATATATTAACACACTGTGAAAATATCCAAAATAGCCGGTGAAATTGGCATGCACCTTGTACGACACGATC
The DNA here is from genome assembly GCF_006381635.1 of Hibiscus syriacus. Taxonomy (NCBI): domain Eukaryota; kingdom Viridiplantae; phylum Streptophyta; class Magnoliopsida; order Malvales; family Malvaceae; genus Hibiscus; species Hibiscus syriacus. The sequence continues at coordinate 501,356 of NW_024061878.1, read as the reverse complement.
ATTTTTGTACACCGACACAATTTCCAGTTTGACGACCATACCCAATATGTATTTTTTCATTAGTTTCAGCCATGGCTGCAACTCTTTGTACGATTATTCCCATTGCACGTACACTTTTTGTTGATCATGATACCTGGTGTACCATGCTTTATGGTAGTTAATAGTGTAGTCGTATTGAGATGTGATTGTAGTAATACAACTGGAAAATGAAATACATAGATTTACTTTGACCACAAAACACGTGAACATCTAAGTTTGGATGATCCTGAGCGAGCTTGCTGGTGGTGCATGTATGAGTTTGTTTGTATTTTGTTAGCATCCATAGGTTGTTCAACCTCTTTAAGCATGATAAACGAACCCTTAAATTACATCCATTAGACTTGTGGATGCATTCAGCCACATACTTGTCTATGACTATTTTTTTACAGTCGACATAACTGAGCGACGTATATTATTGTTCTTAGTTGCAGCCACAACGAGTTCTCTTATTTTGGATGCCATTCAAAGATAGAGGTCACCATCACCATGTTCTTTGTATTAATCAAGTTGCGGGAATTTCAGAACGTCCAGAGCATTTGAAGCTCCATCTCAACTGTTGTGAAGTGGGATGGTGGCTGGTAAATGAATTAGGAGGCACGACATGTGGAATGTTATCATCAAACGCTCACTCTAGCATGTCAAGGTCATCTGGTTCTTCATTGAAGGGGCCCACCTTGTGACCATCTGGGTGATCTCCCTTAATGGTTCTTCATCAGAAGTATCCCCATTAAGCCAGAATAGTTAGTATTGTCGACTTCATGGACATCAGGAGTAGCACCTGTACATCGATCATGAGACTGCTCATGAACCGTACTATGAATATTAAAGTCGACAACACCAGCACAAGAATGTCTCCCCAAAGATGTTGGAAAATTTTCAATTAGGTTAAACACTTCATCTTTTTACAACCTCATTTCCTGCTTAGAAGATGATAAACCTAAGCCATTGTTGTATGAATTGTACATTATAGGTTGCAAATTTAAATTAAAGTCCAAGCTAGTGACACAAGAACACCTTGGAATCAAAGAAGATGACTCACGAACATCATTTCCCCAAGTAGTAATACTCAATAAGTTCATTTCATTGCGTAAATTACCTGTTGGACTATGGACATTAAGATCGAAGTCAAAATCAGCCCGTCTCTAATTTGGGACAGCTATAGCATCAATGTCATATTAGAAATCTACATACAGCTCAAGCAATGAATATTGCACGTGGTAATCAATCATCATCCACATCACTATCATTATCAATGTCACATATTGAATACTTTAGTGGTTCTAATGACGTCGACAGTCGATATTTCAACGTGCTCAATTTTTTCTTGTGACCATGTGGGAAAACATTATTTACTTCTTTCGTTAACTTTTTATGAGTTAATTTTTTTGGCAAGGTTCTTGTCACAATATGTGCAGACTGAAAGATGACGGCAAGAGATTCATCAAGCATCATTCTGCCACCATAATATACCAAAGCAGTAACAGTTCCTCTCCCCGACATGTTATGAAAATACATATGATCATGCAAAGAGAAGACCAAATTATGCACAAAATGTCAATTCCTTTAAACTATGAAACTATGTAATAATCAAGAAGTTTCAAATAAACTTATGAGTGCCTGCTGATCAATTTCCTTCTTTGCTTTAACTTTGTGTCTGTAGTTTGCTTCTTCACCACTATTTACTTGAAATGCAAATTAGAATGGAAGTCTCTTTTTTAATAGAATAACTTGTTGACAAGATTTGGAAGGCACTTGGTCGACCTGAAGAGAATATTCCTGACATGGCATGAACCTCACGTTTTACAAAACACGAGTTCTAAAGATTCCTGACGTGCCAACAATTGATTTGACTTAGTGGTTTGATGTGTATGTCACGTTTTGCTCAGATATTCATAACTTCTAGTAGTAGATATTCCTAACTATATTTGCCTATTTAAATTCCTCTTGCTCCATTAAACCAAAATAAACCATCTCTGTGAAATCTACTGGAAAAACTTCTAGTTTAAAAAAATGCATCCTCTTTTGGTTTCATCGGCATTTTTCTTTACATACTTCTCAAAACAGTGATAGGTTTTTTTCCATTGCATTTTGTACCCACGGATCCAAGAACAGTGTTAAGGCGTCCTCTTCTGATGTCATCTAGATTTTTTTTCGGCCTTCCAAGAATCTTCTTCCTCCATTAATTAGGTCTAGGTGTGAGAAACACTTTGAGCTTTTTCCTTTGTGTTCAATACCGAGCTCACGAAGAAAAAGACGAAGTTCTCCTTTGTGTTTCATTAGCGCGATGATATCTATTTATTATGGAAGGTAACATCTATTTCTCATTTCCCCTCCTGTGCGTTAAAATTAAAATGTAAAAATTGCCTAAGTTATTTACATAAATCGTACCCTATTTACAATTTCTTGTATGTGTTCTCATCAGTTTCTGTTGAAAACATTTTGATGTTTCGATATAACAAATTAAATTAAAAGAATTTTAATTTTGAAAATGATTTTTCTAAGCATATTCGATATATTAAATCGAATATAAAAAATATTACTCAAAGTATTTCAAAGTTCATTTTAAATCCTTACTCAAGTGTAAAATTAAGTTTTAATCTTAAAATAATTTCAAAACGATTTTACAAAATATTTCGAACCATTTCAAAGCCAAAAATTCCAGATTGCTCAGAGGGAACCAATTCCTCCCAAGGGGGTACCGATTCCCCCTGAATGGTTTGGCTCCGAGAATTCCAGTATGCTCGGAGGGACCGATTCCCCCCAGGGGTACCGATTCCCCCTACTATTCAACATTTCGAAATATTTGAATTTTACACTTAGGGAACCGATTCCCCATGAGGGGTACCGATTCCCCCCACGCTCCAAGCAAAAATATTAATTGTTTTCACACTTAAACGACTATAATAACTTCATTAATGATCCCAACGTTCAGAAGTGATTCAAGGTGTATTTAAGCAAGCTTAGGAGCCATTGATAAAAAACAAAAACTTCAAGCAACTAGAATCATGAGAGAATCAAAGAGAAAGCATCAAACCTCAAGTTTGAGCATTTCAAGCCTATTTTTCATTCAATATTCATTTTGCTTTCAAGAACACTTATTGTGCTCAATCGTATTTATTCTTGAGTGTTCTTTCTTTGTTCTAGAATTGTGCAAACATATTTGCCTTGTGAGGGTTTTCTTGTAAGTTTGCAAATTTGTAATATTCTCTTTGAGAAAAGAGTGTTCTTAAGAATTGGGGTATATTCTTGAGGGAGTTGTAAGGTTATCTCTTTGGCCTCAAAAGAAAGAAAAAATTAGTGAATTTGTTGGAAAATCCTTAGTGTGGATAGCTAAGGTAGTGTACGTAGACTTTGGTTGATAAAGTTGAACCACTCTAAATCGCTGTGCAATTACTTTCAATTTTCTGCAAAAGCTTCCACAAATTTTTAATTACCAATTCAACCCCCTCTTGGTCGATTCCGTCAATTGATTAACTCAACAATTGGCATCAGAGCCTAACTCATTTGAAGGTTTAATCGCCTCTTGAGTCGATTCGGGAAGAGTTACATCGATAATCAAAGTCATCAATGGCCTCTACTTTAAACTTTGACTCCGGTCTCGATTCGATGCCCGTCAACAAGCTTCCTTTCTTCAATGGGGGCTAACTATGCCTATTGGAAAAATAAATGATGTACTTCATTCAAGCAAGTGACATGGGAGCATGGAATGTCGTAGAAGAAGGATACATCAAGCCTCTCACTCATCCAAGATTGTGGAGTGAAGGAGAGACAAAAATGTTCCAGCTCAACTCCAAAGCCATCCATATCATATTTTGTGCTCTTGTACCAGATGAATACGAAAGAGTTTCATCTTGTACAAGCTCCAAAGAAATATGGGACAAACTTCAAGTTACTCATGAAGGTACCGATGAGGTAAATAAATCTAAAATTAGTATTCTAATGTATAGCTATGAAATTTTCAGGATGAAACCAAATGAAGATATCAAAGCTATGACGGATAGATTCTCAACGATTGTCAATGGTCCCAAATCATATGGAGAGATCATTTCAAATGAAAAGCTTGTGAGGAAGTTAGTTTACTCCCTTCCAAAATCATGGTAATCAAAGAAGAAGATAATCATCGAGTCTAAGGACCTAACATCCTTAACTCTTGAAGAGCTAATCGGTTCACTCCTCACTCATGAAATGATGCTTGAAGATGAGGTGGACCTCGATAAGATTGAAGAGACACCAAAGGAGAAGGAGAAGAAGAAAAACATTGGAGTTTCTCTCAAATCCATAAAAGATGAGATTGATTCATATGAAGATGACGATGATGAGAAAATGACATTGTTTGCCAAACGATTCAGAAAAATGAAGAGACCTTACCGAGGAAGAAAATTCAAACGAAATAAAGGCCTAAAAATGAACCAAAAGAGAAGGACCCAATCATTTGCTATGAATGCAAAAAGCCGGGGCATGTCAAATATGATTGCCCATAATTGAAGAGAAAGGGTCAACAAAGAATAAGCACAAGGCTCATGTGGCTACATGGAGCGATGAAGAAGGTTCCGATGAAGAGGAACAAGAAGTAGCAAACTTGTGCTTGATGGAATTCGGGGAAGATTCTAAGGTAACCTCTAACTCATCTGCTTTTGATGATTTATCCTATGATGAGTTATTAGAGGAATATAATGTGTTGACTTCGGATTATGAGAAATTGTTTTTAAAATATAAAAATGATATTTCAAAGTTGAAAAATGAAAATAAACTCATATCCAAAACCAACAACGATCTTGAAAGTAAAATCAAAGATTTGCAAATCAAACTAGAAGAGTTTGAAAAAAAAAATTTGAATTTGCAAAATTTACTTTCAAAGGTCAATGATGATCATCAAAAGAAAATTGATGATCTTAAAGCTTCTTTTGATATAGTTGGAACAAAACGTTTTGAAAATGGAGAAAATTCAAAATCCAACTTTGTTAGAAAAAGTTTTAAAAACTACAATCATAGAGGTTCCCAAAGAACCTCTAATAAAAAAATCGTTAGAAGTATATGAGTTCCTAAAAAGCTCATTACTACTAAAGATAAGGATATCCTACACAAATGGATACCTAAGGGGACTAGGATTTTGGAAACTAATGAATATGGACCCAAAAGAATTTGGGTACCAAAAATCAAAAATTAATCTATGTGTGTAGGAAAAGGAGCATTGTACAAGGCACGGGAAACAAATCTAAATTCATGGTACCTTGATAGTGGATGCTCGAGACACATGACCGGGGAAAGAAACCGGTTCATAGAGCTTAACGCCAAAAATGGAGGAGAAGTGACTTTTGGTGATGATTCAAAAGGTCACATTGAAGGTATAGGTACAATAGGTAATACCTCTTCCATACAAATTAAAAATGTGTTATATGTGAATGAATTAAAGCATAATCTCTTGAGTATTAGTCAATTATGTGATAAGGGATTCAATGTCATATTTGAAACTAATGGTTATAAAGTCATTGACATTGCATCTAATAGGATTATGCTTGTTGGTCATACAATAGGAAACATATACATGGTGCATTTAGACTCTATAGAAATGACTAATATATGCCTAGTTGCAAAGGATGAGCATGATAGTTGGTTATGGCATAGGAGGCTAGGACATGCTAGCATGAGTGTTTTGCAATGGTTAGTTCAAGGAGAATTGGTTCGAGGGCTGCCTAAACTAAAATTTGATAATGATAAAATCTGTGATGCTTGTGCTAAAGGAAAACAATAGCGAGTTTCTTTTAAATCCATTAATGATGTGTCGACTAGTAGAGTATTACAATTGATCCATATAGATCTTTTTGGGCCAACTAGGACTACTAGCTTGGGTGGAAAACAATATGCATTTGTCCTGGTAGATGACTATTCTAGATATACTTGGGTTCTATTCTTAAGTACTAAAGATGAAGCATTAGAAAATTTCATCACATTTTCAAAAGTAATCCAAAACGAAAAAGGTTACTCTATCACTAGTGTTAGAAGTGATCATGGCACTAATTTGAAAATCTTGGATTTAATGAGTTTTGTAATTCTAATGGTATTAGCCATAATTTTTTAGCACCTATAACCCCTAAACAAAATGGAGTTGTTGAGAGGAAAAATTGAACTTTAGAAGAAATGGCTAGAACCATGCTTTGTGAAAATAATTTGCCAAAATATTTTTGGGCGAAGCCACAAATACCGCTTGTTATGTTGTAAATTGAGTAATGATTAGGCCAATTTTAAAGAAAACTCCATATGAAATTTTCAAAAAAAAGCCTAACATTAGCTATTTTCATCATTTTGGATGTAAATGTTTTGTTTTAAATATCAGTAAAGAAAACCTTGGCAAATTTGATGCTAAAAGTGATGAAGGAATTTTTCTGGGTTATTCCTTAAATTCTAAAGCTTATCGAGTATTTAATAAAAGAACTTTGGTTGTAGAAGAGTCTATACATGTTGTTTTTGATGATAATCTCCTTCCGAGGAAGGATTCTTGTTTGAATGATGATATAGGTATTATAAATACAAATGACGTTAGACATGACGTTGGAGAATCATCACAAAGGAAAAAACGAAAGATAAGGAAACTCATGATCCTCTTGAGAATCCAACCATTGAAGAAAGGGAAGTATCTTATCCAAGAGAGTACAACTATGTCAAGGATGGTGAGATTATAGGTGATCCATCCAAAGGGTAACAACTCGATCTTCTCTTAGAAATATTTGTAATTATGTTGCATTTATTTCATGCATAGAGCCTAAGAATATTAAAGAAGAATTAAATGATCAACATTGGATTATGGCTATGCAAGAAGAATTAAATCAATTTGAGAGAAGTAAAGTATGGACATTAGTTGAAAGGCCTAGTAATAAATCTACTGTAGGTACTAGATGGGTATTTAGGAATAAGCTTGATGAGAGTGGTAATATAGTGAGAAACAAGGCTAGACTTGTTGCTCAAGGGTATACTCAAGAAGAGGGCATAGACTATGATGAAACATACGCTCCCGTAGCTAGGATGGAAGCAATTAGAATATTATTAGCATTTGCATGTTTTCATGAATTTAAATTATATCAAATGGATGTTAAAAGTGCATTTTTAAATGGTTTTATAAAAGAAGAAGTGTATGTGGAACAACCTCCAGGTTTTGAAGATTCAAAATTTCTGGATCATGTTCTTAAATTGACAAAAGCACTTTATGGTTTAAAACAAGCTCCTAGAGCTTGGTATGAAAGATTGTCAAATTTTTTAATTGAAAAGGGTTTTTCAAAAGGGAAGGTTGACACTACATTGTTTTTAAAGCATAAAGGAAAATATTTATTAGTAGTTCAAATCTATGTTGATGATATAATATTTGGTTCTACTAATGATGTTCTTTGCCAAGAATTTTCTAAGCTAATGCAAAGCGAATTCGAAATGAGCATGATGGGGGAGCTCTCATTTTTCTTAGGAATCCAAATCAAGCAAAGAAAAGATGTCATCTTCATCAATCAAGCTAAGTACGTCAAAGATATGCTCAAGAAGTTTGGACTGGAAAATGGCAAACCTCATGACACTACAATGAGCTCTTCAACAAAGCTTGACTTAGATGAAGGAGGTAAATGTGTAGATGTTAAATTATATAGGTAAATGATTGGATCTCTACTTTATCTAACTGCAAGTAGACCGGACATTATGTTTAGTGTTTGCTTATGTGCTAGATTTCAATCATGCCCTAAGGAATCACATTTACTAGCTGTTAAGAGAATCTTTAGATACCTTAAGGACACTCCTAGTTTAAGACTTTGGTATCCTAGAGACTCTACATGCCTTTTCTGATGAGGATTATGGAGGATGCAAATTAGATAGGAAAAGCACCTCCGGTACTTGTCAATTCCTTAGAAATATGTGATTTCTTGGTTTTCAAGGAAACAAAATTGTGTTGCATTATCTACCACTGAAGCTGAATACATTTCAGTTGGTAGTTGTTGTGCATAAGTTTTATGGATGAAACAACAACTTTTTGATTATGGAATTGAAGTAGGCACCATTCCTATCAAATGTGACAATACTAGTGCTATTTGTCTCACTAAAAATCCCATCCAACACTCTAGAACTAAGCACATTGAAATAAGACATCACTTCATTAGATACCATGTCACTAAGGAAGATGTAGTTCTAGAATTTGTTGATACTTTGCATCAATTAGCAGACATCTTCACAAAACCTTTAGACAAGGAACATTTTTGGACACTTAGGAGAGAATTAGGTTTAACTGACCTATCTTCACTTAGTGTTTAAAATAATTTTAGCACTTTTAAGACTAAATGAAAAATGCTTATAATAGTAATTTCTGATTACATTCATTGCTATTAGTTAGAGAGAGTTTATGATTCTTGATAAAAAAATTAACTTTATGTTCAAATGTAGTTTAAGGATTAATTTGATTGATTGAACATAATTAATTTTTGATATATAAGTTGCCAATACCACTAGAGAAGATTAATTTAGCATTTTGAGTGTTTAAAATACATATTTTTGAATTATAGGGCAGAGGGAATCGATACCCCCTTGAAGGGGAACCATTCCCCCTTTGAAGGGGAACCGATTCCCCCCCAAGGGAATTGATACCCCCTGAGGGTTCTGGTTATATCACGCCCAGAACACTTTCTTTGCCTCAAACTCTTTTCTCTCATTCTTTAAGCCGTTCCCCTCTCTACTATCTCCCTATCTCTATTTTTACCTCAAATCAACGTTTCTTATCAGAATTCTTCAAATATCATCTTCTAAACCTGCTAGCATCATTAAAATCGTGCAAACAACATCAAAATCCACTCAATCTCATCTTTCAAGGTAAATTTTTCTAAACTCTCTATTTCATTGATTTTGAAAATAGGCCTAGTTTCAATTAGTTCTAAATAGAAATAATGATCGGGCATTGCTTATTAGTGTTTAGAAACTAAATTTTTAGAACTAATTTCATCAAAAACACAAGATTTTTTTCCAAAATTTTTGAAATTTTTGAAATATTTTTTATTATTATTGTGGTTTGATTGAATTATGTTGTTGTTATGAAAACTATACATTTATTGATTTTCAAAATCTCATTTTTCAATAAGTTTTTCTAAATTGAGAACTCAATTGAGTTTTGGGATTGATTGAATTACATACATGTGTTTTCTAAATTGCAGGTTAACCATTCTATTCCGATTTCCTAAACCATGTCCAATCCTAAACGTGCTAGGTCATCATCTAGTCGCTCAAATCGTCAATCCAACCCACCTCCAAATCCTCCACCTATTCCTGAAATTCATATTCCTAATCCTGTTGACCCTAATATGACTATCCAAAACTCATGTTTTAATCATCCTGGTCCTAGAAATAATCGTTTTTGGTATTATCAATATTTTGACTCTTACAAAATTAGAGAAGAATGTATCCCTTCTCATCAAGCTATGATATATATCAATTTTAGATATCTTCTTCTTTTACAAGAGTGGAAATTTGATAAACTTTGTGACCTTGAACCTATAGTTTACCATAAACTTGTTCGCATATTCTGTTCTAATGCCGTGTGTGTTAAAAACCGAGCTCAAACCAAAACCATAACAATTTGTTCCTATCTCATAGGACAATTCATCCATCTTTACTCGACTTACATAGCTAATGAATTAGGATTAGATAATGATGGTATATCAAATGAAAAATAGTTTTGAGGTTCTCGTTATAAAAGAAGGGATAGTGCGAGTGTCTTAGATCTTCATGATAATTTTATTCATCTAATGATTTCTTGGTGGTTTCGACCATCCGGAGGTCGTTACTCTACTCTTCGTGCTTTAGATCTTTGGTGGTTACATTGCTTCCAAAACAATCTTAAAATAAATCTTCCTGAGATTTTTTTTGCTGAAATTGTTGAAACCGTAAACCAAGTTCCAAATAAGAAACTCTGTTCATCTCTAGTTTACGGTTTCATTCTGAGTAATCTATTTTCTAAAGCTGGACTTAGGGTAGTCTAGATGCCGTATTTCCTCTCAAGAAACAAATTAATCTTCTTTCTTAACGAGAGCGGGATGGATAAATAATAAGGACACCGGTGAATGGGTTCGATCTTCTGAAAATACTCTGAGACTAGCTCTTCTCAAGCTCCATCAGAAGCTAACAACAATCCCGAGCTTGAACAATTAATGCAAGATATTAACGAAGCCGACGATGAGCCGGAACAACATGAGGAACAGGCTCAGCAAGAAGATCATGTGCCTCCATATTTTCAATCATTTATGGAGACATTTGATTTCCGTTATGCATCCTTGGATTCTCGCTTCACTTCCATAGAATCTCACTTCTCGACTATGGAAGCTCAACAATTAGAAATTCTCCGGGAGATGCGTGCAAATAATGAAGCAACCAACGCTCGTATTAATGAACTCACTCATGAAATGGCAGCGATGCGAGCTCATTTCCCACCTCCCGATCCTTCTAGGGATGCTTGAACTATGATCTTAGCTTTGCTTGTTTGGATTGAACTTAGATAATTGCATTATTGTTAAAACATTTTGAATGCTTTTGGATTGTTTATTTTTGGTTGTTTGAACTTATGTTTAATACATTTGATTTGGATTTCGTGTTTATTTTGCATCTTTAGACATATATGACCAATTATCCATTACATATTTATGAATATTGATTATGAAACTAATGACTAACCTCTCTTTTGATTGTGTTCTTAGCAGTTTAAGCTATATATATATATAACAATTGGCTAAATGATTTCAAAACATTGTTTAGAATCTTTTGCGAGTCTTTTTGATTTAACAAAAAGGGGGAGATAAAAGCGTTTTTGAAGAGGAGTAGTGTTAAAGTAAGGGGGAGTAGTATTTTTCAAAATCAAAATTCATTTTGAAATTAGAAAATCTTAAAATGTTTTGTTATATCAAAAAGGGGGAGATTGTTGAAAACATTTTGATGTTTCGATATAACAAATTAAATTAAAAGAATTTTAATTTTGAAAATGATTTTTCTAAGCATATTCGATATATTAAATCGAATATCAAAATATTACTCAAAGTATTTCAAAGTTCATTTTAAATCCTTACTCAAGTGTAAAATTAAGTTTTAATCTTAAAATAATTTCAAAATGATTTTACAAAATATTTTGAACCATTTCAAAGCCAAAAATTTCAGATTGCTCAGAGGGAACCAATTCCCCCTTAATGGTTTGGCTCCGAGAATTCCAATATGCTCGGAGGGAACCAATCCCCCCCACTGTTCACCGGTCGAAATATTTGAATTTTACACTTAGGGAACCGATTCCCCATGAGGGGTACCGATTCCCCCCACGCTCCAAGCAAAAACATTAATTATTTTCACACTTAAACGGCTACAATAACTTCATTAATGATCCCCAACGTTCAAAAGTGATTCAAGGTGTATTTAAGCAAGCTTAGAAGCCATTGATCAAAAACAAGAAACATCAAGCAACTAGAATCAAGAGAGAATCAAAGAGAAAGCATCAAACCTCAAGTTTGAGCATTTCAAGCCTATTTTTCATTCAATATTCATTTTGCTTTCAAGAACACTTATTGTGCTCAATCGTATTTATTCTTGAGTGTTCTTTCTTTGTTCTAGAATTGTGCAAACATATTTGCCTTGTGAGGTTTTTCTTGTAAGTTTGCAAATTTGTAATATTCTCTTTGAGAAAAGAGTGTTCTCAAGAATTGGGGTATATTCTTGAGGGAGTTGTAAGGTTATCTCTTTGGCCTCAACAGAAAGAACAAATTAGTGAATTTGTTGGAAAATCCTTAGTGTGGAAAGCTAAGGTAGTGGACGTAGACTTTGGTTGATAAAGTCGAACCACTCTAAATCGCTGTGCAATTACTTTCAATTTTCTGCAAAAGCTTTCACAATTTTTTTAATTGCCAATTCACCCCCTTCTTGGCTGATTCCATCAATCGATTAACTCAACAGTTTCTATTAAAGTAGAAGTTGTAGAACTACGCTTGTAATCTCAAACATTTTAACAAATGTTTCGTTTATCATTTCAGATTACTCAAGAAAAATTTCTATGAACCCATTTATAACTTTGGTGTTTTTAAAATAATAACTATATTTGGTACAAATTTATTGATTTTATGGTTTTTTTACATTTAATAATAATATTATGATATTTTTTTACAATTAATACCTCACGTTTTACAAAAAGTGAGACATTTCTCACTTCTAATGGAACACGAGTTCCTTCTTCTGAACTGTTGGATTTTATTTGATTTAAAGCGTCGTACCTTTCCAAAGATACCTCACGTCCTAGGAAACATGAGGTCCATGAAGTCCTCACTTCGGGATGGGTGCGAGGCTTATTATGAATAGGAGCCCATTTTGGAAGGTTTCCCAAACGATTTCAAAGTAAAATGCCAAAATAAATGTTTTTTAATAATGTTGAATTCACTATAGAAGTCTTAACAAAAGATTAACTTCATTTTGCTTCTAACTCCATCCTCGATTTCATCAACACGCAATTGAGTTGTAAGATTTTTCTTGAAGTTCCCATCATGATTATATTTTCGAGAACGTTTCTGTGAATAATATTAACATCATGTCGTGGGATCAACATGAGAAGGTGGCTCACCAAAGATGAATTCATGCTAACAATACTAAAATTTTATACAGAGAGGGCATGTTTTATTTTTTTAGTGGAACAAATTAAGACTTCAAACTACATTGTTTGAAGCAAGAAACCTATAGAGCTCATATTCTTTCCATATATGTCTATGGCCTTATCCTAGTTTGTTATGGTGGCGAAATGAGGATGAAGGACTTCAAATAGTGAGAGCTTTTGATATCACAAAAATAAAATTACTACCTCTTCGTCCAAATATGAATCCTTTTTTACATTTACAACCATGGTATCATCACCACATTGCTTTCCTAAAACAAATCGAAGACTACAGTTGTCCTACCAACTCTTCACATAATTCAAATCTCCAACATTGGCACTAACATTATGACAATCTATATACTTGTTATGCTTCTTGTTTTTGGAACCATGAAGCAAGTTTGTTACATCAAGTTGTACATACTGCCATGTTCACTATTATTAGTGTCTATTTATATAACAATCTACTTTTTAGAAATGTTGTTGCCCTAAATATTATGTAATCAAAATATAACGTACAAATTTTATATAACGTAGAGGTTATGTAATTTTTTAAATTAAATACGATTTAATCAAGAAATTATTATATCTAACTCTAAAATAAAAAATTATTAAATTTAATCTGAAAAAGCACAAAATGCCTCGCTTCTTGGAAGATGCGAGTTACATTGAATACTTTTCACGATAAATTTCTCGAGATGATTCAATATCTCATAGACCCCGCTTTCTAGGAAATGTGAGGTATTAAATAACCATATTAAATTGAGTAATTTGAAAAGTGCATGGTACCTCACTTCTTATGAAATGCGAGACACGTTCACGCGCTAGGTAGGAAGCGAGTTAGTCTTGCGTGTGCACAAAGGAAATTATTTTTCTAACAAATCTGCTAAGGGGTTATTGTTAAAAAAAATTTATGGGGGGTTTTTAATTTAATAACGCCCAAGTAGGGGCAGTCAACCCTTGAAAATTTAGAATTACAGTATAATTGTTTCTATGTATTTCCTATTCAAAATCTTTTTCTCCCCTAGAATTTTAGTTGCCCCCTTTAAATTTTAGTTCATCCCCTTAAATTTAAGTTTGCCTCCAACATAAATTCTTGCGTATGTCCATTGTTGTTGTCCATATTTTTTAAGGTTTTTCATGATAAGTGTTATTTTCTTTAAATCTTATTTGTTTAAATTATAATTATACACATGATTATCCTAACCGTTATTTTATATATTTTTTTCAGATTTGGCCAATGGGTTCTTTTTGTTTTTGGGTTTGTTTTGTTGTTTTGAGTTTTGCAAGTTCACAAGTTGCTAATGCAACTGCTGAAGGAGAGAAAGAGGATCAATGGTGAATTAGGGGAGTAAAACTTACAAATGGTGAAGGAGATAAGGACGAACAATGGTCATGTTGAAGCTGATGAGTTGTGAAAGATGAGGAGGTGCTTGGTAGGGGTATCGACGACTGTTTGCAGTGTTAGTAGTATTATGCTGAGGTTACAATAGTGGGGTTTTGGGAAAATAAAAATTCATAGATTAGAGGCAAAACCTTTTTAATAACCATCAAAGATGACTAACCTTTATACGTGTACTAATACGAGATAAAGATGTCATATCAATTATTTAAAACATCTCTGAAGACAAACTGGGTACAATTTTGTTTCTTTCATACAGTTCATGATTATAATTATTAATATAAAATATTTAATCATAGAAGTTCAAAACACAATATAATATAAAACGTCATTTCATACTTCTAATACTATATAATATTAACCATAGTAAAGAATAGCAAAGCAGATTCAATTTAACTATTATAGAATAATTCTAAAGATAGTTTAAGAGAGCAACTAGGACAATTATAAGGCACATGCCAGTAAACAAGACAAAATCACATCGCATGATATCTTATAGATATTGTAAATATATTCCTTGATGTTTGGGGTTGCTCAATACTTCTTACTTCGATACTTTCTTGTTACCTACATGTGAAAACCATCACATGCTAAGTATATATTTAGTGAGGCAACTAAAAATAATAAACAATGCAATACATCACATGCATGTAAATAAATCACATTATTCAATGCAATAAGATCACTTTACCTGCATACCCACAATGTTTCCATAATAAACATGTTATATGTAACAAATATAAAAGTTTATTACAAATAAACCATAGCCCAAAATATAAACCTATGAGGACATGGGTACACGAGTAAAATATGCACCAAAGTGCTTACCATATGCACGAAATGACCTTACACACTACAATGATGCACTAAGTGTCCTTATACATTGCAGTGCCAATACACATAAGGTTATGCTCACCATATGCACTGTGTCCTTACACAGTATAGTGCTAAAATGAATATGCAGCCTGCTGCTGGATTCTATGGCATGAAAATAATACCAATGTCCCTCAATGACATAATTGGGTATATAGTCTATGTTGATTTGATCCACGACAATGTATATCACTATAACTTAACATTGGGCAGTTCATACTGATAACTTTGTAAAAAATGCCATATTTAAGGCCTTTTCACTTAAGTTATTGATTGTCTAAGTGCTCATATAAGATCATATAGATGTATTTAGGAGCATATAGTTTCATTTGGTGGAAATTTATTTTGCTGTGGTATTTTATTTTTGAAAATGGTGTTGCGTTATGGGGAAGGTGTTTTGTTTGATGATGTGCAGGATTTGGGAGCAAGGATAAGCAAGGAGAATTGACGTGACATACTGGGAATGTTAAGCATAATGCAAATGCCAACTTGGACAATATTTCAGAAGTAAAAAAACAAATGAAGATATTTGTAAGAGCAACTGTCCCTGTCTTCACTTACCTTCAGCTGCTAAAACCTAGGAGGGAACATCTGCCACCTGGGTCGGCTGATTCTGTATGCATGTATGCCCAGTTGCAAGCCTCCCAGAATGGACCACTGCCAGCTGCCTAGGAGGGAACCTTTCCACTTTTGCAGGACCCCTCACGTGAAAGAAACCAGCTTGGGGTATCCTATGAATTTTAACATTAATTTCTAGGTTTATTCCCCATTATAAATAGGAGATGAAGCCACCAGACTTAAAGACCCTCATTTACACGCTGTTGATCTTAAATTTAAAAGAGAAAATGTCTCACATTTTTCTCATAAATCATTTTTTCCGTGGTATTCCTCCATTAGTTAGAGGGAACATCGAGCTAGGAGTCCAAGAGCAGCTAGCGAGCTAGGGTAGTTCGTGGTGGCCGAGGGGAGCTTAGGCAGTGCACGTCGAAGGTTTTTCTTCTATTCCTTTTTGTTTACTTTTATTTATCTTAGTTTAGTTGTATGGAACAAATTAATTTCATGCCTTGTTGCTTGGTATATTCGAACCCCACCATGAACTAGTCTAATTTAGTGGGAGTTCCTTATGCATACTTAAGTTTTATTTTACTAGATGGTTTTTTTGTATGCTGTTATTTGTTTTGCTTATGATGTTTAATGCCTTAAGGTTGTAGGAGGTATGAGAGTAGCCATTCCTTAGATGAATGCTTAGTGTTCGAGAGAATGACTAAGTAGCAAAACCTTAGTGTTTTAAAAAACTAGGGAGGAACCACGTAAGTAAAGGGTTCTATAGTAACTTGACCTAATCGAACCTTAGACATAAGACTAGGATTTCAATCGACTAAAAGGAGTAGTGCTCGGTCGAGAGGTTAGATGCTAGTACTGACGCTGAATGGTATTACCATGACATATTATGTTGATCTTAACCAATAGGATCCATGCACCAGCTAACACCGAGAGCTATAACCATGGCGTCCTTAACCTGTCGAGTCCATTTACTAGTGATAACAAAGAGAACCTTTGTAAACTTTATCAGGCAAGTAAGACATAGAAGTAAGACCATCCTGAGAAAATAGGCTTAAGTTTCCTAATTGACCTCTATCATTCATTCCTATAGTAGCTTGTGGTGTGAGGATTCTAAAGTCATTTTAATTAAATCTAGTGTTTGCATTTTGTTTTGCCTTTACATTTTCAATTGATTACAATACAGTCAATTTATTTTTACCGAAACATTTTCATCCATTTTGCCACAACATTATTATGTGCTCCCGTATCACACTATCATTCCATTCCCACCAACATCCATTTCTTATTGCCACAACATTCTCATTTGTACATACCATTGCACTAACTCTATTTAGATAAAGTAGATAATTGTTTAGATTGAACTTATAAATTTTCTCCAATACCTGTGGATACTATACTCACACATCATTATATTACTTGATCGATTGTGTATACTTGCACATATTCCGTGACTATATTTAGTAGTCATAAATAGAGGACAAGTTTTTGGCTTCGTTGTCGGGGAGTTGTGCTTGGGTAATGTTGAGGTAAAATTTTCCATCTCATATATTATGCTAACCGTACCTTGAATAACGCACAAATGAATTACACAACCACTGAGAAGTAATTACTAGCCGTGATATTTGCATTTGACAAATTTAGGTCGTTCTTGATAGGCACCAAAGTTATTGTTCACACTGATCATTCAAATCTAAAATACTTAGTGAACAAGAAAGATGCCAAGTCTAGACTCATTAGGTGGATATTACGATAGCAAGAATTTAACTTCGAGGTG
This sequence comes from Hibiscus syriacus, assembly GCF_006381635.1. Taxonomy (NCBI): domain Eukaryota; kingdom Viridiplantae; phylum Streptophyta; class Magnoliopsida; order Malvales; family Malvaceae; genus Hibiscus; species Hibiscus syriacus. The sequence goes on along the minus strand of NW_024061878.1, from coordinate 484,073 downwards.
ATAGATAGAAAAGGTACTAAGAACTAGGTTGCAGATAATTTTTCTAGGCTAAAGAGCAATTCTGAATGCCATATTTTAGATATTCAAGTAGAATTCCCTGATGAGAAAATTTATATGCCACAACAATTTCGTGGTATGCTGACATAGCCAATTTTCTTGTTAGTGGTATTTTGCCTTATGAATTAAAAAGCAAGGGTAGGAAGAAGTTGAAACATAACACCGAGTTCTACTTCTGGGTTGTACCATACTTATTCAAATAATGCACTGATGAAATAAGTCAACGTTGTGTCCCTGAAGAGGAACAAAGAGACATTTACACCATTGCCACACAGCCTCCTGCGTAGGCCATTTCGGAGGTGCGATGACTACTGCTAAGGTCCTCCAATCAAGCTTTTATTTGCTATCAGTGTTCAAGGATACTTATGAGTTTTGCAAAGTGTGTGCTAGATGCCAGCACACTAGGAACATTTCCAGGCGATATGAAATGCCTTTGCAAAATATTCTAGAGATCGAGCTCTTTGATGTGTGGGGCATTGAATTTATGAGACCATTCCCATTTTTTTTGGAGACTTATACATCTTGCTTGCTTTAGACTATGTATCTAAGTGGGTTGAAACAATTACAACACCAAGGAATGGCTCTAAATCTGTGCTCAACTTCGTTCACAAGAACATCTTCACCCGATTTGGAGCACCTAAAGCAATTATCAGTGACGAAGGAACTCTTTTTGATAACAAGCTAATTACTAGGGCATTATAAAGATATAGAGTATGACACAAAATTGCCACACCATATCACCCACAAACCAATGGGTAAGGTGAAGTGTCTAACCAGGAGATTAAGCAAATCCTATAGAAGGCGGTGAATCCTAGAAGTAAGGACTAGTCCCCAAAGCTGGATAAAGTGCTATGGGCTTACCGAACGAAATTCAAAACGCCTTTGGGAATTTCATCTTTCAAGATGGTTTATGGGAAAACATGCCACCTACCTGTTGAGTTAGGGTATAAGGCATATTAGGCTATCAAGAAGCTTAACTTTGACGCGCAACTAGTTGGGGAGAAACATTTACTCGATCTGAGTGGAATATAAGAATTTAGAGCATAAACATATGAAAATGCCAATATTTACAAAGAAAAAAAAATAAGAAGTGGCATGATCGAATGCTTTTTCCAAGGTATTTTCATATTGGCTAGCAAGTGCTCTTTTTCTACTCGAGGTTGAAGCTCTTTCTAGGCAAACTAAAGTCACGATGGTCTGGACCCTTTGACCTACACCCTGTCTACCCTCATGGTGCTGTTAATATCAAGAATATAGATTATCAGACCATTTACAAAGTTAGCAGTCATCATCTGAAGACTTATCAAGGAGGTTTGCCCTTGTATGAAAAATCATCACTTTTCTTGCAAGATACCGGAATTTATACAACATTTTGAAGATGCCATGACATTTTGGATTTACTCCTATGCATAAACAAATGTTTATTTTATTTTATTTTGATTTATCTTCAGTTATTTCTTAGTTGATTAAAGTATTTTGAATTTTTAGGGACCCATGCAGAAGGCATGTGAGAACCGTACGGTTAAGGGCATTAGAGTATGCTGCACCAAGACAAAAAGAGGAGGATATTGTTGATATCCACACCACATTCGTGAAGGAGGATGATAATGAGACTTACCATGACATTTTGGAGGACCTCTATTTTTCAAACACAAAGTGGAATGGGCAACAAGCCAACCAACAATTTATGGATCGCAAGAGGGTACAACCGAGGGATAAGTTATGGAATCATTTTATGAAGCACAAGTTTCTCCCCACTGCCCACAACGCTATAGTCTCACTGCAAAGGATGCTTCTGTTGCACTATATTTTGGTGGGGCACTCCATTGACATAGGGAAGATAATCGTGGAATAAGTTCATACTTGTTTGAAGCACCCGCCAGTGTATTGGTATTTCCAAACCTCATTATGACACTCTTCCATAAGAAGAAGGTGCCAGAGGAACAATCTAATGAAATATTGCATGGTTTGTCTGGCATTACAAAGGCTAAGCTGCCGATGTTGCATGGATTCAAGGAAAACAAGGGTAAGGAAAAAGAGAAGAGCACCTCCCTCGCTGATGCAACCCAAGATGCCATGGCAAAACTAGATTCTCTAGAGGAGGTTGCTAAGCAAACCCAATATCATATGGAATAGTTGACCAGCAATATGATGACATTCTTTGCCTATGTAAAGCACCGAGATGAGTTTGTGGTGAATGTTTTCATAGAGATCATCTCGAACATTAATCTTGATATCCCAGTCTTCCTCGATACACTCTTGAGTTTCTCTACGGATGCTGCGTCATCCAAAAAATACTCCCCATCCCGCTGATAATGAGGAACCAGAAGACCCTGATCCAATCCACTTAGTGCCAACAATCAAACACCAAGAGACCGAGCTCCAGCTCTCAACGTTACCAGCACATTTGCAATCCACTGAGCCACTTGAGGTTGTACAATTAGAAATTCTGTAGCAAATCCCTCTGTGAAGGAGTAGATGACATTTTAAGAAGGCATTTCATCATGAGAAGCCTCAATTCACCCCGATCCCTGAAGGCCTAGGACCCCTACTGCACCACCATCATATTCTGAATACTCCATCCCCACACCATTGTCCAAGCACCCACGTTGCGCAACTGCTGCACTACCACTAACATAAAAAGTCAAGGAACCTTGCATTACATACCATGTAGTGTAGTTTTAACTTAGTTTTTATTTATCATTGAGGAGAATGCTTCTCGCAAGTTTGGGGGAGGTAGGGTTCTCAAATCATTGTATGATAATATTAGTAGAATGAGTATTCCATGACATTCATAAGTGTTCAAATTAGTTTTCTGAATAAATTAATGATGCTCGATGATGATGAAATCTTTATGGATAGAATTGAATGCATATAACTATTGAGGATGCTAGAAGAAATTCTAGGACTTGTTTCTTTGTAACTTTTTGATACACGAGTGTATGTTTTCCATGCTTAAGAAGCTTAGAACTTTTTTATAAGAGAACTCTTCCATGCCTTGGCATAAAATTTTGACAATGTCCTTGAATGATGAAAACCCCATATGTTCCAAAAAGGGAAAAATAAAATTGAAAAAATGAAAAGGATGAAAAAAATTGCAAATAAATGTTTCGGCATAAATGTAGAGGGATACTCCATTATACCATGGCATTACCTGGATACTGTATTTAAATAAATTGCAGCCACAACATATGAGTGACTAAAAGCGGTCACAGGATGACTCTACCCAATAGGCTAGGGAATGGAGTTTTTCTCCACCTCATTGTTAAGTATAAAATGGTAGGTGTGATGAGATGACTCCCCTCATAGCAGTGTTAAAGAATAATAAGGAAAACAATGTGGGAGTAAACTTGTAAATGACGTGGTAAAAGAAGAGAGCTTGCTTAGAAATTTTCTAGATTTGTTAAGAATGGACTGGATACAATCACGCACACACACAAAGGATATGGCCCTAGACAACAATACTTGATTTCTCAAACTAGTCTAGCATGTTGAAGCCAACTATTTGAGAGATGAAATTCAATCCCTTATGACTATCTTAAACCTGAACTTGCCATGGCAGTTTTATTTTGCATACTACTATCCATTGCATTAGGATAAGTAATCGTTTAAGTTTGGGGGTGTGATAACTCCGTAAAAAGGCCATATTTAGGGCATTTTCACTTAATTTATTGGATGTCTAAGAGCTCATATAAGATCATATAGATACATTTAGGAGCATATAGTTGCATTTGGTGGAATTATATTTTGCCTTGGCATTTTATTTTGAAAAAGTATTGCGTTATGGGGAAGGTGTTTTGTTTGATGACGTGCAAGATTTGGGAGCAAGGATAAGCAATGAGAATTGCCGTGACATGCTGGGAATGTTGAGGAAAATGCAAATGCCAACTCAGACGGTATTTTTATGAGCCAGTTGTCACTGTCTTCACTTGCCTTCAACTGTCAGACACCTAGGAATGAACATCTACCACCTGGGTCGACTGATCTTATCTGCACGTAAGCCCAGCTGCAAGCCTCCCAGAATGGACTACTGCCAGCTGTCCAGGAGGGTACCATTGCCACCTTTGCAGTACCCCTCATGTAAAGGAAACCAGCTTAGGGTATCTTAGGAATTTTAACATAAATTCCTAGGTTTATTCCGCACTATAAACAGGAGATGAAGCCACCAAACTTAGAGACCCTCCTTTACACGCCGTTGAGCTTAAATTCAAAAGAGAAAAGGTCTATCCTTTTTCTCATCAATTATTTTTCCGTGAAATTCCTCTATTAACAAGCTAGAGAGAATGGGGAGCTAGGCGTCCGAGAGGAGCTTAGGCAGTGCACGTCGAAGGGTGTTCCTCCATCCCTTTACTATTTGCTTTCATTTATCTTAGTTGGGTTGTATGTAATGGATTAATTTCATGCCTTGTTGCTTGGAATATTCGAACCCCACCATGAACTAGTCTTATTTGGTGGGAATTCCTTATGGATACTTAAGTTTTATTTTAATGGATGGTTGTTTTTGTATGCTGTTATTTGGTTTGCTTATGATGCTTAATGCCTTAAGGTTGAAGGAGCTATGATAGTAATGATTCCTTAGATGGATGCTTAGAGTTTTAGAGAATGACTAAGTAGCATATCCTAAGTATTGGAGTGAAACTAGGGATGATCCTTGTAAGCAAGGGGTTCTAGATAGTAACTAGACCTAATCTAACCTTGAACATAAGGCTAGGATTTCAATCTACTAAAATGAGTAGTTCTCGGTCAAGAAGTTACATGCTAGTGTTGTAATGAGTGGTATTACCATTACATATTCTGTTGATCTAAACCAATTAGATCCCTGCACCTGCTAACGCCGAGAGTTATTACCATGGCATCCTCAACCTGTTAAGTCCCTTGACTAGAGATTGCATAGGGCACCTTTGTAAACTCTGCAGAGCAAGTAAGGCATAGAAGTAAGACCATCTTGAGAAAATAAGCTTAAGTTTCCTAAGTGACTAATATCATTCATTCCCATAGAAGCTTGTTGTGTGAGGATTTTAAAGTCATTTTAATCAAATCTAGTGTTTACATTTTGTTTTGTCTTTACATTTTCAATTGATTTCAATACACTCAATTTATTTTTGCCATGCCATTTTCATTCATTTTGCCACGACATCCCTATTTGTTCCCATTTCACACCATCATTCCATTCGCACCGACATCCATTTCATATTGCCACAACATTCACATTTGTACGTACCATTGCAGTAACTCTATTTAGGTAAAGTAGATAATTGCTTTGATTGAACTTATAAATTTCCTCCAATCCCTGTGGATATAATACTCACTTATCAGTGTATTACTTGTTCAATTGTGTATACTTTCATATATTGCGCGACCATTTTTACTAGTCATAAATTGCTGACACATACCCGAAATAACATTCATGGCATAACATTATATATATATATATATATTAGTGATCAATGCATTATATATTCAACCCTTGTCATTTTAAGAACATGTCAATCATATGTTAAATGACATAAATATCATGCCAAATATAGACAAGGTAGACGTATCGCAAGTCTTCCTAATGATGTATTAAACATCCATGTATAATGTCATGCATGCAATGCACTCACCTTGACACTTTATATATATCAAAATATTAATATCACTAAACTTCGAACTTGCTACTCGTTTTCGATTTTCTTCGATCAAAAAATCAATCACGATCTAAACAAAGTCACAAATACATATTGAAATACATAATGAAACTTGATAATTACCTTCATACCAAGCCACATAACCCGTATCATCCTCCCAAAGTCAAAGATGAACAAAATATTATACCCTTTACCATTTTATCCATGCAACTTTCCTAAATTTTCAACCTTGTCATTTTAGTCTAACATTCCAAATTGAACATGGAAATAAACTCTCAAACCCAATGATCTATATTTTCCCATCATTTTAAAATAAGAAAATAAAATTTTTAAGTTTAATTTGTGATCTTTCAAAATTTCTATTCGATATGATTTACCAAATTTTTACCGAACTATAACACTTTTTAGCTTTTAAGACAAATTCTGGATCAAAAAATTGTTCCCACCAAAACATCATTCCTGGGGTTAAACTACTCATTTATGAAATAAAAATTCTTTTTGGGAAAATTACCACTTTGATCCGTAAACTTTCCTAATTGTATACTTGCCACTAAACTTCCAAAATTTATGTTTTTGTCATAAACTAAAATTTGGGATATTACAGGGAAAGGTCTTGCTCTTACGGTGTTGAGGAGGTGAGAAAAGCTTAAGGAGAAGATGTGGTCGTTGTAGAAATTTGGAAAAGGAAAACTAAAAAGAAATGTTGTAGCAATTGTTGGATAGTTGCTGTATCATTCAGGAGAAAGAAATGACATAGCGAAGATTGGACAGCATAATCCGGAGAAGAAAAACAAACCAACAAAAATATCTTTTCCAAGGTATTCAACCACACGTGACACACTCCTCTTGCTGCAATTTTTAGGACCACCTACCATCCTAGCCGCCCATTCATGTGAGGATGATGACACCTAGGGTACAATGGAAATTTAGGGCCTAAAACCCTATAAAAATTCCTCTATAAATACTAAAGGTACCCTACATCGTGAGCAGTCTTTAGAAGGTGACAAAAAGAGAAAGGTGGTTGCAACCAACCTCTATTTTCCTTCCTTTTCATCATTTTATATTGGTGTCCTCCATAGCTAAGCTTCAAATGAGTAGTAACGAGGCCCTCGAGAGAGGGTAGCTTGCTAAGGCGGTATATGGTAGTAGAGCAAAGAGTCTTGACAGCAGCTCATTGAGAGTGTTATTTTCCTTGTGCTTTTATTTTCTATCTTGTTTTGTGCTTGTACTTAACTCGAATGATATTAGATGAACTTAGCCACGCCATGAACTAAATTATTTTGTTTTGCTTGTTTATATTTTGTGTTAATGAATGGTTAGATGTTTTTATGTTTAAATGTTGTTTTACTCATTGTTTTCATTTCATATGTTTAGCATTGTAAGACCTTTTGAGAAATTACCATTTGTTATAGTATAGATTCTTAATCTAGTAAGTGCTTTTGAGAGATTGTTATTTTCAATGTATAGATACCTAGTATCGAGAGAGCTAGGTTAGATCTATATGAGCAAGGGAACTAAACTGGGATGGTGAGACTCTAACCCGCCTTAGAGATAAGGAGAGGGTTTCAAACGATTAAAAGGGATAGGACTTGATAGGCTAGTGTTGCAGTTCATTCTGAAAGGTATTGATATAGGATAGTTTTATCAGAGTCCTTGCTAGATATAGTTTAGGAGTATTTTCAACAAATCATGTTCGGTAACATACTCATAGGAGCATAGACCATTTTAGGAATAGAATATTAGTAGCCATTGCAATTCCAGCCAATTACCCCTTAAGAAGCTTGATCATGTGAGGTTGTCAGTCTTATATCATTTTCCAAAGTTCATATTACTTTCACTTTAGCATACTTTTATAATTTTCTTAAACTTTAGCCACAACATACTTTTACAATTTCATCAAACTTTCGCCACAACAATTCCATATCACTTCACTCCACTACTTGCCACAACATTTCCATACACCTTATACATACCATCTGTCACAACATTTTATTAATTTGTTTATACCACTATATATATATACACACACACACATTTAGTTTTAGTTATCGACGCCTCTTCGCTTTAGCCAGTTTAAAAATTTCCCTCTATTCCCTACGGAGATGATATTCCCTCACTTTTGTATTACATGCATCGATTATGTATACTTGCATAGAATTACATGTCATAGCACGTACATTTACAGACCATCAAACCTTTGAAACTAAGCTATGCAAGTCTTGAGTTTCTTTTCAAACTCTTAAAGTTTGACTTGCATAGCTTTGATTTGACTTTGAAGTTCAAGATTAGTCTTAGAAAAAACAATATTTTTGTCTTTCAATTTTGAAATATTTTTCTAATGCTTAGAAATCACATTCCCTATAACATCCCAAAAGTCGGTTCATTGAACAAAATAGAATTTTTAGTAAATTAGTGACCAATCTCAGAAATGATTCAAAGTTTAGGGATTTAAATAAAAAGTATTGATGTTGGATTTAATAACAAAGTTTGAAAGTAATAAGGGTATTATGGTCATTTTTCACGAAAGATTTTTATTTCCCTTTATAAAAGGTAATAAGCATGTGGGAAGGAGATAATATCTCCAAAGCATTCTTCAGTCTTCTTCTTTCTCCTCTCCACCGTGAAGCATGATATAAGGTAAGTGGGTCTTCAATTGGTTAATTCTTTCGTTTTAAAGCTTGTTTTGATTCTTGGGATATTAAGAAAGATTAAGAAAAGATTTAGGTGGCTTAAAACTCAAAGATTAACAAGTTAAGAGAAATTAAGAAAAATGAGTTTTTAAGTGAATTTTTGAAATAGAAGGAGTTAATAGATTTTGAAGTTGAAATTGACTTGTCAAGGGTTGAATTAAGAGATGTGAAGTGATAAAATGAGTTTTAAAACATGTTGAAAATTTGGTATGATTCTTGAAGTTAATCAAGAGGAGAGAATATTAAGGTTAAAGACAAGATAAATGAATAAAAATGAATCTAAGCATGTATATGTAAGTTAGGATTATAAAAGAGGATGAACCATGAAGATTTGAAGATGAAAGAGTGAATTATCATGCCTAAAGAGCAATTTCTGGGCAAGGTGTATCGGTACACAATCAAAGTGTACCGATGCACTCTTTAAAGAAGAAACATCGAATGCCAGGAATGTATCGATGCACTATGAGTGTGCACCAAGACAAATATTAGTTTATTAAGTTCGTTTAAGTTGTTAGTATCATATTACAAGGTGTAGGTATCTGATAATTGCCGTAAAATGTATAATTATGTATATTCAGACCCTAAACAAGTTCCGGAATCATTGACAAGTAAGATCGAGCAAGGGGAAAGATGAGAGATTGGAATTGACTAGTGAGGCCAGGTGAGTGCATAATAGTGACATGTATTGTTTAATGGAAATAGGACTTGCGATGAGTCTATTTCCTAGAATAATATGCATGAAGTCATGAATAAGATTAAGTGGTTGTTATTATTATGTGTTATATGTGATTATATATTTTACATTAATTGTATGTATGCATAACTAAAGAGATATTGATGTGCTTTGTATATGCTATAGGATTTATGTAAAACACTAAAATATAATAATGGAAGAACATGAAATAAATTATATGATAAAGACATAAGGAATGAAATGAACGAGTGAGCATAAGATAATCAAGTATAAGTCATATTATATGGTATATGTGATTACAGGAGAAAGGTTAGAAGACTCTATGAGGATAGTATAAATTCGAGGGCATATGCATAAATAAGGATACATAAGTTATATAGGATAGATTTATATAGTTAAAAGAAACTATGGTTTATGAACTATAAAGTGAAGATCTAGAAAGCTTTATGAAAGAGTATATGTATGAAGTAATGGGAAATTGAACTAATTAAATAGATTAAATTAGTATATATAGATGAATTATGTAAGTGAAAGGGGAAATGAGATAAGATAAGTAGAAATTATTTATAGGATAGAATGAGACTATTTGAACATGTATTATAATATTTATAAAGGATGACTTAGGTTAAATCATTATATGATATAAATATAGGGCATTACTATGTAAATTACATTAAAGAGACATATTTACACGATTACAAGATATGATACAAGACATTAGATATATGAAAGAGAAAGTATATGTGATATGAGAAACTAAAACAAGTTAAATGATATTGAATCATATGAATATAAGAGATTAAAGAATAAATTATACGAAAAGATATAAGTCATAGGATACGACATGTTTATAGGAGCACATGAGAAGTGTTATATGCCATATGATACGTGAATAAGAAATGATATGAGAATTTACATGAACTGCGTGATTAAATGTATATGTGAATGAAGCTACGAGTTTATATGAATATGTGATATGTTTACATGAATATGAAAAAGGATATAAAAGATAATGCCTATGATATGTGTCATGAGAGCTAGGGGTATAGTTGGCATGCCAAGATTCGAGGGTCTACGTGGTCCTTCAAGACATATATGTATCATTTGGAACATCTATGAGGTCTTTTGAGACACATACTTGGTCCATGGAGTATGTATATGGATCTAAAGAAATTTTCTACGTGGTCCTTAGGGACATCTTATATGACACTTCGGTGCATTTCTACACGGCACTTAGGTACAATTCTACGTGGCACTTCGGTGCATTTATACGAGTTGTGGTGACAACATTAGTGCATAACCTCTATAGACTCACATATCTATAGTTCTCATATGTGTACATGGTCTAATAAAGAAGATGATATAAAACAACCTTGTATGATATTATATGCTTTGTTTGTAATCTTTATGGTGAAATTACATATGTGATATGATGGTGATGTGTATATAGCTTGGTTAAGAAGAATTGGTACAAGAACATAGGACTAAAAGATAAAGAACGAAAATAATACTATTAAAAAGATAATGAGAAATTTATTACATACGCTTTATATGTTTTGTGTTAGGAAATATGTTACCAGAATTATGTGATGATATGGGTATTTTCTTTGTGGAACAATATGTATTTATATGACATACAAAATGCAATAAGTATAATATATATTAAACAGGAGTAATAATAATAATAGGTAAAAAGGAAATGTTATATATATATATATATATATATATATATATATATGTTTGGATGTATTTTATGGTTTATCATGATTACATGAAATGTGCATAATAGGAATTAGTTATGATATGCTATAGTCAGTTTGTTTATGCCTCACTAAGTCATACACTTAGCGTGTGATTGTTTCACACGTAGGTTACAGAAGTGAGAGGAGAAGCAAAAAGAGCAAGATAGGTCAGCATCTCCCTTACAAAATTTCAGATAAAAAATGGATGATTTAAATGTGTTTGGTTATTTTGAATATAGTTGGCATGTACTAATTAATTGAGTTAAATATGCTATGATCGATTTTGGTTATTGTGGTCAATTTATGTAAATAAACCGCTTTTACTTGATTGAAAGTTTTAAATTTTCTTTGAATTTTGTCAAGAGTCAAAGTTTGAGACGTCAATGTGACACCTCAGACTCGTATTCGGGTTGGGTAAATACGAGTTTGAGGGTGTTACATTTAATGGTATCAGAGCTAAGGTTTAGCTGATTCTCGGTATAAACCGAAGTCCAAAGTGTCATAAAATGTGTACATGCCAGAACAGAGTGAAAAATTTCTGATATGATAGTGTAAGGAGTATGTTGTCTTGCTAATAGAATAAGATTAGTTTAATATAGTAAAAATATGATTATGAGAATTTCAAAAAAACGAGGGGTGAACCTAATGGTAGTAGCAATTCACCTACCTTGGTCAGGAAGGAGGAAGAGCGGACACCTCAGGAAATGCCTCGTAAGATCAAAGACTGATTTCAGAAAGTTAAAATCATATTAGAATAGTGATAGAAAGTTTTCACAGGTTTGAATCGGAAAAGTGATATGAATTATTCTTATTATTTCATGGATACGATAGAATATGGTGAACAAGTGTCACCATAAGAAAGTTAAAAGATCTAAGGATGTGGTTAGAATTTGTAGAGAGTTCGAGAATAAGTGCATCAGTGACAAGTGTATAAGATATATACAGCTAGAGTTTATGAGTTTGAAATAAAGGAATAGTACCGTGTATAAGCAAGAATGTGGATAGAATAAAGGTTTGCATTTTAGATGGAAAGAGTTAGCATTGGCTAACCAGATTATGTGATGGAAAATATATATAAATATAAAATTTTGAGATGTTGTCAGGATAAGACAACCAAAGATGAGGTGGATCGGGATACAGTTGTATATTTTGATCATAATAATGTGACATAGTGAAGAAAATGAGGATTCGTATGTTTGAGTAAAGCTAAGGATTGATAAGAAGAGTTTAAGAATGGGTACATCAGTGATCAGTTTATAAAATAAAGGAAGTTAGAATGTTGAGTTGGAACAACAGAAATTACATGGTGTATGAGAATAAATGTGGATTTGATAAGTTAAGTAAACTATCGCTGAGATAATTCCAACTGAAAGGAATGTATATGAATGGTTCAATGAAAGTTTATGTTTTAGATTGGAATAATTGGTGCTGACTAACATAATTATGTGATGATAAGTGTATTAAGTTAAAGGATTAGAAGATGTTGTCAGGGTAAATTAACTAAGTATGGTGTGAATTGAGACATGATTATGTATTTTGATCATAGAAATGTAAGGTAATGGAAGATACAAAAGAATAGTAATGTATATGAATAAGAGTGTGGGTTGGATAAGTGAGTAAATTGCACTGGTTGGATTTCAACTGAGAAGAGGAATATGAGTAGTCTGATTAGGGCTTATGCCCTAAATTGAAGCATTGTTATTGATTAATTGTAATGGTATGGATAATAAAGTTATAGGATTTGAAGAAAAGATAAAGTTAAGTTAATCAAGTATGATGTGGATTTGGATATGGTTTTGATCATATAGATATGATGTAGGCAAGGAAATAAGTATTTGTATGTTTAAAAGGGGGCTTTGAGGAAGGAAATACAAGTACAATAAATGGTAAAGAATGAGGTTCTATATAAGTAAAGTCGATTATCAAAGTTATGAAGATGCGATAAAGATCGGTAATCAGAGATGAGTATAAATGATAAGAAAAGAGTATGTGAACATTAAAGAAAAAGATATGATATGTATAAGAAGATTTTTATTTTGAAGGAAAGAAAGAATAAAGGAATAGAAAAAGATTGTGTGTATAGTAATACAGACAAGGATTAAGAAATGAGCAAAAGCTTGATTTATGTGCAAAGCATATAGAGAATGATGAAAAAGATCAAGTGATTCATAATAATAAGGAATAAGGATTGGGGTAAATGACTATAAAATGAATGATATTATATGGACTTATAAAGATGTGGATGTATATGAAGATTTGAGTTTGGGGAAAATGGTAAGTTTGCTAGCGGTAACAGGAAAGATTAAGAAAGGGAAACAACATAAAAATATTAGAAGACAAGATATTATAAAGGTATGCAGTGAATATTCGAGGACTAATTTTCTCAAGGAGGGGAGATTTGTAACATCCCAAAAGTCGGGTCAATGACCAAAATAGAATTTTTGGTAATTTAGTGACCAATCTTAGAAAAGATTGAAAGTTTAGGGATTTAAATGAAAAATATTGATGTTGGATTTAATAAAAAAGTTTGAAAGTAATAAGGGTATTATGGTCATTTTTCAGGAAAGATTTTTATTTCCCTTTATAAAAGGTAATAAGCACGTGGGAATGAGATAATTTCTTCAGAGTATTCTTCAGTCTTCTTCTTCCTCCTCTCCACCGTGAACCCTGGTATAAGGTAAGTGTGTCTTCAGTTGGTTAATTCTTTCGTTTTAAAGCTTGTTTTGATTCTTGGGATATTAAGAAAGATTAAGAAAAGCTTTAGGTGACTTAAAACTCAAAGATTAACAAGTTATGAGAAATTAAGAAAAATGAGTTTTTAAGTGAATTTTTGAAATAGAAGGAGTTAATAGATTTTGAAGTTGAATTTAACTTGTCAAGGGTTGAATTAAGATATCTGAAGTGATAGAATGAGTTTTAAAACATGTTGAAAATTTGGTATGATTCTTGAAGTTAATCAAGAGGAGAGGATATTAAGGTTAAAGACAAGATAAATGAATAAAAATGAATCTAAGCATGTATATGTAAGTAAAAAGAGGATGAATCATGCCTAAAGAGTAATTTCTGGGCAAGGTGTATCGGTACACATTCAAAGTGTACCGATGCACTCTTTAAAGAAGAAACATTGAATGCCAGGAATGTATCGATGCACTATGAGTGTGCACCGATGCACCAAGAGAAATTTTGAAGGTGCATCGATACATTAAGGGGTGCATCAATGCATTAATATTTTGAAGCTATTTTGGGTACCGATGCACCTATAGTGCATCGGTACACCCCTGAAGGAAAAGTGAATATTAGTTTATTAAGTTCGTTTAAGTTGTTAGTATCTAATTGCCTTAAAATGTATAATTATGTAGATTCTGAGCCTAAACAAGTTCCAGAATCATTAATAAGTAAGACCGATCAAGGGGAAAGATAAGAAGAGATTGGAATTGACTAGTGAGGCCAGATGAGTGCAAAATAGTGACATGTATTGTTTAATGGAAATATGACTTGCGATGAGTCTATTTCCTAGAATAATATGCATGAAGTCATGAATAAGATTATGTGGTTGTTATTATTATATGTGTTATATGTGATTGTATATTTTACATTAATTGTATGTATGCATAACTAAAGATATCGATGTGCTTTGTATATGCTATAGGATTTATGTAAAACACTAAAATGTAATAATGGAAGAACATGAAATAAATTATATGATAGAGACATAAGGAATGAAATTAACGAGTGAGCATAAGATAATCAAGTATAAGTCATATTATAGGGTATAGGTGATTACAGGAGAAATGTTAGAAGACTCTATGAGGATAGTATAAATTCGAGGGCATATGCATAAATAAGGATACATAAGTTATATTTGGAAGATTTATATAGTTAAAGGAAACTATGGTTTATGAATTATAAAGTGAAGAGCTACAAATCTTTATGAAAGAATATATGTATGAAGTAATGGGAAATTGAACTAATTAAATAAATTAAATTAGTATATATAGATGAATTATGTAAGTGAAAGGGGAAATGAGATAAGATAAGTAGAAATTATTTATAGGATAGAATGAGACTATTTGAACATGTATTATAAACTTTATAAAGGATGACTTAGGTTAAATCATTATATGGTATAAATATAGGGCATTACTATGTAAATTACATTAAAGAGACATGTTTACACGATTACAAGATATGATACAAGACATTAGATATATGAAAGAGAAAGTATATGTGATATGAGAAACTGAAACAAGTTAAATGATATTGAATTAGGTGAATATAAGAGATTAAAGCATAAATTATACGAAAAGATATAAGTCATAGGATATGACATGTTTATAGGAGCACATGAGAAGTGTTATATGCCATGTGATACATGAATACGAAATGATATGAGAATTTACATAAACTACATGATTAAATGTATATGTGAATGAAGCTACGATTTTATATGAATATGTGATATGTTTACATGATTATGAAAAAGGATATAAAAGATAATGCGCATGATATGTGTCATGAGAGCTAGGGGTATAGTTGGCATGCCAAGAGTCGAGGGTTTACGCGGTCCTTCGGGACATATATGTATCCTTTGGAACATCTATGAGGTATTTTGAGACACATACTTAATCCTTGGAATATGTATATGGATCTAAAGGAATTTTTTAGGTGGTCCTTAAGGACATCTTATATGGCACTTCGGTGCATTTCTACGCGGCACTTAGGTGAATTTCTACGCGGCACTTAGGTGCAATTCTACGTGGCACTTTGGTGCATTTATACGAGTTATGGTGACAACATTAGTGCACAACCTCTATAGACTCACACATCTATAGTTCTCACATGTGTACATGGGCTAATAAAGAAGATTATATAAAAGAACCTTGTATGATATTATGTGCTTTGTTTGTAATATTTATGGTGAAATTATATATGTGATATGATGGTGATGCGTATATAGCTTGGTTAAGAAGAATAGGTACAAGAACATATGACTAAAAGATAAAGAACAAAAATAAGACTATTAAAGAGATAATGAGAAATTTATTACATACGCTTTATATGTTTTGTGTTAGGAAATATGTTACCTGAATTATATGATGATATGGGTATTTTCTTTGTTAAACAATATGTATTTATATGACATACAAAATGCAATAAGTATAATATATATTAAATAGGAGTAATAATAATAATAGGTAGAAAGGAAATGGTATATATATATATATATGTTTGGATGCATTTTATGGTTTGTCATGATTACATGAAATGTGCATAATAGGAATTAGTTATGATATGCTATAGTAAGTTCGTTTATGCCTCACTAAGTCATAGACTTAGCGTGTGATTGTTTCACACGTAGGTTACAGAAGTGAGAAGAGAAGCGAAGAAGAGTAAGATAGGTCAGCATCTCCCTTACAAAATTTCAGATCAGAAAATAGATGATTTAAATGTGTTTGGTTATTTTGAATATAGTTGGCATGTACTAATTGATTGAGTTAAATATGCTCTGATCGATTTTGATTATTGTGGTCAATTTATGTAAATAAACCTCTTTTACTTGAATGAAAGTTTTAAATTTTCTTTGAATTTTGTCAAGAGTCAAAGTTTGAGAAGTCAACGTGACACCTCAGACTCGTATTTGGGTCAGGTACGGGTCTGAGGGTGTTACATTCTCAAATTCTAAGGCTAATTCATCATAAGCCTATTGCAATTCATCAAAGGAATAATCATTTGAAATAGATGAATTAGAGGTTACCAGAGAATCATCCTCAATGGCCATTAGACACAAGTTGGCTACTTTTTCTTCCTCATCGTCACTCCACATAACTATATGTCCCTTGTGTTTCTTCTTGGAGGATCTCTTCTTCTTTAATTGTCAATATTCAAATTTAACATGCCCATGCTTTTTGTACTCATATCAAATAATAAGATCATTCTCCTTAATTAATTTTTTGAAGCCCTAATTTCTTTGGAATCTCTTTCCTTTGTTAGACCTCATAGATCTCATGAATCTTTGGCCAACATTATCATTTCTTCTTCTTCATCATCTTCATTTGAGTCACTTTATTCATTTGTATACTTAAGAGCAACGCCAACCTTTTTCTTATTTTTCATTTCCTTATTTTCCTCATATTTCTTCTCTTCTTCTTCTTCTTCTTCTTCTTCTTCTTCTTCGTCTTCTTTCAATATCATCTTATGAGTGAGTAAAGACCCAATGAGCTTATCTATATTGAGAGTATTTAGATTCTTTGCTTCATCAATGACGGTCTTCTTTGATTTTCGTGACTTGAGAAGACTATAGATCATTTTCCTAACAAGCTTCTCATTAGGAATGACTTATCTAAAACCTTTTAGACCATTAACAATAACCAAAAATTGATCGGTCATGCTTTTAATATCCTTCTAGTATCATCTTGATGTTTTCATAATTATTATTAAGAAGACTAATCTTAGTTTCTCTTACCTCATTAGTTCCTTTATGAGTAACTTCAAGTTTGTCCCAAATCTCCTTGGCATTGGAACATGATGAAATTTCCCATATTCATTGGGTTTAAGTGCACAAAATAGAATATGCATTGCCTTTGCATTGAGCTAGAAAAATATCCTTTCTTCTTCACTCCATTCCGCCATAGCTCTAGTTGGATAAGAATATAAAATCAACATGATGCTCCAAGCTTCCAAATTACTAGCATGGGTGAAAAACATCATCATATTATTCCAATAGGCATAGTTAGCTCCATTGAAGTAAGGAGGCTTGTTGATAGGTTGGAAATCATTTACAACGTCAAACTTGGTGTAGAGGCCATGGATGACTTGACTCTTCTGGGATCTTCTTAAAAGGTGGTAAGACCTTACAATGAGCTTTGCTCTAATACCAATTGTTGAGTTAATTGATCAATGAATATGGCAAGAGGGGTGAATTGACAATAAAAATTGTTGGAAGCTTAGTCAAGAAAATTGAATAATTGACACAAGGATTTTAGATTGGTTCAACTTTCTTAATGAAGTCTACATCTAATATCTTAGATTTCTAACTAAAGATTTTAAAAATTCACTAATTGTTCTAAACTTTTAGGACAAGGTGTAACCTTACCCAATACTAATACTTATACCCCAAAGTCTTGGTGTTCAACCCTTCCCAAGAAGTAATTACAAATGAGAAAACTTTGAATATCCTCACAAATATTGGATGTTTGCAAGTTGAAGCTCTAACACACCCAAGAACACTAGAATGAAAATACAATAATGGAATAGTGTTCTATGTAAGAGAGACACAATGGAATGCAATTTTGGCTCTAATTGCTCTTTGATTGTTGTAATAGCTTTCTTGTCTTCAGTTGACTATTGAAAGACCACTTTTATTTGCCCTCATTTATTTCTAGCTATTTGTGGTTGTTGGAGGGAGTTTGGAGCCATTTGAAAAATTAATTTTTGCATTTAAGGGAGTTTTGGAGTCCAACAGTCATATTTTATTTCCTCTTTCCAAGAGTTTCGAAATTTCTGTAAAGTTTCGAAACTTAAAATCCTACTATTTTGAAAAGTTTCAAAACTCCTTGGAAGTTTTGAAACTTCTGGTCAAGACTTGTTTAAAAGATATTTTTTGACATATTGAGAATGAAATGACTTTGAAAATTGTTCTAAAGTCTTTGAATGATATTTTTGACATAATTTGAACATAAAATACTTATTTTAAAGATTTGACAAATTTTAAGGACTTAAAATTAATTTTACAAAAATTAAGATATATATATATATATATATATATATTATGTTACATGAAAATCATTTTTGTTTCTCAATCTCCCCATTTTTGAGATAACAAATCATTTTTGTAAAAATTTTCTTAATTCAAAATTCGTCATAAATTTATCAAATTAATATATCATTAAAAAACAATGACATTTCATTTAACTCCCCATTTGGAAAACTTCAATCAAAAGTTGTTTTTAATATTTTTCTTCTTTTTTGTTAAATCAAATCATTTTGGTACAAAGCGAAGAGAATATTAAAGCATAATAAGGCAAGAATATTTCCAAAATAATCAAACATAAAGCCAAAAATATCAAAAATAAAATATAAAAAATATCAAACATAATCAAATCATCGAAAATATGAAATCCCAAAAATCCAAATGCAATAATATTCAAAGGAAAATCCAACAATCCTAAATTCAACATGAAATATGAAATGGTCAATCCTCATCATCATCAAATCATCATTCGAATGAAAAGAAGGACCGGGAGGTGGATAAAGATCAAAGAAACGAGCCTCCAAAGTGCCAAGACGAGCATCCAATGCATCAAAGCGATGAAATACTTCATCGAATCAACCATCCTTGTCATTGTAAAGTGTCTCCAAAATGACAAGAGGTCGTGGAGGAGGAGCAACAATCCCATGCGTGTCATGAACTCTGAGAGCTTCTCCGGCTTGATTGTGATGAATACGAACCAATCACCACCAATGAAGTCATACTCGAATTTTTGAGCTGTGGTTTGGTCGATGGTGCTTGAGAGATGAACTACAGTGTCATAGAAAAGATTACCCCAATGCTTGGTGAAGATGTGTTTGAGATCGAAAATGATAAATCCACCGATAATATGAGTCTCTCGTACGAGTTGCTTTTTCATCCGAAAGATAGGGAAACCAAGTGACAATGCAGTGCAAGAGACTTTCTTCAAAATCTAAAAGAGTTGGACTGTGACCTTTGAGCACCAATGGTGATAAGAGAATCCTCATTGAAAGGGCATTCATAGGGAATTCCTAGGTCATTGGGTATTGATTGAACTGTTGATGCAAGCACGTTTTCACCACATGCAAAAGGAGTATTCTTGAACATCTTAATATTTTACTTACTTTATATCATTGTGATCACATATGAAATAATCATACATATCATGCTAAGGTTGTCAGTTATGTGATTTAATGAGTAAAGTAACTTAGCATATCCACATCTTTATAATTGATGCATATTGTTATTTCAAGTATGTTTGATTAGTCTTGCATTCATTTAAGCATGATTCATTACATTCATGAAATGGCATCATGCTTAATCATTCATTTGTTAGCTCATGTGCATTCATTTTAGCTCCTAAGTCTTATACATTAGCTTACATATGTTATATCCTTTTGTACTTAGCTCATAATATCATATTCATGCATGAAAACAAGGTAATTGGATCATACAAGCTCAATGCCTTTGATTTACCTTTGTTTCTCACAAACATCATGGCTGTAACACCTATAACCTGTATAGTTATACCCATACCTATTATATATGTCACATGATTTCTAAAAAAAAAATTCCCAATTCTAAAGGTGATTTACAAAATTCTTTTCTCAAATTGGTAATTGATAATATAAAATATTATCCTAAGTAAAACTATCATTTGATATTTAAAACATATATATGTATATTAATTACATATACTCAAAATAATAATACTGTTTCATATTATCCATATTTAAAATAGCATAAAACGTTCAATTTATCCATTACAAACCAATTTCAAAATAGTTAAATAGAGCAACTAGAACATTGATAAGTACATGCCACTAAACTAAGTCAAAATTACATCATAGAAAGTCTTAATGATATTGTAGTATATTCCTTGATGTCTGGAGTGCTATGCACTCTTTACTCTACTCTTGGCTTTTTACCTAAGCGTGAAAATCATCACACACTATGTATATACTTAGTGAGGCAATTAAAACAATAAATAGTGCAATACAACTCATGTATGAAATTCAATGTCAAAATCAAAATGCCATAAGATCATGTTACCTGCATGTCAAATATTTTACCATGATCAAAATAATATAACATAAATATTATCAATTTTACAGATAACTATAGCCCACAAGTAAACCTATGAAGACCCTGGGTATTCGAGTAATATCTACACCGTAGCGCTACACATTAGGTCGTGCCCATCATAATAAACATAAGATCGTGCCCACCATAATACACTTAGTGTCCTTACACACTGTAGTGCTAATATAAACCTGCAGCTGCTATACTCTATGACATGCCAACTATACCCTGTCCTTTAACAACTTACTTGGGCATATAGTCTAATTCATTCATCCATAGTATCATATGACCATATATTTAACATTAGGGCAATTTACATTATCCATGATCAATGCATTGTCATTTCACACGATGACATATCGATGTCATATCAAGGTTATAAAAATGACATAATATCATGCTGATATAAACAAGGTCGACTTATCGCAAGTCTTCCTCATGATGTATAAAACATCTATGTACAATGTCATGCATGTATTACACTCACCTTGACACTTTATATATCCAAAATCCACAATAAACCCTTTTATATTTGACTTGCTTCAATCATAAATCAATTACGATCTGTAAAAATCACAATTCATAACAATACATATGTTAGTATTGTACTAACATAAACACATCCCCAAAACAAAATCCATAATATACTTGAAACTCATTTTCTACCAAAATACTTAACACTTAATAATTCCTTTTAACATTGTAACCAACTTTTCCAATTTACACAAAATAGTCCTTCACCATTTTATCACTTAGATTCTTAATACCAAAAAATTCCATCATTGAAATTATTACCATTCAAGTGCTTTTACAAAGGCATAATTACATTTAAGCACTCCAACTATACAAATGTTGCACTTAAATCACCAATCTTTTCAAACTTTCAAAATTGTCGAATTGGTCCCCTAACTTTTCAAAAATTATAGAATGGTCCCTAAAATTTTCTAATGCTTGTAGAATACTTCCTACATCATCTCCAACCCTTATATAATTTTTTCGTAATTTTTCTCACTCAAATATATCATGGCCGAATGCTTTAAACATAGAAACTAAGTTTTCATGATTTTTCTTGATTTGGATTTGATTCAAGCATGAAATCAACTTCCAATCAACCTTACAACATCTCTAAAATCAAAACCTTAATAAACTCTCATCATAACAGAGAGTTCTATAATTTCTTCAGTTGACCGAAAATTATATAATCATTTCTAGGAAGTTTGAACATGTTTTAATCATAAATCAAGCTTGAAAATAAATCTACAACCTCAAAAACATCAATATTCATCATCAATTTCATGAATCATAGCATGAAGATAAACCTTAAGATTTGGGATCTTTAAAATAAGCAAGTTGAGCAAGCATAATTGGTACCAAAAGATAGTGTTTTTCGACTAGATCACTTTCTTATTTCACGACAAAACTTGAAACCCAAAGGAAATGACTTAAAAATGGAAAACAAATATTTTTCCTTTACCTTAGGAAACTCACGACAATGGAGAAGATGAACAAATTAGGAAATTAGGAAATTATCAATTTACCCTTAATGAAACTTCATAATCACCATTAACCCAAGACTCCTTAACCTTATCATCTTCTAAAATAAGACACCTCAACCTTATCATCTCCCATAAGTCAAAGATGAACAAACAAGATCTTAGTTTACCAATTTGCCCTTGCCTTTTTCCAAAAATCACAATCTTGCCACTTTAATCAAACGATCTAAATTAAACATGGAATTAAACCCTTAAATCTCAAGATTTATATTATTTTCCAACATTTAAAAATGTGAAAATAATATTTTTGGTCTAATTTATAATCCTTTAGATTTTCCTGAATTTTTTATTTGATCTGATTTACCGAATTTTTCCTCAACTTCCTTGCATTATAACTTTTATTACAAAACTCATATTAACATTCTGATTTCCACAGAAACATTATTATTGAGATAAACTATTTATTTACGAGGCCAAAAATGTAACTTTTTAAAATGACCATTTTGGTCCCTAAACATTTACAAAGTTTATACTTTGGTCACCAAACTTTAAAAAATTATAATTTATTCACTAACTAAATCCATTTGTGGGATAAAATTCTTTTTGGTAAAATTACCACTTAGGTCCTGAAACTTCATAATTTTCTACTTTGACTAACAAACTTTTAAATTTTATTTTGGTCACTATATATATTTTTGGGTATTATAACTCTTCCCCCTCAAATAAAATTCGTCCTCAAATTTTAGGACTTTATGCTTTGGTCAAAGTACTTTATCTATAGGAGTCGTCTTGCTATGCAGTTCTTTGAGTTCTCGAGCCAAAATCTGTATTGGTTCTTCTTTATAAGTCGAATCTTGTCGAATCTTAATTTCCTCCGATGCAATGACATGTGAAAGATCTGAACGATACTTTCTAAGCATCGACATAAGAAAAACAACATGAACATTGCCTAACTCTAGAGGTAATGCTAACTGATAAGCCATCGGTCCAACTCTTTTTAAGATCTCATAAGATCCAATGAATCATGGATGTAGTTTTCCTTTGCGTCCAAAACGCAAAATCTTTTTCTAAGGCGATACTTTAAGAAAAACTTTATCACTTTCATGAAATTCAATATCTTTTTGCTTCAAGTCTGCATAAGACTTTTACCGATCAGATGCCATCTTGAGATTTTCTTGAATTATCTTCACTTTGTCTTCAACATCTTTCAATAAATCTAGGCCAACAAGATTTTGATCTTTTAACTCAAACTAATTTAATGGTGTTCGGCATTTTCTCCCATATAAAGCTTTATTCGGAGCCATCTTGATGCTCGATTAATAGATGTTGGTGTAGGCAAATTTTTCTAAAGGCAAATACTTTTCCCATGATCCTTGAACTCAATCACACATGCCCTCATCATAACTTCTAATATCTAAATAGTACGCTCTAACTGGCCATCTATCTGTGGATGAAATACCGTACTGAAATTCATTCGAGTACTCAAAGCTTTATGTAAAAATTCCAAAATCTTAAAGTGAACCTTGGATCCCTATCGGATATGATTGATACTGGAACTCCATGTAGCTGAACTATCTTCTTGATATATAACTTTGCATATTTATCCAAGGCGTAGTCCATTCGCACCGGAATAAAATGTGCCAATTTAGTTAATCGGTCAACTATCACCCAAATGGAATCCTTCTTATATGATGTCAAAGGTAGCCCTGTAACAAAAATCTATGGTAACTCTTTCCCACATCCACTTTAGAATATAAATCGGTTGAAATAATACTGAAGGCACTTGATGCTTAGCTTCACTTGTTGACACGTCAGACATGTAACAACAAACTCAGAAATGGCTCTTTTCTTATTGACCGCCGAAAATTGTCTTTTTACATCCCGATACATCTTACTCGTGCTTGGATGCATATTCAGCAGACTAAAATGTGCTTTATAAAGAATAACTTTCTTCATCTCATCAACATGTTAAATGCAAATTCTTCCTAAGTAATACATACAACATCAGACTTGACTTCAAAGTCTTTAGTCTCACCTTTTTCCACCAGTGAATTCTTTTCCAAGCATCTGCCCTCTTTCCTTTGTAGATATATTATCTGATCTAGAAGCATCATTTTTACCTTTAATTTAGCCAACAATGTGCCATTTTCTTTCAACAACAGTCGCACATCCATAGCTCACAAAATTGTAAAAGTCTTCCGACTAAGTGCATCTACAACAACATTTGCTTTCCCTGAATGATAATCAATGATCAAATCATAGTCCTTTAAGAGTTATATCCATCTCCTGTGTTTCAAGTTTTAGCTCTTTTTGAGTCAACATATACTTCAAACTCTTATGATCTGTGTAGATGTGGCATCGATCACCATACATATTTAAGTATCAAGGTAACACATTTCTAACTTTTCCATACCACATTTAGATCATTAGATGTTCATTAATAGTTAGTTAAGTTCATGAAGCATGTATGAGTAATTTATGGTAAATTCCATGTTTAATGTTTTCCAACAAGAAATGTGACTCATTTTAACCCCTAAAATCTCAAATAAAACTCTAATAATGTTTATTAGCCTTACTATGATGAATGGGTGAAGTTAGGACACATTTTTATGCCCAAAACATGTCCTTTTTTGGCACCTGTATTAATATTAGAAAAAATAGTATTGTTCATCGATCAATGTAAAATGGGGGTATTTTGGGAAGAAAGTATCGATACTCAAAAAAGCATTGATACATTTCATCGATCAGTATAAAATGGGCGTTTTGAGAAAGAGTATCAGTACTCGATCAAGGAGTACCGATATTGTTGCTTTGGTTTCGATACTCACAGGGTGATATCGATATCGATATCGAGGCCACTTAAAGGATTCTAGCCATTTTTTGTATCGATACTAATGTGAGTATAGATACCATGGGTAGAGTATCGATACTCACAATATGAGTATTGATACTGAGGTATTTTTCAAAACATCAAAGCTATTTTTGGTATCAGTACTTGGGGTAGTATCGATACCCTCCCATAGGAATAACGATACTCGAATAAGAGTATCATTACCTAAGGTTTTTCCAGAACATTGAATATATTTTCAGTATCGATACCCAAGGTGAGTATCGATACCCAATATCGATACTGTTGGCACAATATCGATACCATCGTCATGAATTGGGTAGTTAACGTAATTGGTTATAGTATTCAAACATGGGGGTTTTGGAGTCATATAAACCTTAAGTACATGACTACAAGGGAAAACAACTAAAGTAACTATAAATACAACTAGAAACCAATCAAGTTAAGATGACATAAAACTAGTCATTGTCTGACACTCGGGAAACGGTCAGGACACCCAAGTTACTTTAGCGGTATGACGATTATCCTTCATGATGTGATATCCATATAAAGTCTGTTAGTGCGTTAGGCACTTCAATTGCAAGCTAGGCATGGATGCCTAAAGACTGGAGGTTGTAATTTGGTTGGATACGTATCCTATGCACATAAAATTTTGGATCATGCCCAATGCTCGAGCTCCTATATGTGGGCTAAGGATGTAAGGTTTTGGTTCTTGTAAAATTTTAGTTCTTACCCTAACCCTCGAATATTCAAGGCATACTAAGTTGGTATTTCGAGATGCAATAAATTCCTCTGACCACACATAGACCCACCTCATGATTAATATACGTTTGTATACTCATGACTTTACACACCTGCATGTTCATGTAATGAATGCATGTAGTATTACATAGTTATTATCTTGGCACTGAACTTGTGAGCTCAGCGTTCAAATTTTTTTTTCGTGCGCAAGTCATTAGAAGATTAACAAGGATCACACATATACATTCTAGATCAATCATTTCTCAAAGTATGTATTGAGTCTATTAGAGGGCATGTATTTATGTGGACCATGTATTAATTCAGTCATAACTATGTTTTGAATTTAAAACTCAATATTTGTATTTTGTACGTTTTTTGAGCTTCCCTTATCTGTAAACATTAATTTATGATGTTTTATTTCATATAATGGTGAATGATTTATTAATGCTTTACAAATGTTTTGAAGAAAAAATTTGGGCTAGCCACATCAGTGGTCCGTGAAACACTTTAACCATTCGATCTTTGGGTCAGATCAGATTAGGGTGTTACAAAAGTCATACCCAATAGTTTGATGGTCATTAGCTAGTGTTTAAAGTCCTATTTTTTGTGAGGAAGAAGGGTGGATGTGGGGATATTGATCCCAATCTTCTTTCTATCCAGATCGAGATGTTTTGTAATAGCTCTTAGTGTTTGTTTCAAATGTAAGTCAATGATTGCTTTTTTTTCGCTCGACAATGAGTGAATTTTATTGAAACCAAAAATCCTATAATGTAACCCCCTTAATCTGAGTTCTAGAGAGTCCAATTAAAATAAATTTCCCTCGTAGAAAACGTGTTTGATTCAAACTTAAAAATATTATTTATACTAAAGTAAAATTTCTCAAGTTCAATAATTTGTAATTTATTAAAGTATCCAAAGAAAAATTCAAGATAAATAATAATTATTTCTAAGTCATGTAAAAACGGTTTGAAATACTATAATGTCCAATGTCCCAAATTTATAGTATTTTTTAAGAGAGTTTGGACATTGGACATTACATAATTCAAACCATTTTTGCAAGATCTGATGGTGAAGAAGCTCATAGAACTGTGGGGAAGCTTCGAGGCGTGTGGTGAAAATTTCAACCATAGAATTGACTGTGAGAGATTCACTGTTCTGGTGTCTACCTTTCAGTGGAAAAAGATTAGTGAGGAGGTAGATGTTCAAGTAGGTGACACTAATATTGAAGTGGAGTCGTGGAACTCAGTTTTTCTACGGATTAGATCAAGTTAAGGAGAGTAAGGTGGTGGATAGCGAGCTTGAGAAAAAAGTCATCGAAAAACTACTCAGATAAACAAATATTATCTACTTATTTGAAAAAATCTGTGTCAGGGAATGTTGGAGGAGATATATCCATTAAATGTTGATAGCATTGGTAGAGTCATTGTTGGGTGCAAAAGTAATGATGATGGCATGAAGGCTGTTGTTGGGTGTAAAGGTAATGATAATGGCATTCAGGCTATTGAGAAAAGCTGCGATCGTGTTTTCGACAGAGGATTTTCTAGCAAGATTAATTCAAAAATTGTTTATCTCATGTCAGATAATATTAATATGGGAATGGGGTTTTGAAGGATAAAGAGGTTATTGAAAAAGTCAACAAGTTTATGGGTGGGCCTGAAGGGCAAATAACATCAGTCGATAAAGCAAGTAATGAGTCCACTATTCTGGTGGAAGGGATAGAAAAGTGTGTTGCTAGTTTTGGAGGATTTAAGTGGGATAGGCCTTTCGGGGATTAATAAGGGCCCTATTTTGCATTCCAAGTCATCTAAAGGAATTACAAAATAAGGTTGCAGTTTAGGAGTTAACGTCATTTTACCCAGAGTTAGAGAAGACCAAAAGAGGCAAAAGAAATCGAAGATTTGGATCTCACTTGCCGTCCAGGAAAGAGCTTTATAAAGGGAATAGCTGAGAAGGAGGAATCGAGCTCTCAAAAAAGCTAAGATAAAGAAGATAGAACTTGTGGCTTCGGAATTATCGGGTAGATCGCTGTCTGACTCGAATATTAGAAAAGAAATGGAAGGCAATGGTTAGGGATGATGAAAAGATGTTTAGGAAATATGTTAGGGGTACAACTGTGAGGTAATGAAAAGGAAGTAGTCAAGGATTAGCTCTTATGGAGTTGGCAGATTAATTGACCTCTATCGAGGGTCAAAGGTAGGTGGTGGGTCGTGGAAAATGAGGGTTCTCACATAGAATGTTCGGGGTTTAGGATTAAATTTGAATTGTATGGCTTTGCGTATAATGGGAAAGAAATATAGGGTGGAAATGGTGTTACTTCATGAAACAAAACAAAAAAGAAACTGTAGAGGAGATGGATATCTGAAAAAGCTTATTTGCTGATAATTTTGACTTTAGGGCGTCTAGTGTGGTAGTGAGGTCTGGTGGATCGGAAATGACATGGATCAAAGAGACATTTGAGGTGGAATACTCAACTTCTAATCAGAGATATATTTGCGTGAAAGGTAAGTGACTTCATTTAGGACTGAAAAAGAGACCTGCTATTAGTGGATTCAAGGAAAAGGCTTGACTTCTTTGTCTTCAGTGGTTGAAGGTAGATCTCTTACTGATTTAAATTTAGAAGAGACCTCGTTTCCCGAAAGACAAGAAAAGCATTGAAATTGGGTGAGATGATTGGGATCCACCTTACTGGGGATACACAAGACGTGGTTGATGATATGGTTCGTATTAAATTACAATAAGTGTTGAGGTTTATTTAATGGATAATTAGGGGTTTGGGGTTGAATGTCAAGTTTCCTTTGTTCAAGAAGCTGGTGCAAAGTCATAGTACTATTACGCTTTTATTCAAGAATCTAAAATTAGGGAGTTTGTAGTGGTTGTAATTAGAAGATTAAAACCATTTTGTGGCGATCTTCGATATATATGGGGGCGCCTTCTTTGCAATTGGTAAAACTTCTTTCCATCTTATGTTTGTTGTAGATGTTTTTGGTCTCATAATTTGGTTTTCAATATCAATTTGATGGATCATTTTGGTGATTGTTGTCTCATCCCAATGCGATTATATCCCCTAGGCGAGTCATTCCATTTGTTCCACTTGTGGCTATGGAATTTTTATGCAATTTTCTCAAGATCGATCTCTCCTTAAGGAATTGTCTGTTAATGTTGGTTTGTTCGATAAGTTGTGGTTGGTTATGGAGTCGATCTCGCTTGTTAAATTGATTTGGATCAGATTTGGTAAGTTCAAATTAAGTTATGTGGTGAGATCAGGTATTGGAAAGGCAGCTAGATTGGCGTTAGATGGGGTGTCGAGAGAATCGATGTTTAGGGAGTTGAGGTAGTAATATCATTATGTTCTCTTTTAGATAAGGTGTCGAAAGAATCAATGTTAGAGTATGCCCAATGACCAATCATGAGATGATAGTAATTATTCATTTTCTTTACCGGTTTTATTTAATAAAGGCATTGCCTCTATTATTTTTTGTTGTATTTTTGTGCCTAATATAAACTGAAAGATCATAAAGTCCATATAATAATATGATTATTATTATTAAAGATCCTTAGTCAAGTATTATTATGAGCATGAACATAATAATACAATTTATTCTAACATGTAATTGGTTGATGACAACGAATTGTCATTGACATAGAGATGTCAAAATCGATACATGAATATGTTGTTAGAGAAAAAATATTGGATTGACTCGTTATGAGCATGTGTCTTGGATTATTATGTGACGATCACAACATTGCTCATGGTGATAGTTATATGTATTATCCTTAGACTTGATATCATTATTATCTCAACATATATTGTTGTGTATTTTGATATAGTTAAACATGCTCTATAACTGGTTTCATTATAAAGACTGATATTGAACATATCACGATATATGTAGTGAGATGTGAATGATCAAGATATGATTTGTCCTTCCTATGAGAAATATATCACATGCCACTTGATTGATTGAGACTAGAATGCATGGCCATCCTAGAACAAGTCTATATGAGATATCATAAGTTGTTCGTTAATTTTAGTCTGCTCTAGATATCAAGAAATGATAGATTGGCTATACATGTGTGACTATTCTAAGACTTGTGCCTATTCTAGATATCAAGGACAAATGATATAATACATAAAAGAGTTGGTCACAAATATGTTATGTCGAATCATGACTTATTGTAACTTAGATGACAATGATATATTGCTAGATATCACTCATTGTTTGTAATATTATAATAGTTCTAATAATTACTATTAATGTTACAGGAACCTATAGGGTCACACCCCAGGGTTGAAACGAGCAGATATTAAACGACTTGTAACTGTACAATTTAATTGTACATCAATGTAAATGTCTATAATTAAAGTTAATATAAATTTGATATATATATAATATAACTTTAATAATCCCAAATATAAATATGGATATTAAAGAAAATATAATTATGATTACATTTCTTTTAATAAATATAAAATTTGGAATAATTATTTAATACAGAATAAACCCTAAGGGTTAGAAGGATTTTCCGTATAAAATGATTATAATGGTCTAACAGTCGTTCTAGTAGTTTTGAAAATTTTTCGAAACAGTTTTTGAAAAAGAAAACTGCTCTCAACCGGTGAACATAGTATAGGCAGAGATGATTTGTGTAGGCTAGGTTTCGAATCGTTTGTGACATTTTCCGACTTGTTGTTAATTCTAGGAACTCAACATGAACTTTCTTATCTCTTCCTCCCGATTTTGATTTTCGTACTTGGATCACTAGTGAGACCATTAGAATAATTTTTTTTGTTGCGCCATGGGGTTTACCAACAGTTCCAATTTTCAAATTAAGTTATGTGGTGAGATCAAGTATTGGAATGATAGCTTGATTGGCGTTAGATGTGGTGTCGAGAGAATCAATGTTTAAGGAGTGGTGGTAGTAAGATCGTTATTTTCTCTTTTAGTTGTCTATAGATTGAGTTGTTTACTGAATTCGGGTTAGTATTCTGGTGCTCGAGTAGTCTGATTAGTGGATATTAATGCTCTGTATAGTTTAGATGGTCTTCTCTTATGGTTATTAGCAATTTTTTCCTCCTTTTAGGTATAGGGTTTTTTTTAAAAAGACTAATAGACTAGTTATTTGCTTATTAATAAAATTTCTCTTGCTGAGCAAAAAATAAAATAAAAATTCATACTTAAATAATGTTTTTATCTAAATATTGAATGTGATTCTTCAAGTACCAAATCTCCTAAGTACGGATATATAGAAGAAAGAAACTATAGGGGTGTAAGCTACTAAGCTTAGTGTGTCTCTAAAGTCCAATCAGACAAAACAAGTTGAAAACACAAACATATCCACAGTCTGAATCAACCAATAATAATCATAATCTGAATCAAACAAAGATAAACATAATTTCAATGTTATGCAAATGAATATGCAGCCGTATGTCTGTCACATCATTCGAAGAGTGGGTTTCGCAGAATCA
Source organism: Hibiscus syriacus (assembly GCF_006381635.1). Classification (NCBI taxonomy): domain Eukaryota; kingdom Viridiplantae; phylum Streptophyta; class Magnoliopsida; order Malvales; family Malvaceae; genus Hibiscus; species Hibiscus syriacus. The sequence goes on along the minus strand of NW_024061878.1, from coordinate 452,900 downwards.
CTCTAGCTACAATCACACCATCTAAATTAGGATCTGCCATAAAGAAAGATAACACAAAATCTGAAAGTGACATTCGTCTCGTCGAGTAAATGCAATAAACATCCCCTATCAAAATCCAACCTAATATGTCTTGCAAAATGACATACATATCCAATTTCTGATTTGATTCGAATGTAAAAATGTTGAGTCAAACAAGAGGATGAATTGCAAATAAAATTTTCATTGGAAGCTTGGAGGAGAATAAAAAACTTGAAAACAAGAATTTTAGCGTGGTTTGACTTTCTAAACCAACGTCTACATTCATACCTTAGCTATCAACACTAAAGATTTTCACAAATTCACTAATTTGTATCAACCTTTGAGGACAAGGTGTAACCTTACAACTCCCTAAGAATTATACACTAGATTCTAGAGAAGACTCTCTCAAAGAGAAAATAAAAAATTTGCAAACTTAGAAATATCATATAAGGAAATTGTATGCCAATTCAAGAACAAATAAGAACACCTAACAAACAAAACAAATGAGTACAAAAGTGTTTTTGAAGGCAAAAAGAATATTCAAGAATGTTGACTTCGATTTTGGCTCAATGTTATTGCTTTGCCTTGCTTGTTGATCTATTATGTTCACATGTGGATTGGAATCTTGTTTTTATACCTCTTCATTCAATTATAGTCGTTTTGGTTGTTGTGGGAGTTAATAGACTATTGGGATGAAAATTATCACAATAAATGCTGCCCATACACCTTGAGTACCAGTATTGCCGGCATTAAATACCCAAAATTTGACCGTTAGAAGAGGGAACTATCGGTACTCTTGCCAGAGTATCCATACGGCATAGTATTGGTACCAAAATAGAATATTAGAACTCATTTTTGTCAAAAACCACAAAAAGATTATCAGTGCTCTTATTTTGAGTATCTGTACTACTGACTGTTTTAGGCCAATAGTATCTCTACTGGTATCAATACTTCATGAATAATATCGGTACTATTCAAAAATTATTTCCAGTATATGACTTGAAAATAGCATACTAGAATTCGTTTTTGTCAAAAAAAAGAGTATATTGATTTTTAACTCGATTAAAATTCAAAACCCTTTGTAAAATTGTTTGAAAATTCTTTCCAGTATATGACTTTAATTTTCAAAAGAATGAGGAGTAAAAATGGAGTTTTTGACCTTCAAAAGAATTTTTATATTCGAATGATTTGATCGAATATAATCTTGAAAATTGAGTCGAGAATAATCTTAATTTTTTTAAAAAATTAAAATTTGGTATATTTAAATACAAAGCATGATTTATCATTCTCCCTTTTTTTATATAACAAAACCTTTGAAAAAAATTAAGATTTTTAAGATTTTCTTGAAAATTACTCGTATATATATATATATATATTAAAAGATGTGAATACCAAATTTTACAAAAAATATTATTCAACATAAATAATATCTCCAAGCAATAAACATGGTCATAATTAAAAATTAAACATGTCTCAAATATCAAATATCATAAATCAAAGTAATCATCAAAATAACAATAATATCCATAACCACAACCAAGCTATGAAAATTCATCCAAAGCATAAAATCATCCAAATATCCTAACCGAAAATAAAAATATCCAAATATCCAACCATATCAAAATGCAATACCAAAACATGAGCAAATGACAAGCAGTTTATATGAAGAGCGATCCGGCATCCGATGGAGGAGGATCATGATCCGAAGATGGAGCATGAAAATAAACGAAGTCGCGAGAAAGTGCGATAATCCTATCCATCACAGTGTCAAATTGAGCATATAAGTCACATTGAGAGTCCACATACATCATCCCCAATGATAATTGTCGAGCCCAATCTCAGAAACCTGAGTTTCCAAGATAGTGAAGTGAGACTCAATGGTAACAAATCATATGTCCATCATCTCCATGAAAGTATGAAAGTAAGGACAAATCATATACTCATCACGGAATCGAGGGGAATCATCAGGGACGAGATTCACTAGATCATTAATATAATGCATGAAATCGTCATCATGAGGCCGAGCTGTATCAGAGGAAGTACCAACTGCTTTCTTTCCTTTTATTTGACAAGATTTGTTAATCTCTTCCCATCCCGATTTATGAAGAGATTTGAGATCAATGTAGGAGGATAAGGGAATAGCGGGATCTTGATCTATGCTGATACCAGCTTTGACAAAGAAGTGGCTAAGGATATAACCATAAACTAATGTATCAAATTTCTTAGATTAAAAGGTATTTATGGTGTCGACAAGCTCACTAAAGACAATTTTAGGAAAGTTAAATTGTTTGTTATTTTGTAATCAATGAATCCACCAAATGTTTACGTTATAGATGAGAGAGAACTTACCTCCCAATGACCTAAACCACCAAGAGATAATATGGTTTAGGAACTGCTCATGAATGTCTAAGGTATTAAAACTCTTACCTACTGCAAAAGGGGAATCAACATGATCTCTTTCGTTATATATCCTATAACTTCTAGTCCTAAGTCTCGTGCTATGTAATTGACATCGATGATAATGTATTTCCCCATGAGATAAGAGCAAATACTCTCAGTGTGGGTTCTAGCCTTATTTTGTAGACATATTGAATTGGAGTAGAAAATGTGGACCAACTGGTGGTAGACAATATGTTTGATTTTGAAAGTTTTGTCGAGTTTCCACGATCTGAGAAGCGGAAGGTATTTAAAATTAAGCTCAATCATAGAGAAAAGGGAGCTTATACGTTCACTTCTAAGAAGGAAGGTCTTGAAGGTAAACGTATATCGCTTAAGAAGGATGGTATGACCCGGTTCTTTAAAACAAGAGTTAAAATGGTAAGTTCTTTGGGTCTTGGCTTCGGTTAGGAATTTTGATTTGGAGGTAGATTTTGAGGAGGAGGTGCTCGGAGATGAGGATGAACTCGAGAAGAAGGAGGTTGTTTAGACATTTTGGGATAAAAATCAGAATAGGCAAACCTACAAAATTTATTAATGTATGTATGCAACCAATCAATTCCAAACTCAATATGAGTCCACAATTCAAGGTATTGAATGACAAAAACTTGGGCTTGAAGTTTTTATATACGATTAATATATATATATATATATATGTGTGTGTTTGAAAAATGTTATATATGTATATGAGTATTAAAACAATAAGTAATATATAAGTATATATTCATAATAAAATTGTCTTCCACGTACATAGCAGAACACACTACAAGAAATTTCTACTATTATGACAAATTTAATTTTCTCAAAATTAATTTTGTTACTATTAATAGTTTTTTGGTGACAAAAAAATAATCGTCGCATTAGATTAAAAAAAGATATAAAATTATGACAAAACTAAAATTGTCATAATAATTAGACACAATTAACAAACATGTGTAACATATGGTGACAAAATAAATTTTATTACTATTTTTGTCACAAATGTTTCCCTCCAATTTTTTGACGCCAAATTGAAGGCATATAGTGACAACTTTTGTAACTAAAAGTTTTAATAACTATGACAGAAAAAATTGTCACAATAAACAATGATATTTAGATTTGTTGTGATAAATTTTGTTTGTAATTATATATTTTAATTATAATGACAAAATGTATATTCACAAATGATTATCTCCAATTTTTGGTAAAAAACAAAATCAGATAGTGACATGTTTTGTAACTATAAGGTATAATTATTGTTACAAAAAATTGTCACAACAAATAATGAGATTCAAGTTTTTAGTAAAAACAATGTTTGTCGTTATATTTTTTTAATTATAGTGACAAAATATATTGTCACAAAGATTTCCCTCCATATTTTTTTGCGCCAAAAAAGTCATATAGTGAAAAATTTTGTAACTATAAGTGTTAATAATTATTACAAAAAACAGTTATAAAAAAATAATGATATTCATGTTTTTGTGACAAATTATATTTGTAGTTATAAATTTTTAACTATATTGATATATTAATTATCATAACTATTTTTCTCCACTTTTTTGTTTCAAAAGTTATATTGACAATTTTTATAACTATAATATATAGTTATTGTTATAGAAAAATTATCACATCAAATAATAAAATTTAAGTTTTTTGTAATAAATAAAAATTTATGTCAAATTTATTTAATCAAAATAATAATTTATAACAAATATTAATTTCTCATCATAAAAAATTGTGACAAGTAATATTCTTTCACAATAACAAATTGCAACAAAATGATTTAGTCACAATAACACATTAAATTTAGTTAAAGTAAATAATTATGTCAAATTAATTTCGTCCCAATATTTTGTCAAATTAAAAAATTTTGACACATTTATTTAATCAAAATAACAATTTATAACAAATATTAATTTCTCATTATAAAATATTGTGACAAATAATATTCTTTCACAATAACAAATTGTAACAAAATTATTTAGTCACAGTAAAAAAGTTATAAAAATATTTAGTGTCGAAATAAAAGTATTGACAAAATAAATTTTATTGTAATATATCTTTTTGTCATGACTATCTTTTTTGTTTGATGTTATAATTTAACTTAATTATGGCGAAATTTATTTTTTGTGATAAAATAATTATTTTATTTTGACAAATATTTTATCTCTGTAAGTTATATTTAGTGACGAAATAGCAACTGCGACAAAATAATTTTTGTTTCCTTTTGTGGTTCGTTTGCCGATGCAATCAGATTATTCGTAATTATTTTTGTTCGAGTCTTTTGGTTTGATTTTTAACTTTTTCAAGTATGGTCCATATATGATCTAAAGTGGCTAGTTTCAATGTTATAGGAAAAGTTCAAATTCGAATAATTCGATATCGAACTAGATAGTCTCTCTCAAGTGTTTGCCCAAATCCACACCTATATGCATGCATTGGCCTTATCATACTTCAATTTCCGACACCCTATATAAATTCCCCAAATATTTTTTTCCTTTATAATTAGGGTTTGAAGGTCTCCCATTTGCAGCCACCACGATCCAAATCCTTTCGATGAAGAAGTCAATCTATTTTCGAATGGTGGTGGTGTTGCTCCTGCACGACCACTGGCATCCGAACCTTGGGGTTTTGGGAAAAACCATGATGCTACTGTAGATATACATCTGGATACAATGAATGATTCCAAGAAAAGAGAAAAGGAGCTTGCTGCTTGGGAAGCTGATCTTAAAAGAAGGGAAAAGGATATAAAGCGGAGGGAAGATGTCGTTTCACAAACTGGTGTTTCCACAGATGATAAAAACTGGCCACCACTTTTCCCAATTATACATCATGATATAGTTTGTGGATACAATTACATTTGGAATCCTGAAGGCTTTGCAAACGAAACATGGCTGCTGCTGCTTTTTCCTTTCAATCTCCATCTCATTTCGCTTATTCTTTCCCTTTCAACAGACAATTACTCACGCTGGGAAATCCAGTTTTCTCTCTCACGGTTAATCATCTTCGGCCACGGCTTTTCAACATTTCATATTCCTCATAAAACACATCTGCCCATTACATTCGAAGATTCTGCTATATGATGCTAAACATTTGAAGTCAGCCATAGGAAGAGATGGGTATTTTGTGCTTGAAAGCAATAACCTTGCCATGTTGGTTCGCATACTGTTTCATTACTTTGTTAGTTTATTGAAACAAGCGGCGTTATGTTCTTCATACATGAGCACATGAGTCTGAGGGATGATCTCTTGATGCAACATATTAATTTGGCAGAGAATGCAGCTAAGTCCATGCCCTTTAACTCGCATAAGACAAGTATTTCAAGCATAGAATCTGATGGTAACACAAAAGGAAGCCGTTGTAGGAAAGGTTTTACCTATGCCTTAGGAAGAAAGAATGATGAAAGTGAAGAATGGAGTAACGGCATTAAACCACCAGACTCGTCCAGTCGGGAATAGATAGTTCCTTTGTTTAGAAAGATACAATCTTCAATTTCCAAGGCCGCGACTCAGAGGGCTAAAACTAAAAGTTTCAACTCATCAAATAGCAAGTCCACAACCGAATCAGTTATGGATGTTCTTCACAAAACAGGAAAGAACCTACAAGGTAACACTGTTAGGTTTTCCAATTCGATAGAGTTTTAAAGGTATTAATACTACCAACAAACATGTCAACATGTTAACGGCCAAAACTAACGAATTTTACAGATTTTGCAGAAACTGGAACCAAGGCATTTGAGATGGAGAAGTGGCAACCCTAAGAAAAGGCAAGCGAAGGAGAAGGCTCCCTGCTGCAATGGATGAATTCAATTTATCAAGGTCCCCTTCTAATTTTATGAAGAGATGACCAATTCCGCACCCAACAGCCGCTAGAACAAAGACTCGAAAATTGAATCAGCGGCAGCGAATGAGAGATCAGAGTTGGCAAACATAGAGAAACTAAAGAAGGATTTCAATATATCAAGGCTGCCATCTAATTTTATGAAGAAGTCGCCAATTCCAACACCAAATAAAAATTAGTTGACCCTTATTCCCATATGTAATGGGGTAAGGGAGGTAGGATAGTAGGCTGTCCCAACGCCAGGTTGAGAGCAGCTTCCGTGAGAGACCTCCAAATTATAAAATACCCTTCGTGGGACTCGATCCCACGACTTCAAGGTTAAGATCCTTGCGCTCTACTAACTGAGCTGGATGGTCATTATAAAATTGTGACAAATAATATTCTTTCACAATAACAAATTGTAACAAAATTATTTAGTCATAGTAAAAAAACTATAAAAACATTTAGCGTCGAAATAAAAGTAGTGAGAAAATAATTTTTGTTGTAATATGTCTTTTTTTCATGGAAACGTTTTTTGTTTGATGTTATAATTTAACTTAATTGTGATGAAATTTCCTTTTTGTGATAAAATAATTATTTTATTTTAACAAATATTTTGTCTCTGTAAATTACATTTAGTGACGAAATAACAACTGCGACAAAATAATTTTTTTGCCTTATGTATTTTCGTCACAAAAATCATTTATATTTGATGTTTAAATATAAGTTAGTTATAACAAAATGTACTTCTCGTGACGAAATGGTTAATTGATTGTGACAAATATTTTATTGTGATAAGTTAATTATAGTAACAAAATTTCATTATTACAATAAATACTATACTATTGTAACGAACACAATTTTGTCACAATATACTTTACATGACAAGGTTGTTCTAACAAACATGGTAATAAATAAATTTGGTCAGAATAAATATATCGTGACAAATTTAGTACTTTTAATGATAAATAATTTTGTTGAAACAATATAAATTTCTTGTAGTGACAAAACGAAGTAATAATCTTTGTATAAATATATATAATTTTAAATTCAAAATATAGCAATGTTATGACTATATAATAGTATGATAATAATAAAAATTTAAAATATCAATTTTTAATTCTAAAATTGGACAAAAATAATGAAATAAAAATGAATCACTCTATGTTATAGTTGTGAAAATATCTAAAAAAAATTAAGTCCAACATGTTTTTTTTCATTAATTTAACAAATAAATAACTAAAAATTGAAAATATGAATTAGGGTTTGAAAATGAATTTTACCTTGAATATGTGAAATGATGATGAATGCATGAGTTTGATGATGTTTGCAGAAAGCCTGCTTGAAAAACAATATGATTTTGACCCAAAATCGAATGATTTGTTGCATTTTTTACAAAGGGATAAGGGGTTTTATAGTTGTAGTGGTTTAGGGTTTGAGGTGTTTTAAAAAAAATGGAAATCTTGAGCTTTAAAATGCAAAACTGACTCGAGTATTGGTACTCATTAAAGTATCGATACTCCTTCACTGAAAAGGGTTGGTATTGATACTATAATACTAATATCGGTACTGCATGAATAATATCGATACTTCTAAAGAAAAATATCGGTACTCTAAGAACAATATCGATACTAAACGCAAGAAATGGTTAAAACAATTTAGCAAATAAGTCCTAAGATGTCATTTTATCACAAATTAAGCAGACACGTCACATATGACTGTACGAGACATAAAATTATGACCAAGATACAAACATTCATTCATTTATACAAAGTTTAACAACAAAAACACATATGAATGATAAAGTTGCATCAATTTCTAGTTAAAGTGCATCAAAGGTCAAAAGTCATAATGCATACTATATGACATCAAAAATGGTATAGGTAACTCTAAATTTGCAAGGGAAGCATGTTCAAACAAGCAAATACACAAATAAACATACTTTGAATACTTTATCAATTTTAATGAAAACTCCTAAACTCCCCCTAACAAATTGCATAGTATGCATAAAAGAAGTCATTTAGCATGTTTTTTCATAAAATCATAAAAGTGCATAAAATACTTAAACACAAAGTCATGGTAGGTTTATTAACCTAATTATCTCCTAAGTGCCCAAAATCTTTCCTTATATAAAGGTTTTGTAAAAGTATCAAAGTGTCTACATACTCTAGAATTATATCTTCCTTTGAGACATGATCTCTAATGAAATGATGTCTAATTTCAATTTGCTTAGTTCTAGAATGTTGGATGAGATTTTTGGGTGAGACAAATAGCACTAGTATTGTCAAAATTTATAGGGATAATACCTACATCAATTCTATAGTATATGAGTTGTTGTTTCATCCATAAAACATGAGCGCAACAACTATCGACCAAAATGTAATCTACTTCGGTGATTGATAATGCTGCACTTTTTTGTTTATTTGAAAACCATGAAATCAACATACTACCTAGGAATTGGCAAGTACCTGAGGTGCTTTTCCTATCTAATTTGCAACCTCCATAATCCGCATCCGAGAAGGCATGTAAGCTAAAATTAGAGTCTCTAGGATACCAAAGTCCTGTACTAGGAGTATCTTTAAGGTTTATGTAGATTATCATAATGGCTTGTAAATGTGATTCCTTAGGACATGATTGAAATCTAACACATAAGAAAACACTAAACATAATGTTCAATTTACTCGTGGTAAGATAAAACAATGATCCAATCATAGACCTATAAAGTTTGACATCTACACACTTACCTTCCTCATCCTTGTCAAGCTTTGTATATGAGCTCATAGGAGTGGCTTGGGGTTTCACATCCTCCAATCCAAAGTTATTGAGTATATCTTTGATGTACATAGCTTGATTGATGAAGATGCCATCTTTACTTTTCTTGATTTGGAGTCCAAAGAAAAATGAGAGCCCCCTCTCATCATGCTCATCTCAGACTCATCCTGCATTAACTTAGAAACCTTTTGGCATAGATTATCATTAGTAGATCCAAAAATAATATCATCAACATAAACTTGAACTACTAACAAATCTTTACCTTTACTTTTTGTAAGTAATCTAGTGTCAACCTTCCCTTTTGAAAAACCTTTTTCAACAAGAAAATTTGATAATCTTCAATACCAAGCTCTAGGAGCTTGTTTTAAAACATATAAAGCTTTTTTTCAATTTAAAAACGTGAATTGGAAATTTTAGAGGTTGTTCCACATACACTTCTTTTATGAAACCATTTAGAAAAGTACATTTAACATCCATTTGATATAAAGTAAAACCATAATAACATGGAAATACTAATAACATTCTAATAGCCTCCATCTTAGGTACGGGAGCATAAGTTTCATAAAATTCCATTCATTATTCTTTGGTATTCCCTTGAGCAACAAGTCTAGCCTTATTCCTCACTATGTTACCACTTTCATAAAATTTATTCCTAAACACTTATTTAGTACCTATAATAGAATTGTCACTAGGTTTTTCAACTAATGTCCATATTTGAGTCCTCTCAAATTGATTTAACTCATCTTACACAACTAATATCTAAAATTCATCATTTAATGTTTCATTGATATTCTTAGGCTCTATGCATGAGATAAATGAAACATAATTTATAAACATTTCTATGAGAGAATTTAGTAGTTACCCCTTTGGACGGATCACCCAAAATTTCGCCACATTGGCCATAGTTGTACTTTTTGGGTGGGAAACTTCCTTTTCCTCTAGAGTTAGTTTCTCAAGAGCTTATTGTGTTTGTTCTTGCATAACATCTTTAGATGATGGTTCATGATAACTCCGTAAAAAGACTCAATTTCTAGTCTTTTCACTTAAGTTATGCTCGTCTAAACAAAGAATGCACTGCAGTTTTAGTTGCATATAGGTTATATTAGCCTGTGGTGGATAAGTTTTTCTTAGGCAAGATTTATTTGGCTTGACTGATGCGCTAAGGAGAAAGGGTTGTTTAATTGTATTTGTGTAGGAATTCTACAGAGGAAGAACATTTCAGTCGTGACAATGAAAAGTTGCAAAGGTCAACGGAACAAAAGAGAACGTGAAGAGTAGATTTATCTCGTCGAGGCAAGATTTATCTGAAGAAGTCTGAAGCAGGTGTGGAGAAACCGCCTATGTCACATGCCAGCTGGATGACCTACTTCACGTGCAAGCAAGCCTTGATTGTTCTGATAGCCACTAGTCGCCTTTCCTTTTTAAGCTTGGGAAATTAATAACGGCTTATTAAGGAAACTCCAAAAGCATACAAAGCCCTAGATATTTTTCCTTATAAATATTCAGCCGTAACCAAAAAGAGAGAGAGGCAAGGAAGAAGAAGAGAGAAGAGCTTTACCTAAGGCGTGAACAAGCAACTGCAGTGATTTTCCACCGTCTACCAACCAATCTTCCTTGGTGTCCTCCATAGCCAGACGATAGCAGAGAAGTGATCAGGCGTCGAGAGAGGGTGATCACCAAGGCAGGCGTGGTGCTGATCAGGATTGTCACGATAGAGCCCCCGATTTTGGGAGTCGTTCTTCGTTTATTATAATTCTTATTTTATTTGGGGTTGTATTAAACGGTTAAATATTGGATGATCTTTGATAACACCATGAATGCTTTACTTGGTGTTAAACTTTGTTTTTCCTAAACAATATTTTTATGTTTATAAATGATGAATTATGTTTGCTTATGACTGTTTTGCTCATAGTTTAAATATTTTGCCTTAACACTGTAAGAGCATCGAGAGATCGCCTGGGGTTTCTGTAAAACATGTCTTAGCATTGTAAGAGCATCGAGAGATAGCCTTTTGTCTAGATAGTGATTCTTAGATTCGAGATAATTAAGATAGATCAACGTGAGCAAAGGAATGAATCCGGGATGGTGAAGTTCTAACTTGTCTACCTTAGAGATAAGGAGTGAGTTTCAAGCGACTAAAAGGGATAATTGCTATAGTAGGTTAAGACAACGTTTATAGTTAACACCGAGAGGTATTACCATAACAATCGTCCAAGAATACCTAGTAATCTTGTCGGGCAACTTAGTAAGGCATAATAATTCATTCATAACTTAGAATAATTATTGTCAAGACAATAGTTTAGCATCAGTGCTCTGTGACACGTCTGAATATGAGAGGTTGTTTGCATTATATTTAAACCAATACTTGTTTTGTTTTATTTGTCTGCTTATTTTCTTTGTCTCGACTACATATTCTGAAATCATTGAATCATTCTTCTTAGTTTCTTTGTATTAGTTCTTAGTTGAAATACTTAGTAGGATTTAGTTTGTGACATTAGTTCTAGTTGTGGTGAAAATATATTTCTAATCCAATCCCTGTAGAGATGATAGTCACTCACTACTATATTACTTGCATCGATTGTGTATACTTGCACATATTTGCTTGCCTTAGCATATATATTTACAAGCGATCAAGTTTTTAGCGCTGTTGCCAGGGATTGGCAATTGACAAAAGTTTTAGTCATAACAATTTCTTTTTGTCACTTTATATTTATTTAGTCTAACGTAGTTTTTATTTTCTTTTATAGGTGTTTATTATTGCACGACATTGAGATTTGCTGGTAAACCTTTGGAACCATTCGAAACGATATGGGAGATCTAGGAGACCCAGATGCAGTGATTAATCTCCAAGTTGCAAGACCAAGAGCGATACGAGATCATTTGAACCTATTCTAGATGACCTCAATCCTATCATAGTGGTAACCTAGATACAAGCCACTTATTTCGAACTTAAACCAGTGATGTTTAATATGTTGAACTCTATCAGCCAATTTGGTGGTACACCCAATGAAGATGCTAAAACATGTATGTGCTATCCTTGAAGTATGTGATTCATTTTGACAATAAGGAGTACATGAGATGTGCTAAAACTGAAGCTTTTCCTTACTCCTTACGTGATAGAGCAAGAGCTTGGCTTGGTGGAGTTCCTTCCGGATCAATTGAGTTATGGGCAGATTTATGCAAGAGTTTCCTACTCCGATATAATCCACCTAATATGAATACACAGCTTCAGAACGACATCGAGAGTTTTCGCCAAGGAGATGATGAATCAATGTACGAATGTTGGGATAGGTATAAAAGTTTACTTCACAAATTTGTTAACATGTATTTCACGATTGGACGCAAGTGGTAATGTTTTACAATGGAGACAATGCACCAACTCGAATGATGCTAGATACCTCAGTGAATGGTACCTTACTAGACAAATCACCCGATGAAGCTTTTGACATTCTCGACAGAATAACAAATAATGACTATCAATTTCCAAGTGCAAGATTGGGAATGAGAAAAAAACCCCTGGAGCATATGAATTACAGAGCAAAGATTCGGTAGAAGCTCAACTTTCTGCCATAACGAAAATGTTGAAAATTTGCAACGTCCTAATGATGTAAGAGAAGTCAAAGCAACCAATAATGTGTGTCTTTTCTGTCATGGCAACCATCATGAGAGCGAATGTCCTGAAAACCACGAGTCAACCAATTTTATGGGCAACTACAATCGGAACAACAATAATCCCTATTCGAACACATACAATCCTGGTTGGAGACAACACCCAAATTTCTCATGAATAATCAAGGAAGAAACAATCAAGCTGCAACTTACAGGCCACATCAAAATAATTCCGACCATCAACATTTTCAAAATCAGCATCATCAGCAGCCCTGGCAGAACAATAAAGGTATATCTTATTCCTCTAACACTCATGTCAATACTAACTCCTGGAATCATCCTTGCAGGAATTCATGGCCTCGACAAAAGATTTCATAGATTTTAACAAAGACCTTGATGCACGAACATTCTGGAACAATTAAAAATCAAGGAAATTTGTTACAAAGCTAAGCAACACTGTTGCAAAGCCATAGTTCATCTCTCAGAGCACTGGAGAATCAAGTGGGACAAATTGCCACAACATTACATTCTCGCCCACACGGAAATCTCCCTAGTGATACTGAAGTCACTGAGCATCATGGGAAGGAGCAATGCAATTTACTAATGCTAAGGAGTGGAAAACAAGTCGGCCAAGATGACAAGTTTGGGGGAGATCACCTGAACAAGTCTTGCCAAGGCGTAACACAACTCGATCAATTTGAGAATACTGAACGAGAGCAAGTGCCTGAAGAGAAGGAAAGAAGTAAAGGCTCGAAAAAACATCAACCAGATAACAAGAAATTCATGGTCACGACCAACGATTCCTTAGCACATCAGCAGTAGATGTGAGACCTCCACCACCATTCCCTCAACGGTTGAAGAAGTATGATGATGACATCCAGTTCAAGAAATTCATTGATGTTATGGATCAGTTGTGTATCAATGTGCCTCTACTTGAAGCCATTGAGCAAATGCCTTCCTATTCCAAGTTTCTAAAAGAAATTGTTACAAAGAAAAGGAAGGTAAAATGTGTCGCCATGACAACAAAAATCTGCTCAGCAGTGAGCAAACTCCCACTAAAGCAAAAAGACCCTGGCAGCTTTGTGATACCATGTTCCATTGGTAATGACTTCATAGGACGAGCTCTTATTGATTTGGGATCAAGTGTAAACTTGATACCAAATTCCATATTCATGAAACTAGACGGATATCACGCCCATCCCACATCAGTCATCCTACAACTGGCTGATCGGTCTTATGAGTGACCCAAGGGCATAATTGAAGACATTGTAGTAAAGGTGGATAAATTTGTATTTTTAGTTGATTTTCTCATCCTGGATTGCGAAGCCTATGAAAACACACCAATCATTTTGGGACGCCCATTCTTAGCCACTGGAAGAATTTTAATAGATTGTGAAAAGGGAGAATTCACCATGAGAATTGGAGAGCATAGTGTCACGATCAATGTATTCAACTCTATGAAATACGAGAACGATCCAGAGGAATGCCAATGCATTAATAAGATTGAAGAAAAGTTAATCCTTGGACGAGGTGAATCCCTAAGGCTCGATGAATACAGTACTTTGTACCATGAACCTACAACCGAGATGCATGAAGTAGAAAACCAGAGATAATTATTTTCAGAAGACGATTCTGACAATTATGGCCCCGACCATACAAATCTAAGCAATGAATACCCTGAAAGCGATACCAAGGCAAGATACGAAGGAAAGAAAAATGACCAATCGAGATTTCTTCATAAGTCGGGTATGAAATTTGAACCTTTAGATTATGATGAAGTTATGTCTCAAGAGTCATCTTCACAACATGCACCGAAATTGGAACTTAAAACTTTGCCATCACATTTGAAATATGCTTATTAGGAGTTGATGAAACCCTACCAGTGATTATTTAAGCCAACTTTACCTCCGAACAGGAGAATAGTTTGTTGAATGTTTTGTCACAGAATAGGAAAGCTATAGGTTAGACGATGGCAGATTTGAAGGGAATCAGTCCGACAATGTGCATGCACAAAATCAATCTCGATGATAGCCACATCACCTCGGTAGAACCCCAAAGATGGCTCAATCCGATCATAAAGAAGGTAGTCATGAAGGAAATAATAAAATGGCTGGATGCGGGAGTAATTTATCCTATATCTGATAGTTCATGGGTTAGCCCAGTACAATGCGTACCAAAGAAAAGTGGTGTGACCGTGGTTAAAAGCTAGCATGATGAGTTACTCACCACGAGAATAGTCACGGGATGGCGCATATGCATAGACTACAGGAAGCTCAACAAAGCCATAGGAAGGATCATTCTCCCCATCCTTTTATCGATCAAATGTTGGATAGATTAGCGGGAAAAGCATTTTATTGCTTCCTCGATGGATACTCAGGATATAACCAAATTGCCATAGCACCCGAGGACCAAGAAAAGACAATTTTCAAATGCTCGTATGGTACCTATGCGTTTCGACGAATACCGATTGGATTGTGTAATGCTCTAGCTACATTCCAAAGATGTATGATGGAAATCTTTTCAGATATGGTGGAAGAGTGCATGGAAATATTTATGGACGACTTCTCCGTTTTGGGTGAGGACTTTGATAGATGTCTCGGCAATTTATCCAAGGTGTTAAAACGATGTGAAGAAGCCAATCTAGTACTGAATTGGGAAAAATGACATTTTATGGTAACGAAGGAATAGTATTGGGTCACAAAATTTCATGCCATGGAATCGAAGTCGACAAAGCCAAGGCAGATGCAATTATAAATCTGTCCCCACCTACTAATGTGCGAGGTGTACGCAGTTTCCTTGGACATGCAGGATTCTACAAGCAGTTCATAAAAGACTTTTCTCAAATCTCTAAACTCTTATGTCTTTTGCTTCAACAAAATCATCCATTTGAATTTACTAATGATTGTTTAAATGCCTTCATAGATTTGAAGAAAAAGCTTTCGACAGTACCAATTGTTATCCCACCAGACTGGAACGAACCATGTGAGCTCATTTACGACGCTAGTGACTATGCAGTTGGAGCAGTGCTAGGGTAATGAAAAAGTAAAATTTTTCATGTTATCTATTATGAAAGCTGAACTCTTAATGATGCACAAGTAAACTATACCACCACTGAAAAAGAACTCTTAGCAATAGTATTTGCATTCGATAAGTTTAGGCCATATCTAATAGGCACTAAGGTAATTGTGCAAATAGATCACTCAACCATTAAATATCTAATTAATAAAAAAGATACAAAGCCTAGAATAATTCGGTGGATATTATTACTGCAAGAATTCGATTTAGAGATCAAGGATAAAAAAGGTATAGAAAATTAAGTGGCATACCAATTGTCTAGGCTAGATAACAAAACTAATTATCTTGACATTACAAAAATTAAAGAGGATTTCCCTGATGAGAAAATATTATTTGTCACGGCTGTACCGTGGTATACTGACATAGTTAATTTTTTTTAGTGGTATTGTTCCTCTTGATTTATCTAGCCAGGGCAAAAGGAAATTTTGACATGATGTGCGACATTACTTCTGGGACAAACCGTTTATATTCAAGCAATGTGGGGACCAAATAATACGAAAATGCATTCCAGAAGAAGACCAACAAGATATCCTACGCCAATGCCACTCGTCACCATATGGAGTGCATTTTGGTAGAATGAGAATAGTAGCAAAAGTACTTCAGTCTGGATTTTATTGGCCAACCATGTTCAGAGACGCTTATGAATTCTATAAGTCATGTGATAGATGCCAACGAACAGGAAACATCTCGAAACAGCATGAGATGCCATGGAAAAACATTCTAGAAATTGAACTTTCGATGTATGGGGAATAGATTTTATAGGACCTTTTCCAACATCATTCGAAGATATGTACATTCTTTTGGCAGTGGATTACGTATCAAAATGGGTTGAAGCCATTGCAACACCTAAGAACGATTCCAATACAGTGTTGAAATTTATGATCGCTATGGAGTATCACCCTTAGACGAATGCACAAACCGAAGTGTCTAACCAAGAAATCAAGCAGATCCTTGAGAAAGTGGTCAACCGAAGTCAAAAAGATTGGTCACCGAAACTAGATGAAGCACTATGGGCTTATCGCACAGCATTCAAGACACCGCTGGGAATATCCCCATTCAAGCTGGTATACGGGAAGGAATGTCATTTATCGGTTGAACTTGAACATAATGCTTATTGGATAAAAAAGATAAACATTGATGCTCAGCTTGCTGGAAAATGAAGACTCTTGGAGCTGAACGAGATCGATGAATTTAGAGCACATACATACGAAAATGCCCTCATTTACAAGGAGAAAACAAAATGATGGCATGACAAAATATTACCAAGGCAATTTTATTCTGGACAACAAATACTGCTCTACAATTCACGCCTTAAGTTATTCCCATGCAAGCTAAAATAGAGATGGTCAGGACCATTCATTGTTCACCAAGTCCATGAAATGGACCAATTGAAATCCAGAACCAAAACGATGGTTCTATCTTTAAGGTGAATGGACAGAGACTCAAGGAGTACAAAGGAGCCCCAGTCATACGCGAAAAACCAACATCGTTGGTACATGATGCCCAAGAGTTTGCTTTACTTAATTGAGCAAATATTTGTTGACTAGGCAACGAAAATCTGAATTCTGTACATAAATAAGTTAAATATTTTCTGCTTTAATCCATTTTATTTTATTATTTTCTTCTTTTATATTGTAGGCAAGCAAGGAACACGTGACAGCATGGGGAGTTGAAGCATGCATGAAGGAAAAAGGAAAAACTAGGGCACAAGGTTTTGGGGCAGAGTAAAGGGGGAAAGAAATCTTTTCTCCTCCTTTATGTTAAATCACATATTTCTCATTTAATGAGAAATCTTTTCCCCACCATGTAAAGACTAAAATACCCCGAAACCACCCATCACTTTCAAAGAAAAAACTACCCACAAACCTCTTCTTCGTCGTGTTTCCCTCTTTCTCTATAAACCGGATTTTTTTCTTCTCTCAAAAATACCTCCCTATCGCCACCACTAAATTCAGCCAAGAAAAATGGTGAGATTAAGACCGGCCATAACCCCCAAACAAAGTTTTGAACATTTCCAAACAACCGAAGCAGAAGCACGCTTCAAAACCATTCACTAACGCCAAATATATTTGGAAGATGGATTTGTTTTTCCGCCGAGGGCGAAGAGCAGTTTGGACCTGAGGTATTGGATGTCATAAAGAAGCATACATGGGAGAAGTTTTCTTGAAATCCTAACACCGTAGCACCAACAATGGTGCGGGAGTTCTATGCCCATCTTGAGGACCCCTCCAACCACACAATATATGTTCGAGGAAAACTCATTCACTTCTCCCCCTCTGCACTCAACAAATACTTTAAGTTGGGGAAAGTAGATGGCCAACATAAGAGATTTGTGGCCGAAGCAGATCAAGAAACGTATAACGGAGTTCTACATGATTTATGCTTTGGGTAGGCCAAGTTCTTAGGGAATGCCCCCACAAGGAAATGAGTAGATTGCTGAGCCCTCAAACCGCACGTGAAATTATGGAACCACTTTTCCAAAGCAAGCTGATACCAACATCCCACAATACCACTGTCCTCGTCAAGCGACTGCTACTCTTGCACTCGATCATATATGGTAGGAAGTTTGATGTGGGCGAAATCATCTTTGAGTAGATCCATGACTGTGCCAAACGGAACCGGGGTAATCTACTTTTTCCAAACCTTATAACCACGCTACGTAGGAAGAAAAAGGTTCCTGAGAAACCACTCAAAGATTTCATCAAACCCAATGAGGGTATTACAAAGAAAAAAGTCCCCGAGTTGATGAGTTTCAAAGATGATGACCCGATGGAAGGTCTGAGCGAGGCGTAAAATTGGTTGTCGCGGCTAGAATGGCTGATGTGGTCACGAACACGCAAGAGACGCGTGAAAAGATCAGATGCCTAGAGGACCACATGAAAATTTACTTCGAGTATGCCAAGGCAAGAGACATACAACTCAACGCTTCATCAAGGAGTTGCTACCGATCATAATGATCAGACTGCCAACCTTTCCCAGTGTTATCCTCAACTACAATGTAGGCGGTAACACATTCCATGACTCGACATCTTATGTCCCTCCAGACGTTCCACTAGAAGTGCCCACCGATGTGCCACCACTGGCAACCCATGTCCCACCCGTACCAGAAGAAGGCCAAGGCGACACAGAAGAGTTCCTCATCCTTGTCGACCACCGAAAGCAGCGATGATACACTACCCCACTTCTTCACTGATGAAGATTTCACGCCAGCACCGAAGTAGCCCAAGCATGATCCTATTCTGTCCCCGGTTCAATCACCACCACCAATGCCAACAAAAATTCCTAGTCCACCACCCATCTCCGCACAACAGACTCCTGCGACTGAGCAGTCCACTCCAGTACACACCTCGTCTAGCAAGAAGCGCTACAAGAGAACAACAGGACGTATACATCAGCCATCTCCCTCTCCACCAGCAGTAGACTTCGGATCCAAGAGTCCCTCTCCTCCCAAACGACGCCGCACGAGGGCGTCCAGTCAGTTATCATTTTCTTTTTAATTTTTTTTCTTTCGCATCTGCATATAAAATCATATAGCGTAGTTTTCATGCATTGAGGACAATTCACCCCTCAAGTTTGGGGGAGGTGTTGTACCATTCTTCCATACTTTGTTAAATAGTAATTGATGTTAATTGGTTGAAAATTTTGGTTGTCATGACATAAGCAGGTTAAGATTATTATTAGGAATAATTAGGGATGCCCAATGATGAAAGCAAATTTTATTGCCTAGGCTAGAAATTATTGTTAAGACTGTCTAAAGAAGAGAGACAACCCTATCCTTGATTCTTTGAAATTTATAAATACGATTATAGGTTGTCTTTGCTCTATGTAATCTAAAATTTTTAGGAAAGAAATTTCTAATTGCCGAGACTTCAAAAAAATATTCTAAGGGTAAAGTAAAAACTCTCTAGTGTTTAAAAACTTGAAAAAATCAAAAAACACAAAAGGGACACTCCTCTGTGCAAAGGCATGAACAAGAAAAACTCCTAAAGAAATTAAGAGTAGCCAAAGAATATGAGTGAATGGAAGTAGTCACAGGATGACTCTGCCCGACTAGCTTGGGGGTGGAAGGTATGCTCACTTCCACCTAGAGTGAGGAACGGTAGGTGTGATGAGCTGACTCCCCTATAATAAAAAAATATGTGTGAATAAAGAGAATAAAAGTTGATAAATAACTAGGAGTATAAACTAAGCCTGATGAATAGTTTGTTGCCTTGACAACCTAGAAGTGCTTACTTTAAGTTTTCTAATTACCTCTATGCATAGACTGGTTACAATCATGCACACACCATAGCAAAGGATCCTAACTAAGGAAGGGACTTGACTGATATGACTGTCGAACATGTTGAGGCCAAATATTTTTGCTGAGGGCGGAAATCTCAAACTTGATGATGTTCTTGATACTGTTTGCCATGACAATTTTGATTTTCTTCTAACTATTATCCATTGCTTGAGGACAAGTAATAACTTAAGTTTGGGGGTGTGATAACTCCGTAAAAAGACTCAATTTCTAGTCTTTTCACTTAAGTTATTGCTCGTCTAAACAAAGTATGCACTGCATTTTTAGTTGCATTTAGTTGCATATAGTTGCATATAGGTTATATTAGCATGTGGTGGATAAGTTTTGCTTAGGCAAGATATATTTGGCTTGACTGATGCTGCTGAGGAGAAAGGGTTGTTTGAGTTGTGTTTGTGCGGGAATTCTATAAAGGAAGAAGATTTCAGTCGTGACAGTGAAAAGTTGCTGAGGTCAACGGAACAGAAGGAACATGAAGAGCAGATTTATCTCGCTGAGGTAAGATTTATCTGAAGAAGTCTGAAGCAGGTGTGGCGAAATCGCCTATGTCACATGCTAGTTGGATGACCTACTTCACATACAAGCAAGCCTTGATTGTTCTAACAGCTACCAACCGCCTTTCCTTTTTAAGCTTGGGAAATTAGTAACGGCTAATTAAGAAACTCCAAAAGCATGCAAAGCCCTAGGAGATTTTTCCTTATAAATATTCAGTCGTAAGAGCTTTACCTAAGCCGTGAGCAAGCAACTGTAGTGCTTTCTCACCGTCTACCCACAAATTTTCCTTGGTGTCCTCCATAGCCAGACGATAGCAGAGCGGTGATCAGGCCTTGAGAGAGGGTGATCTCCAAGGCAGGCGTGGTGTTGATCAGGATTGTCGTGACAGAGCCCCCGGTTTTGGGAGTCGTTCTTCCTTTGTTCTTAATTTATATTTTATTTGGGGTTGTATTAAACAGTTAAATCTTGGATGATCTTTGATAACACCATGAATGCTTTACTTGGTGTTAAACTTTGTTTTGCCTAAACAATATTTTTATGTTTATGAATGATGAATTATGTTTGCTTATGATTGTTTTGCTCATAGTTTAAATATTTTGCCTTAGCATTGTAAGAGAATCGAGAGATCGCCTAGGGTTTCGGTAAAACATGTATTGGCATTGTAAGAGCATCGAGAGATAACCTTTTTTCTAGATAGTGATTCTTAGATTCGAGAGAATTAAGATAGATCAATGTGAGTAAAGGAATGAATCCGAGATGAGAAGTTCTAACTTGTCTACCTTAGAGATAAGGAGTGAGTTTCAAGCGACTAAAAGGGATGATTGCTAGAGTAGGTTAAGACAACGTCTATAGGTAACGCCGAGAGGTATTACCATAGAACCATCCAAGAATACCTAGTAATCCTGTCGGGCAGCTTAGTAAGGCATAATAATTCATTCAGAACTTAGAATAATTATTTTCAAGACAATAGTTTAGCATCAGTGCTCTATGACACGTCTTAATATGCTGTTTGCATTATATTTAAACCAATACTTGTTTTGTTTTATCTGTCTGCATATTTCCTTTGTCTAGACTACATTATTCTGAAATCATTGAATCATTCTTCTTAGTTTCTTCGTATTAGTTCTTATTTCAAATACTTAGTAGGATTTAGTTTATGACATTAGTTCTAGTTGTGGTGAAAATATATTTCTAATCCAATCCCCGTGGAGATGATACTCACTCACTACTATATTACTTGCATCGATTGTGTATACTTGCACAGATTTTTTGCCTTAGCATATACATTTACAAGCGATCAAGTTTTTGGCGGCGTTGCCGGGGATTAGCAACTGATGAAATTTTTAGCCATTCTTTTTGTCACTTTATATTTATTTATTCTAACGTAGTTTTTATTTTCTTTTATAGGTTTTTATTATTGCATGACATTGAGATCTGCTGGTAAACCTTTGGAACCATTCGACCCCGAAGTTGAGCAAACATTAAGACAAAGGTTGCGTGCCCAAAGAACCAGAGAACATTTGAATCAAATCCAAAACAACATGGGAGATCTAGGAGACCCATATACATCGATTAATCTACAAGTTGCAAGACCAAGAGCGATACGAGATCATTTAAACCCTATTCTCGATGACCTCAATCCTAGCATAGTGGCACCCGAGATACAATCCACTCATTTCAAACTTAAACCAATGATGTTTAATATGCTGAACTCTATCGGCCAATTTGGTGGTACACCCAATGAAGATGCTAGATAGCATGTATGTGATTTCCTTGAAGTATGCGATTCATTTCGAGAACAAGGAGTACATGAAGATGTGCTCAAACTGAAGCCTTTTCCTTACTCCTTACGTGATAGAGAAAGAGCTTGGCTCACTGGAGTTCCTTCCGGATCAATGGAGTCATGGGTAGATTTATGCAAGAGTTTCCTACTCCGATATAATCTGCCCAATATGAATACACAGCTTCTGAACGACATTGCGAGTTTTCGCCAAGAAGATGATGAATCAATGTACGAATGTTGGGATAGGTATAAAAGTTTACTTCAAAAATGTGTTAACCATGGATTTCACGATTGGACGCAAGTGGTGATGTTTTACAATGGAGTCAACGGACCAACTCGAATATGCTAGATGCCTCAGCGAATGGCACCTTACTAGACAAATCACCCGAAGAAGCTTTTGACATTCTCGACAGAATAACAAATAATGACTATCAATTCCCAAGTTCTAGCCATTTTCTCAATAACTCCATTTTATTGAGGGTTTATAGTGGCTGAAATGTTATGATTAATTCAATTGGAGTTACAAACCTCGTCAAAACCAAGATTTTTCAAATTTGGTTACATGGTCACTCCTAACACTAGATATTGAATAACCTTTTTCATTTTGGTTTATTTTTAAAAACGTGATGAATTTGTCTAAAGCTTTATCTTTAGTGCTAAAAAATAGAACCTATGTGGATCTAGAATAATCATCAACAAGCTTCATCTTTATGCTTACCCTTACCACATGCATCAAAAATTTTGTCTAAATTAAATTTTAGCTTTGGCAAACCTCTAGCTAGATCACCTTTAAGCTTATCTAATATGCTCATGCTAGTATGTCCAAATTTTCTATGCCATAACTATGAATTGTTTTCATCTTTAGCTATTAACATACATTTGAGGAAACAATATCATCTAAATGTACCATGTAAATGTTTCCTATTGTTTTTCCAACAAGCATAATCATGTTTGATTCAATGTCAACTATTTTACAACCATTAGACTAAAAAATGACATTGTATCCTTTATCACACAAATGAATTTTATAAGTAGATTATGCTTCAAACCATTGACTTATAACACATTTTCAATTAAAATAAAACAATTATTACCAGTCGAACTGATTCATTCTATGTAGCCTTTGGAGTTGCCACCAAAAGTTAGCACTCCTCTTCCATTTTTAGGCTTGGGCACTTTGAAACGGTTTTTGTCACCGATCATATGTCTTGAGCACCCATTATCAAGGTACCATGAATTTCGTTGACGTTTTGAGCCTTGTAGCAATGCTCATCCATCAATAACATAGATTAATTTTTTATTTTGGTACCCAAATTCTTTTGGGTTCATATGTGTTAGTTCTCACTAATCTATAGGTATCTTATTTTCTAGGATATCCTTATCCTTAGTAGAAATGAGCATTTAGGGGACCCATATGCTCCTAATAACTTTTCCATTTGATGTTCTTTGGGGACCTATATATTCGTATTCTTAAAAGTTATTTTTAACATAGTTAGATCTTGAAGTTTGACCTTTTTGATAAGGATTTGATCCAACTTTGTTAAAAGAAGCTTTGAGATAATTAATTTTCGTTTGATGATCATCATAAACTTTAGAGAGTAAATTATGCAAATCTTGATTTTTCTTTTCAAACTCATTAAGTTTTACTTGCATATATTTATTCTTACTTTCAAGTTCATTATTGGTCTTATCTAAGAGATCATTTTCATTTTTTATTTTTGAAATATTTTTCTTATTATTTGAAATGATGATATCAAATTCTAAGGCCAATTCATCGTAGGCCTCTTGTAGTTCGTCGAAAGAATATTCATTTAAAATGGACGAGCTAGAAGTTACCTTAGTTTCTCCCTCGATGTCCATAAGGCACAAGTTGGCTACTTTTTTTCTTCTTCATCGTGCCTTATTAGATGATCCTTTCTTCTTCAATTGAGGACACTTAAACTTTTATGTCCTAGTTTCTTTTACTCATAACAAATGATTGGGTCATTATGCTTATATTCATTCTTGAAGCCCTTATTTCTTTAAAATCTTCTTTCTTTGTTGGACTTCATGAATCTTCTAAATCTTTTGGCAAAAATTATCTTTACCTTGTGTTCTTTCTCATCGGAATCACTCTCTTACTTGGTGCACTTGAGAGTAATTCCAAATTTCTTTTTCTCCACCTTCTTTGCTTCATCTTCTTCTTCTTTTGGAGCCTCATCTAATGAGTGTGTAATGATCGGATGAGCTCATCAAGGGTGTACAACTCAAATATCTGGTCTCTTTGATAGCGGTTGCTTTAGGTAGGCAATGAAGCAATCATCTTCCTTATAACTTTTTCACTGGGATAAACCTTCCCAAAGTTCTTCAAATCACTGATGATGGTGGTAAAATGATCTGACATGGTTTTAATGCCTTCATCGTCCTTTAATTTAAATTTATCATAATTGAGAGAGAGAATTCTAATCTTCGATTTATTTACCTGAGTTGTACCATCATGTGTGACTTCAAGCTTGTCTCTAAAGCACAAAACATGATGCACATGGTCTTGACATTGTGTTAAACGAGTCTTCAGTCTTCATCGGTCCATTCTGAATTGACCTTCGATACCACAAGCTCTCTTTCCATCTTGGAACGAATGGATGCTCCGTCCATGATTACATCCCACTCCGAATAATCGATAGCTTGAATGAATAACATCATTCTTTCTTCCAAAAAGAATACATAGCACCATTAAATTAAAGAGGCTTTGATATGGATTGAGACTTACCAAAAAATCTAGACGTAGATCGAGTGACCATAGTTGATGGTTTGATTAACTTCTTCCAAAGTCTAGATCCACTACCTTAGCTACCCACTAAGGATTTTCACAAATTTACTAATTTTTATTAACCTTTGAGGACAAGGTGTAACCTTACAACTCCCTCAAGAATTATACTCCAAATTCTTAAGAACACTATCTCAAAGAGAAAATTATTAAAAACCTCACAAGGAAATTGTTTGCAAAATTCAAGAATAAAAAAGAACACTTCACAAATAAAACAAATGAGTACAAAAGTGTTCTTTGAAAACAAAAAGAATATTCAAGAATGTTGACTTTTATTTTGGCTCAATATGGTCGCTTTGCCTTTCCTTTTGATATCTTATTTTCACATGTGACTTGAAATCTTGTTTTTATACATCTTCATTCAATTAGCTATTTGAGTTGTTGTGGGAGTTAATAAAGTCGTTGGGATGAAAATTCCCGCAATAAATGTTGTCCAGACACCTTGAGCATTGGTACTCATACCAAAAGTATCGGTACTGCCTACATTAAATACCCAAAATTTGACTGTTGGCTGAGAGAAGTATCGCTACTCTAACCTAAGTATCGATACTGGCACAGTATCAGTACCAAAATATCATACTAGAAATTTTTTTGTCAAAACCACAAAGAGAATATCAGTACTACTGACTATTTTAAGCCAATAATATCGAAAATGGTATTGGTATTGCATGAACAATATCAGAATTGTTATTGCAGTATCGGTACTACATAATTAAAAATTGATTTTTGACTCGATTAAATATGAAACCTTTGTAAAATATATTTGAAGAATATTCCCAGTATATAACTTGAATTTTCAAAATGGTGAGGAGTAAAATTGGAGTTTTTGACCTCAAAAATAATTTTTATATTCAAACGATTTAATCGAATATAATCAAGAAAACCTAGTCAAAAAGAATCTTAATTTTTTTAAATATATTAATTTTTAGTATATTAAATTACAAAACATAGATCAACAATTGATATCAGAACATGATATATTAAATAATCTTAAAATTTCTTCAAAAATATTAATTTTTGATATATCAAATACAAAGAATAGTTCAACAAAAATAATCACATAATTTCAAAATCAAAATGCATAGCATAATTCCAATTTGATAATATCGCATATCACATGTTTTATTTCGAATTGCATCAAATACAACAATATCATATAACCATCATACTCAAAATAAACTTCCAAACAACATGTTTATCCAAATTATATTTAACAATACAATACCACATAAAAGTCATGCTTCAAATCAATATCAATCAATCAAACAATTATCACAGAGAAGATTTAGCACCATCTAAAAACACACCTCGACAAAATATCTAAAAACACGTGGACAAAATAACTAACTTCGATCGTAGCATCTACCACGATCAACTCAACTAGAAGATCGACCGAAATCAGAAAATAAGAAATAATTTCAGAAATAAATTAATAATCTTAATAATCGACATATCTAGATGACAAAATATCAACTATCACTCACGCTCAAACAGATAATACGGTTGGTTCAAATTTCAAGGTTAACGGGGGAGGGGGTAATTCCAGCTGTAAGTGAAAGTGTCATGCGAAAAATGATCGTTCATATTAATTCCCAATAACGTTATTATTTGAGTAGTGCAACGTTAAAATGACACTTAAAAATAAATCCGATTCAAATCAAAGGGAATCAGGCAACATGTATAGTTCAATTAAGGGCAGTCGATAACGAAAAATAAGGTTGTCAATTCAACCAGGACTGGACTACCGACAATGGGTCCCAACGACAGTAACCTAGTTAACCAACGACACTCACGATCACTTAGTCGAGAATAACTTTTCGTTTGGCCTCCCACACGTGAGCCCCAACGAAGAAAATAGCTTAAACGGTTGTGGATGCTACGAACGGCGGTGATGTCTCCAATTTAAACCCTTACTGAGACTTAGACGATGACCTCACAACAAGGGTGAGTGAAACAACGAGACCATCGGCTAACCACCATGGCAGCCTTAAATCGGTGTGAAAGCGAAGACACGATGAAAGATATTGAAAGCTGTAGCGTTAAAATAAAAGAAATATAGAACGGAGTCACTCGTGGATAAGGAAAGAAAAGAAAGGGTGATGCGCAATGCAAATGGGTGACAAAATAGAGTTAGGGATTTGTTTTTAATAAAAACTATATAATCACAGAGTTAGTCCTCGAATTATTTAGGATTTACACAATGAGTTGCCAATTTTACAACCATTACGAATTGGTCACTGAGTTTAATTGTAACACCCGAACCCTAGATTGGAAGCATTACCGAGACCATAAGCAAGAACAAGATAATTGAATAATGAATCAGACATACGCAACGACAATACAATCGAAGAGCCATTTTTTTATTCGATTACAAGATTAACAAATCTTAATCAATTTACTTATCAATTACTTCGATAAACCATGAATCTAATTTAGCTAAGGTAGTTTCATTTCATTCCAATCTCCAACTCATTATGCCGATTACTAATATCAAACACATGCATATCCAAAAATTAATGAACTACTTACTACATCATCATTTTATATCAAACTTATATATTTACATTACAAAAGAGACCCCTAGGGGCCGTTCGGTTCATGGCATAAGGGATTACTGGGGGAATGGAATCTTCATTCTCCCGTTTGGCTGGCCAGTAATCCTATTCCCGATAATCTTTTCTTACCAACAGTGAATTTTTTGGGGTATATTATCGGGAATGTGATTACACACTTCCCTTAGGTATTATTGGATTACCGGCGTTTTGGACTAAAATTCCCTTAAATTGTTTTTCAAAAATATCCTTCTTTGTCGTTAATAATAAAAATTCTACGAAGGATTTCCAACAAATTTATCCTTAAACTATTTTAGATTTACAAAAAAAAGTCTATAATTAAAATTTTATATGAAGTTCAGGGGTTAAAATAAATTTTTACCCTTTCATTAAACCTATTTATCTTTTGTAAAAAAATTATATAAATTTTATAAATTTAAAATTTGTAAAGAAAATATATAAATTGATTATAGTAATGTTATAGTAGAATTCAACTTGTTAAAAAATAAATATATAATAAGGACAATTTGGTAAAATATACATTTCAATAATCTTTTATTTCTTTAACCAAACACTGTAATCTTACATTGCTGCTAAACCAACCAAACAAAAAATACAACATTCGCAGTAATCCTATTCCCCAATAATCTTTTATTCTCACTGGTAATCTTACATTCCGTGAACCAAACGCACCCTTAATAGATATACCAAATGACACTAGTTATTTGATAAGTCACTTGCCGGTTATAAAAGAGATATCATTTGGAATAAATCACATGCTTAAACATTTAAACTTCCAAAAATATTAAGCATTTGAAAAATTAATATCAATTGTTAGAGAGATATCATTTGTAATGAATCACATGCATAAATATTTAAATTAAGGTCAAAAATAAAAAATTGTAAAAACAAATCATTAAAACTAATTTTGACCAAAATTATTATGATGAACAAACATTTATGAAAAATCATTAAAACTTTAAAAAATGTTCATCATAAAATATTTTTAACATACATGAGATAAAAAAACATAAAATCATTTAAAATAAAAAAACTCATGCATGATTAAACTAATGAGCAACCAAATATAAAAAATTAATAGCATTAAGCTTAGAGGTTACCCATTCCTTTTCAAGTGTGGCTAGAGCATTTGAATATCTTCACTTTCATCATTATTGCTCACACACACCTACAATAGAAATTTAATTGGATTTCGGTATCCAAATTGTTTTGGATCCTTGATTGTTAGTGCTAATGTCCCTTATTCCCTTTGGAACCCATACTTGTTTAATTTTAAAACCTTTTCCTTTCTTTAAAGGACAAGTATGTTCCAAGTGACCATGAAAATGGCAATGTGAGCATTTTGCCATTTTTAAATATGATGAATTTGTTTGAGAAATTAATTCTTTTTCCTTTGTTAAACTTTCAAGTTAACTTTAAAATCAAAACTTTCTTTTTCCAAATCATTGATTTTGGTTTTTGAAAGCTCAAAATCATTTTTCAAAATTTTATTTTATTTTCTAAATCAACTTTTGCTTTCAAAATCAAATCATTTTCAACTTAAAATTTGAAATTAATTTCTTATATTTTGAATTAATGATATCAAATTCCAAATACAATTCATTATAGGCAATTTGTAACTCATTAAAAGAATATGAATTAGATTCACTAGAGTTAGAAGATACATTGGGCTCTTCTCTAGCCGTTAAGCACACCACCTTTGTTGGTTCTTCTTTCTTGTTTCCATGAATCTCTTCGAGCTTATTCCAAAGCCCCTTGTAACTTGAACTAGAAGAAACTCCTTCATTGACATCGAGGCCAAATGTACAAAACACATGTGCATGGCCTTGACATTTAGTTGAGCTTTCTTCCGTTCTTGGGCATTCCAGTTCTTCTTCTTCTTCTTTGGAGTGGTCGTTCTTGATCATCTCCCATGCATAAAGATCATTAGATTGGATGTATATCTTCCTTAATTTCTTCTAATGACGGTATTTGACTTCATTGAAGTATAGAGGCTTGTCGATCGATTGGGAGTATTCAATGTGGAACAAGGAGGAGCTGGAAGCCATCTTCTTGGTTGTATCGAAAATGGATATAGCTTCTTCAAGGATCGTCTCAAGGTTGTTAGACCTTCTATGAGTTAAGCTCTGATACCAATTGTTGGGATTCGAATGAGTCTTAAATGAACAACCAAATGGTTTTCCAAGAGATGGTGAATTGGCTTTTAGAGTTTAGGGAATAAGGAGTAAAAAGATAGGAAAATTGGCACAATGATTTATAGTGATTCGACTTCTCAACCAAGTCTACATCCACTACCTTATCTCCTCACCAATGAGTTTCTAACAAATTCACTAATTTGTTCTATCTTTTTACAATACAAATAGATAACCTTTACAAATCCATATCTTTTCAATGGCTAAGATAGAACCACTTCCCTTTTACAAAGAGTAAAGATGTAAACAAGAAAAACCTCTCAAAAGGATGTGTTTACAAACAATTTAAGCTCACAAGAAAACAATTAAATGATTTTCAATAAGCTCAAATGCTAATATTTACAAGAGAAATGAAAATAAGAATGAAAAGTTATTCTCTTGTGTTTGATTGCTTGGATATGTGTTCTAACCCTTCTTCAAGTATCCTCGACTTGTTTTTATATGTTGAAATGAGCTTGTGGCCATTTCTAGCCATTGTGGATGTTTTGGAGCCGTTGAGGATAATTTGTTTTTCAAAATAAAGTTTCCCAGGACAAGGAGTATTGATACTCCTTTAATGAGTATCGATACTTCCTTTATAATATTTAAATAAACTAGTCGTTAAAGGTCGTTGTGCCTGACTAGTGTCGATACTACTATGTAAAGTAGTATCGGTACTCCTTTGAGTATCGGTACCTAATTTGCATTTTGTAATTTGAGCATTTTGGAAAACAACTGGTAGTATCGATACTACATAGAGAGTATTGATATTTCTCTTACCTTTGGTATCGACACCACATGAACAGTATCGGTACTGTTCATGTAGTATCGGTACTGTAAGAACGGTATCGGTACTACGTACCCTGAAAAATAGTTTTATGCTCAAATTCTAGCTTAATGGACTTTGAATTATTTTTGCAAACTTTGAACAAATTCAATCAAGTCTAAGAACATTTTGCCTTTAATTTGATCTATCAAAATATTATAAACATAGTTCAACACAAAGAACTGATTAAAATACTTTATGCTGACATCTAATCTCTTAAGAACTTAATGCCAATGTGATGGTCTCAGAATAAGATAAAGAACCCACCTTAATGTCACTTGCGAATCTGACTCCACAAGTAAACCCTTAATTCCGAACTAGTTAGCTTCAAGGAACATTTATGACGCGAAACTAATCGCCATGACTTCATAAAAAATGGAATCAAAAGACGAAACATGACTAGAAAACATCGCTATAAATTTTCCCTACACTATTTGAAACTGTCCTCCGCATCCTACCGCATCCGCTTTAGCAACCCTAATAATTAAACTTCACTAAACTTGTCGAGGCACTCCAAACAGAAAAAGACACTACAATTTTTTGGCTACAGCTAAAGCATTCACTTGGTTCGGCCCACCAAATCTCCTCTATCGAAGCCTTAATTCAAGAAAGAGCTTACAACTTTGAAGCTCAACACCCATTGAACATCCACTAAGAAAATTTCAAGACTACTCTGATAGATGTTATCTCCAAACCATAAAACTTTTATCCCACCATTTGAATGTCAGGTAGATTGAAAATTTCTGAGAAATCACTAAACCATCAGCACCTGATAGCCAACATACAAAAGCAACTTCCTCTTCTAATTCTCACTACCTTGAAAAAGGGTTTCAAAAATGTTTCGCGACCGCGATATAGCGGTTTCGCCGTCGTCCGAGTTACCCGTGACGGCCGCAATAGCATCCACGAAGACCGCGATAGCCCGCGATGGCCGCAATCACGGTAAATCCGAAATAACCGAAAACGTGACCGCGACCTTGATTTAAAACCCTGCTTGAAAGCTCCTCCCATTTCCCCATTGAAGATGACCTTAAAGATGAAAAATTACCCATAAATTAACATGGACTGTCACAACTAAAGGAGCATATATGAAACTCGAGGTTACTTCCATAACATCATTTACCCATATTTCACCAAACATAAAAAGTGAAGAGAACTTAAAGTCAAAACACTTCTCTTCATAGCCTACTAATTTTTGCTTCCATCATTGATTCCAACTTTGACTCTAGTATAAACACCATATCAACTTATTAACGCCCATCCAGCTCGAACTGGTAACGACTTTACTTCCAAACACATTGCTCTACATTCCACATAATGAACCTCATTTTCTCCACAACCCGAATTATTTTCCAAATCCACTGTATTAGGTCGTTCAATAACCCATATTCGTCACCTTCAAACCTAACACCAAGCCTCTTACCTAATTAATTTACTTTGATAACATTTCCTACAATGATGTTTATTTTGTTTTCCAGGTCTGATTCAGTGAGAGGCCATTCTTCTAGTTCAGTAACATTAAGAGCCTTACTTTTTTTTCTTGGTTTTCCTTATCGCTCGATGTCTTTGTTTCCTTTCCATTTGGATAACACTCTATCTTGGAAATCATGCAAGGACCCATATTTCATTCTTGTTTTTAGTTGAAGGCTAGGGCGGAATATATAGAGAGCAGCACTAACCCCTGTTTTGATAGCTCTCTCATTTGAAATATTTTGGTCAACACCCACTCTATAATTTGACTGATAATGGGCATTCTTTTTCTGTCATCTTATGCGGGTCAAGATGGTTCAGAATCCCCCGCATCTGACCTAGGAAATATCTTACCCTCTTCAGCTAATTGAGTTACTTTAAAATCCTCGTTAATATGAAGGCCGATTAGGTTGACATCCTACAATGCTCGGGTAGATAAGCTAGTTGTTTCTTATGTGTTTCCAATTGCATGTGCAGACAACCGTTTTTGTCTAGGTTTTAATCGTTCATTACTAATTATTATCATTATATTATTATTATTATTATTATTTTAATAATATTAATTACATTTTGCAGGCCTACTAGGAAACAACAAAGTCCAAAGAATTGGCCCAAATGAAGTATACCCAAGCAGGAGGCCCAAACTCGGATCCAGATTACAACAGATCTGGTTCAGGCCCAGAACGAAGCCCAACAGGAGACCCGACCCAATTACATTAAAACCCTAGACCCATTAGGGATTCTGATGGTTTCCAGCGCCATCTTCAACAACAACCCTTGGATCTGAAGATATCCAATGACCCAGATGTGTCCTCAAATTAGGAAATTAGCCTAGCTTTTCCCCACTGCCGCCGCACAACCTGAGCCATGCCCAGCTCCTATTTCGCTGCCGATCACCTCTGACAATTCCATTTCAACAAACAGTGACAGAAAATACACCACATCTAATCAATCACCAAGCAAATCAACCAGAGAAGAAACAAATATGAAAAATATTATTTGTACAAAAGAAAGTCCCGTGGAAATCCGGGGAAATGATTCCCCTACCCATAGATCATCATTCTCACCCAAGAAAGAGCCATAAAATCCACATGCAAGATATTTTTCAAAAAAGATTTTTAGGGGAAAAAAGAGGAGAAAGAGAGAGAAAGCATTCGGAGGGGAAAAAGGAAAAACTAAAAAAGGAAACCAGCATAACAGGACAAAAAAACAGAAAAAGCGAGAGGAGTCAAACAAAAGAAGAAAAAACAGAAGAGAAAAGCATCCAAACAATATATATATATATATAAAAGAGAGGAGATAAAAGAGAGGAGAGCTTACGGGGTACGACGTTCGTCGGAATTCCAAAAGTCGCGGTTTTCAAATTGTTCGAAAGGTTTAAAACCTAGATATAGGGGAGGTTTTACGTTAAAGGGGGCTGGGAATTGGATTGAAGAAGATGAGAGGAGCATTTTGAGTTTTTTTTTATTTCCCCCAGCCACCATGAGCGGCCGTAAGCATCGTCGTGAGTACCGCCGATGAAAGGCGGCTCCCTCTCTCTTGACTTGGGGAAGTTGAGAGAGTTTAGGGAACTCTCTCTTCCCCTTTTCTAAAACAAAGAGGAAATGAGGAGAGGATGAAGAAAAAGCCTAAAGCGGGGCTTAAATACTCAGAGTAAAACGACGTAGTTTCACTCCCTCACCCGTGTTTTACAATTTTTTTGGGGTAAATCATATTTTAGGTCCCCCTGTATTTGTAATCTCATCATTCATTCATTGAATGAAGTAGCATGTTATTTTTTTTGAGCCTTTATTTTCAATGTTCGCATTTAAGTCACTGATTTTTATATTATGTCATGTTTGCCAACATTTAAATATGACCTTAAGGTTTACAAATCTCTGATTTAGTCACTATTTCATTTGGATACATTTTGGTATAATTATAATTTGTCATTTCATATTTCTTGTTTAGTTTATTTTAGTCTTTAATATAACACCTAACTTGTTTAATAATGTTCGATCATAGCCTTTATTTGTTTGGGTATTGTTGTTTGGTCCCTCATATCTTGGTTGTTGTTATTGTGGTCCTTTGAATCATCAAATGAACCTAGTTTTTGATGTTTGCATTATGATCTTTACTTTTTTTTATTTTTATTCTAGTCCTTTATGCACTTATATTGTATAGCTTATGTTCTATATACTATATTAAATTAATATTATTATCGCTATTTTTTGTATATATTTAATTATATACATATATATATATTAAATAGCATTTATTTCCCTCATATTTATTTATCTATTGATACATTATTCGAATATTTTCAAGAACACCAATCTGTAGAATGAGCGTGGAAAGCATTGCTTGATCGAAGTAGTGCGATCCGAACGACGTTCGAATGAAATGTGAACTTGAAATAAATCGAGTTTATTTTGCTAACTAATTCGTTTTTTTAGGGAGAATATGCAATGCGTGTTTCTCTAAATGGTAATTTATTTTATTTTATGTAAATACCGATGTTCAATTTATATTCGATTTGTATTTTTTCTTAAATCAAGGAGGGAATTTTAGGAAAGAAATAGAAGATATAGCCTTCCCGTCGGAAGATGAGAAATCTCGATATTTCCTTTTCGAATTAAAGGATTTTCACTAATAAATAATTCAAAAAAATTAATTAATTTAATAAATGGATCATATTTTAACTTTATTTTCCATTTTTAATTTCCACCATTTATGATAACGTGTAAGCGACTAAGTACAAATTTTTTAGCGTTGTGGGGGTGTTTATCCTTCCCCACACGTAATCGACTCCCGGACCAGTTAAATCAAATTTTTGGTAAAAACAAACCAACTTTTGTCTTAAAAAATAATTTTTTAAAATGATTTTAAAAGATGTTTTATGGATTCGACCTACCTACCCAAATGTCGATGGTGACTCCCATTCAAATTAATTCAAAATCTCCAATTTTTTCCAAATAAAGTCATAATTGTTTTTCAAAATAAAGTCATAATTTTTTTAAACTTAATTGTTTTTAAAAATGGTTATGACTTGGCGTTTCTGGGGAGACTTTTTTTAGGGAGTCAGGCTGTAAGTCGATTACACATTGAAGTAGTGGTGGAAATTATGGGTTTGAATCTATAGTTAGCTTATGATTCATCTATTGATGTTTTTAATTTCTTCATTTTTATTTTGTCATACTAATATTTTAATCTTTGTTTTCAGTAGTGTCCAAGTTTCTATTGAAAGTTTTATTTTTTCTTTAGAGACAAATGTTTGTATGTTCTTCCTCACAGACATCACGAGCATCTACATGACATGAGCTCTAGACCCGAGCTTCGTTCCAAGTAAGTTGGGGTGAATCCTTTACTCTCGTAAGAATTTATTCTTCGTATGAGTTTTAGCAAAAAATCTATGGGATACATATGCCTTATACCTTCGCATGGATTTATTTCTGGTATGGTATAAGGAAGTAAATCCCCTCGAATTGAACTCGATCTATTTATACCTATAATGGGTTAGGATTAAGGGTTTGACAGCCCAAGGGGGCACCAACATCAAGGATAATTCAAGTACCCTTTTCTGATAGAGCCAAAACCATACATGTAATGAACCATAGAACGGTCACCCTAGGTATAGCCATACCAAACCTCTGTCCGTCAGTAGGTACCCAAAAGAAGTGTACACAAAGTATGAGCGTTTCTAAACCTTGACCTTTTTCTTTAAATTTTGTTGAATAAAAGCATGCGAACTATATATCATGCTGTTAGGATCATTTTCTTGAAATAAATCATTTGGATAGAAAGCATGTCTGGGTAGGATTGCTATCTAATGAAAGCTTTCTTGGGTAGATACCATGATCGGGTAGGTGTTATATTTATCTTTAAGTAGCATCTTTTAGTTCCATCGATTATCTTACTTGTACTAACTCATTTTTTTTTTCATTTTCACATTTTTGCATTGCATTTTATCAACATGATATATTGCGAAAGTGTTAATCAGCAAGGAGATATTCAAGTGAAAATTTCACAAGGTGAGATAAAAGTTTTCAATCAAGCAGTCACGACATAGACATGCACCGAAGGCTAAAATAAATTCAGAGAGTACAAGATGAAAACTTTCTTGAGGATCATGCAATATTCAATACTAGAAAGATGATCCATTGATCAAAGAAGTAATCCAGTAGTAGAGTCCTATCTACAATTGTTTTGTTCCTAACCACCATAGAATGACGTATTAACTTCAGCAGAACAGGGCATTAACTGAGTCAGATTCCAGAGCATTTGAGGGGTATAATTTTCAAGGATTAAGATCCGAGATGAGGCATCGACCCATTGCAGACTCAACGTCCAAGCGAAAGCATGTTTGTAAAATGGACTACCTTGTAATGTGAAGACTTTTATCTCTGATGAAAATTATTCTATGATATTCACCTTTGAGATCATCATTTTTTGCATCTGCATAGAATTCATTTAGGCTTTTTACATGCATTAATCATGGATACATGGATTTATCTCATGGAGGACTCTGAGGAGGTGTTTCTAACTGTGCAACTTCATTCACACAGTACTGAGAATGGAAGCAAAATTTGAGAAACTGAAGAAAAAACTGGAAGAGAATTTGCAAAGGATGCAAATAGAGTGGGAAACTAAAATATAACAAATGCAAAAGGCCACTGTGGATCGCATCTTGCCAAACCAAGACAACCTAGTTGATCAAATTGTAGCAAAACTGACAGGGCTCAACCAATAAAAAGGAAAAAAGAAGAATTCCTCAACCAGAGAAACCTCTGAATGTGTAATAAAACATGTGTGATATCCTAGTGATAATCCTACTGATCATAACATGTCTGCTCATGAGGAGATAAAAAAAAAGCCAAGAATGAGATCCAGAGAACTTAAAAAAGTGGTGTAGAGATACATTCAAGGGAATGAGAGGAAAAAACTCTCATAATGAAATGGATGTAAGAGAACTAGCCTTAGTTCCCGATTTGGTGCTCCCGCTTAAATTCAAAATGCCAGATTTTGAAAAATACGATGAAACCAATTGCTCTACTACCCATCTCACGATATTTATTAGAAGGATGACTTAATACACAAACAATGATTAGATGTTAATCTATTTATTTCAAGATAGTTTGACTGGACCCGCTTCTAAGTGGGATAATCAATTGAGTCGTAGTCAAATATACTCCTGTAAGGATTTGGATCATGCCTTTTTAGGTCAATACAAACACATGACTGATATGACCCCTGATCGAACAACGCTGCAAAATATGGAGATGAAGTATGATGAGAGCTTCTGACAATATGCACAATGATGGAGGGATATTGCATCTCAAGTGTATCCACTAATGGTTGGAAGGGAGTTCATTACTTTATTCATCGATACATTAAAATCTCCATATATTAACCACATTATAGGAGTTGCTACTAAGAGTTTCTTTGAGGTCATCATGTGTGGAGAAATGATTGAAATGACTGTCAAGAATGGAAGGATAAGAGGCACTAGCAGTATGACATTAAGGAAAGAGCTAAGATTAACATAGTGTAATCTTATCTAGCTAATCAGAGGACCAAACCTCATAAGGTGTTTCATGAAAAGACTCACATCAATCCAATTCCAATGATAAATAAGGAATTACTCCCAACACTAGTTGAGAAGAACATTGTGACTGTAGTTCAATACAATCCAAGAGAGGCCCCATATCCTGAAGACCATGATGTTAACGCCCTATGTAGATACCATATTTGGAGCTCAGGGCACACCACAGAGAATTGTAGGGCATTGAAGCGCAAGGTTCAAGATCTGATTGATTCAGGGGCATGGACATTCGATGTGTAATAGGGCGTTCTGATCAGGAGTAGGTTGTGGCATCCATCAATAATTTTGTTGCACTCTCATCAAAAGCATGTCATCTTGTTTGAACGTGTTTTTCTTTTTTTTCTTCCTATGTTTGAATGTTTTTAAGTCATTTGACGTTCAAACATTTTAAATAAAAAACTTCCTTATGAGGTAGTGAACAAAGAGCAAATTTTAATCTTGAAATTATTTGAATATCAACTCAATTAAAATCTATTTGGTAATTGAGGTTGTAAATCTTTGAAAAATGAGAGATTGAACATTTGTAAAATAAGAACCTCAAATCTTACTCCAAACAATACACCAAAATACATACGCTTCTCTTGTAGGGACCAAGCTAGCATTCTCCTCGCATAAATAGGAAATTAAGAGCTTGACATTCAGGTATGTAAGGATATGGACAAAATGGGGCATCTTGCACATGAGATAGCAAAACTAATTGGTTTCTACTTCTATTGATGACGTTCAATGATGATCTTGATCTTCACAAATGGAATGGTCGATTAGGTGAATCTAGTTTAGGTTAGTTGCTTGGAAATTGAACTCTAACCATGAGATTTTATGACCTTCAACAATACCTGGACTATAATAGGTTTTTCTTGATGAGCTTAATAAATGGAATTTGTATACCCAGAATATAATTATATGTATACAATAAAGCTGAGTTATTCATCTAAAGCAATTGGTTGTAGAGGAGACTCAAAAGCCCTGACTTTATGAATAGATTACATTCAAACCATGACATTGATCGAGTACTTGGCAGTTCGGTGTTTGCTCCACTGTGATTATCAAGTCAATGATTTTGTGAGGACATGATTCCTTCAACTAGGAAAATAAAGGCAATTTTAAAATATATATACAATAAAACTGAATTCATCTAGCCAAACAATGGAAAATTAAATTAAATTTACTAAATAAGGAGTTTCGTTAAAGATGGACTAAGGGAGTTGACGAACATCTGTTATAGTCAATTTCA
This sequence comes from Hibiscus syriacus, assembly GCF_006381635.1. NCBI lineage: Eukaryota > Viridiplantae > Streptophyta > Magnoliopsida > Malvales > Malvaceae > Hibiscus > Hibiscus syriacus. Next base: position 413,959 of record NW_024061878.1, on the reverse strand, counting down.
CACGAGCACTCAGGAATTTCATTTTTAGATCGATATTTCTACACTGCCTTGGCTAGAGGAGTCCATAAAGCTTGAACAAATGGAAGATTTCAGAGAACTGAAATAGAAGTGTTCAAAAAGGCTAGCAATTGACTATGCTAGTTGTGTCATTTTGTCCGACTCATATCAAAATGCCAATCCAAGAAAGAGGGCCATGTCATAATTTTCACGATGACCGAGAAAAGAAAAAGACGAATCGATGAAATAAACCTCAAAACTTAGGTAGCTAACCTTAAAACCAACCTCTCGATCTTGACATTTTTCAAAGACTTGCAACTAATGAAAGATTAAAAGAACAATTGATTCTTTTTATATTCAATGAACTCATGTTTTTTGATTTGCTTCATTGTGAGGCCGAAGATGGGGCATTATTTTATTTCATTTGATAAAAAAATCACATATTCTTTCTTCATTAAGTTTTTTTTCAAAGGAATAAAAACATTTTCAAACAAGCTAATCTCTCTGGAAGTATATCTTAGAATTCGACAAATATATCTCAGAAGTTCATAATCGAAGTTGGGGCAAGGGAAGCCGAATATTTTGGGGGCAAAATTTGATGGGTAAGGAAAACAAATTATTGCAAGTCGAAGTTTGCAAGAGTACACCCTGGTGGAAAATAAAGACAACTGAATAAGGGATAGAATGAAGATTGCTCATGCAACCATTCCCCTCACACATCGAGCAAACATATATCAACACATATGTACATGTTACATGAAATTTTCATCTTTGCATCATACATTCATCATCACGTGCAATAAAGACTTTGATTTTCCCTCTCATGAGATACTTTTGTTTTACTTGAAATCTTGTCTTTCTTAAAGACATTTATCCCCTCTCATGATGACAAATTCAAAAATTCATCAAATCAAACACATGAAATAAACTTTATCTTGACATCCATAAAAACATTCAAGATAAGCATTCATAAATGCATCATTTTGTCCTTTTAGGAAATAAAAGTTTAGTGATGACTAGATGTCCTCAACACGTAGGAAAAATGTTACCCACATATTTGACATCCTAGAGTGAACGATTAGATCTTCTAAAGGCAGTTAGATCTCAATTTGCAGGAGCAGACTATTTGTCGCCTTTGAGATTGTTTTCTAAAGAACAAATTTTTTCTTGCTTGAGACAATTTTTCTTTAAAATTTTTGTCTCACTTGAGACAGTCTTCCTCAAGACACGAACATTTGAGATTGTTTTTCTTAAAAACAAAGTTTTGTCTCGTTTGAAGACAATATTTCTTGAAACAACACATGAGATAGTTTCCTTAAAAAAAATTCGTCTCGCTTGAGACAGTTTTCCCTTGAGATGCAAAATTTAAATTTCTTTCACTTGAAATAAAGTTGATCTCTCTTGATATTATTTTTCTCAAAACAAACTTTTTCTCACTTGAGACAGTCTTCCTTAAGACATAAACCTTTGAGATTGTTTCTCTTGAAACAGTTTCTCTTGAAATAGAAAACTTTGAGATTGTTTCTGCTGAAACAAATTTTTCTCTCTTGAGACAGTTTCTCTTGAAACATAACCTTTGAGATTGTTTCTCTTGAAACAAATTTCGTCTCTTTTGAGACAGTTTCTCTTGAAACATAAACCTTTGAGATTGTTTATGTTAAAACAAACTTTGTCTCTCTTGAGACAATTTCTCCTGAAACATAAACACTAGAGATTGTTTCTTTCAAAACAAATTTTCTCTTTTGGGATAGTTTCTTTTGAAACATAAACCTTTGAGATTTTTTCTCTTGGAAAAAATTTTGTCTCTCTTGAGACAATTTCTCTTGAAACATAAACCTTTGAGATTATTTCTCTTGAAGCAAATTTTGTCTCTCTTGAGTTAGTTTCTCTTGAAACATAAATCTTTGAGATTGTTTCTCTTGAAACAAATTTTGTCTCTCTTGAGACAATTTCTCTTGAAACATAAACCTTTGAGGTTGTTTCTATTGAAGCAAATTTTGTTTCACTTGAGACAATTTTGCTTGAAAAATAAACCTTTGAGATTATTTCTCTTGAAACAAATTTTATCTCTATAAACAGTTTCTCTTGAAATATAAACCTTTAAAAGTCATGGGTAGAATAGTTACGCTCATGTGGCTTAAGAAGACGGGACGTATATGCCACAAATTTCTGCTCTTGCATTAGGACACATCCCAGACCATTTAATGAGGCATCGCTGAACACAATAAAATTATTACCTGACTTCGGTTAAGTCAAAATGGGTGCCTGAGTTAAGATGGCCTATAATTTATCAAAGTTTTATGTCACTTGTCGCACGCAACTAGAATCAAGAAATCCTTAACAAATCGACGATAGTACCCAAGAAGACCCAAGAAATTATGTACCTCTATCATGGTCATCGATGGTTCCCTCTTAACTCTAATGTCATTTACCACCACAACATAACCCAAGAAGGACACCTCTAATAACCAAAATATATATTAACCGTGCTTCACAAATAATTTTCCTTCTTTAAGTGTTTGTAGTATGATACAAAGATATTGGTTGTAATCGTCCTCTGATCGCACGAATATTATCAATGAATACCATCACAAATTAGTTATGGTTATGGATGAAAACTCAATTCATAAAGTCCATAAATGTCATTGGGGTGATGGTGAGCTCAAACATCATTGCAAGAAATTATTAGTGGTCATACTGAGTCCTAAAAGTTGTCTCCGTATTTCGGTATCATTAACCTTTAGTTAATAATATCCCAACATCATTAATCTAGCAAAACAAGCAAATTTTGATCCTTAGGGAGGGGATAATGATTCTTTATGGCCATTTTATTCAATTGTCATAGTCGATGAACAACCTCATTGAACCATCTTTCTTCTTGATAAAAACGCTAGCGCTCCACACGACATAGGAGCTACACTCTGAGCCTTGAGGTAATCTATGATAAAATGCTCCAACGAACTACAATCGAGAAAACCCTTCAACCCTTGTTGACACACCGCAAGGTGTCTCTTACTACAAACTTAGCAAATGATGAGATGGGGTCCTAATCAATCTACTTTTGCTCACTTTGAAAGCTGATGATAATGGTCTCCTAGGGGCTTAGATCTAGCCCATGGTTTTTAAATCTATCTTGGTCTCCTAGACTAGCCTACTGGGGATCTCCATGATCCTTAAGAGTCTTTATTCCTCTTGACTTAAGTCTAAAAAGTTCTCGTTGGCTTGAAATCTCTTTTACTCTATCTTACAGATCCACTCGATAATCAAACTCTCATACTAAAATCCCTTTCAATTGCCTTCGTCTAGCGAGACAACATACATAATATCCTATGAGAGTGGACAACAAGGTGGCTAAGAATATCGAGATGTAGGCCCTCTCCAAACTTTTTACAATGGAATTATTTAGTCACCATCAACTTCAGTTTATATCGACTCAAACAAAGGAAATCTCACTCGTAGTCATACACAATAAGTTGCCCTAAACCATTTACATCAATTGTTTTCTCAAATCATCAGTGTAAGCCTATCCAATTTACTTTAGTAAAAACTCAGATAAAAAGTACACCCAAGTCGGTATCTTAGACTCTAAATCAATCTGTAAGGTCTCTCAACAGCCTATGACATCCCTCTTTAGAAGATCGATAATGCACTTGAGCTTACCCTCAGGGGTAAGATACAACTGACAAAGCATACGGAGGGCCTCTCTAAGCCACTAATCAGTGATAATGGGTTCTTCGTCACTAGAACCAAATATTCATGCGGTCTTGCACCGACCAAGCCTCTAGACTAGAGACACATACAGTGCTAATTAGGTTGGGGATGATAGTATTGGTCGGGTATGTGGAAGTAATGAAGCTCTAGGAATATCATTTACAATGTACCTAAGTGATAAGTTGGAGTCTCTAAAGACGGTCACCTCATTGACCCCTACATCTCTTAGAACCCCAAACTCCTCTAAATAGGAAAAAACTTATCATTAGAGTCATCAACTAAAAAGTGTGACTATTGTCTCTTCCCTCATTACTAGGAGATGAATTATCAATAATACATTTTTATGAAATTCAAAGGAAAATGGAGGTTATTATAATCGTTCCAAATATATAAGCACTATTCTCACTCTAGATGCATGTACACACACATACGATTACTGAATCTAACTCGCATGTCATAACAAAGACTATATCTAACTCTTTGATACCAGTAAATGTAACACCCTAATCTGATTCAAATAAATAATCGAAGGATTAAAACATTAAACAAAACCATCAGAGTGGCTAACTATTTTATACTCGATGCGTTCATCATATGGTCATGCTTGCAAGTATAGACATAATCATATAAGAACAGTAAACATATATACTGAGGTAGACATCATGGTATGGTTGGGGGGTTTGTTGAACCTCATGACTCGCACCCCTCTACACACAACTAGCAAAAGAAGTGTCTTGTCACCAGTTGAGATATATATGAATATTCAAATCAAATAAGATGATTGTCATACTTGGTAAAGTAACTTGGGTGTCATTGTTATTTCAAGAGTATCATACAAGGGCATAAGTTTTATGGCAACTTACTTTATAAATTTCTTATGCTTTACCATAATTACTATTTTCTCATTCTAAGCTTATTAAATAAGTATTGGCGATCCAACACCCCCTCCCGAGTCCTTAATCTCAAGTTAGGCTTATTGCCCAAATTAGTGTGATGGTACTTATACTAAGCCCTTTAGTATAAATACAAATCATGCAGTATTGATAACATTCCTTAACACTGATACCAGTTTTACATTTGATGTCCTAAGAACTTTGTATAGTATCGATACCCTTTTGTGTAGTATTGATACTTCTCTATTAGGGTATTGGTACCATCTTGGGTACCAATACCAAATTTAGGTTTAATGTTTGGACAAAATATATATTGATAACCTTACTTAGGATATCAGTACTTATTCTTTGAGTAGTATCGATACATCTTCAGTACCCATACCAAAACAAACTACTAGAATTTATAATTTAACGATGGTATCAATACCCTATCCTTGGGTACCGGTATTTAAGGAATAATATCGGTACTCTATGAATATAGTACCGATACTACCCAACCAAAACACCATTATTTTATCTATTTGAGGAATAGTATATGTATTGTTCATCTAGTACAGATACTCAAAACCAAAATTACTCTATTTAGCCATAAATAACACTTCAATTTTACCCTTAAGCCTCCCTAAGGCTCTTAAACGTTATTTAATTCTTATTTAAGTCAAAAGAGGTCATGATAAGTAAACTTTCATGCTATATAAATATCATAAAACACAATCTACCATGGATGCACTTACATGTTCTATGAACTCAAACAAGCTAACCAATCACATACAATGACTTACAACAGATATAGGTAAGTTAAAAGAGTGCTACCTTGATCCTAAGCTCATGGAACAACTCAAAGTTCAACCAAGTTCTATCTTTTTCTTGCCTTTACTCTTGGAGTTTTATCAAACTTCTTCCATTAATCAAGTGACAAGTAATGGAGACATAATCTCATTTAGGAACTCAAAAAGAAGTTAAGAATGCTCCCTAAGGCTAAAAACTATAAAAAAGAGTTGGTTTAACAAAGGTTTCTAAACCCCCACTAAACCTCCACCTATGGCCACCATGACCAAATCTTGAAATTGTGGGATTGATTGAAAGCTCTAGGTAAGAAGAATATGATTCTTACCTTCAGAATTTTAGATGAAGCTTGCAAGGAAATAAAGGTATTTCCATTCTCTAAGTTGTTGAAAAATAAGAGATATTTTGAAATGAAGAATGAGACAAGAATGGTAGGAAAATGAGAATATGAGACTACTTTGTTTCTTCTCTCAATTGTGTGACCTCATGCTCGTAAATAAGATTCAGCATTTGAAAATAAAATGGGTAAATCACATCTTTGGTCCCTCTAACTTTTCCCCTAACTTAAAAATACTCCTTTTATCTCTATTTTTTGCTCAATTCAAGCCCAAACAAACTGAATTTTGGACCAAGGCTTCCTACATGGGTAATAGGTTTATTCAAAACTTTCTGTAGTCATTCCAAAACTACTAACTAGGGATTTGGGGCATTATAGGAATAGGACATTTCAGACAATAACGGACGCAAGTGATTCTTAAGATGGACAAGTATCATTCATGAAATCTAAATTTATTTTTCTAAAATATAAATTTTCTTCTTTATTTATTTATTTATTGTGCCCACCGTAAGATTTTATTTGTATACACTCATATAAAAAAATTGTGTTGTTAATATATATGTTCCCACCCAAAATATTATTAGGCCCGTCACTTATTTTAGGTATGGTCGATGTTCTATTTAGGTTCGATCAAGTTTGTGTCAATATCAATCATGGATTCGAGTCAACGTTGGATGTCTAATCAATTTGAGTTAAGTTTAGTATGTCCAATCGAGTATCTATAGAATCATTGATTTATTCTTGTAAAAACAATTTTTTTTATTTTCAGTCTTAAAATTTAGGCTCAATTTCATTTGAATTCAATCATCATTTAAAGATGAAAATTTAGTCTGAACTAGGCCTATAAGTTGTGTTCGAGTTTGTGACCTTTTTCTTATTGATATGGTCCTAAAGGTTTATTGTGCAACCTATTTGTTAAAACAAATAAAATTTCAATTATTAATTAAAAGTTTCAAATAGATGTGTGACACTCGTACCGGTTCAAGAGGCTAATCTAAATCATATAGGTCACATTATAAAACTAGAATTCATAACTTACCAATTTGGGCTCAATTTTAGAACTTATAAATGTAGGCCAGTACAAGTTAGTCACATTAAAAGTAATTGAAATCCATTCAAACATATTCATATGACAACTTTATCACATGTACAAAATCATGAAATTTACTAATGGATAAGGACTAGGTCATTACGAAGGAAATTAAACTCAATTAACCATGGTTAGATACAAATTAGGAGGATTGGAAGGCCTTCGAGAATATTCATGAAATACTCTCATTGTAACCTAATGGTGTCGATACTTTTACCTGAGTATCAATATCAAGTCTATGATATCTATACTCACATTAAACACTGGTACCAGATTGTGGTTTAAAATGAATTTAATACCTATGAGCATCAGTACTGATGTGATTCCAATCAGCCCTAACTTTTATCTTGATCTAATTAAATCATTAAAGTTCACCAAGGCTTATTGAAAGGGAGTTCCACCTTACTTCATCCTATACCTGCTCATTTATGCACTATATTTTATCATATGCCTGTATTTACCTCTTAGGATATGCTTATCATATGATATCATTCATTGCATGAATTTGTATGAGTTTTATTAGTTTCATGACATTCATTGCATTTAATAAGTATGTTCTTCATTAAAGCATGCATTACATTTAAGCATATATTCCATTTAGGGAAGTAGTTCATTTATGCATCTAGTATTTAATAAACTACTTCATTCATGCATTTAATTCATTGAAGAAAGTTAGTTCATTAATTAAACTGGTTCATTCATCAACTAGTTCATTTATTAAACTAACTCTTAATTGTTCCTTGCATGTTTTCAATTAAAGATTGAATAAAGTTCACCTTTGTGTCTAGGTGAATGAGAGAAGTTGAACAGTTTCATCAGATGCAAGAATATCAGTCATAATGTCTTCCAATTCTGGATGCGATACAGACTTTCTTTGTTCCAAAATCAATTGGGAATTATTCTTGTTTCTCTTATCTTTCCAACGCCTTTTGAATCACCTCAATCTGATATCGGGAGCTTGCGATATGATCGATTTATTGAAGACAATGCAGACTGCAATTTTGTTACGGGAATTTATGCATGGATGATTTGGATGAGTTTGAGCCAAGGAAGAGTCCTTTCATCTTCTACCAAGAGAAAATCAATTGATGGCCATCTTAATTCACCAATTCAAGGAATTCAATGTTGATGTTATCACCCATTGAAGGCCATTCATGTTCAAGCAAGGGGACATGCAATAACCATCCTTCAAAACATAGCATTCAAGGCCTTTATCATCTTTTGAAAGCTGATCATATTCTACAAGGGAACAAGTAATGAAGGCTGACTTTATTTCATTTAACCACCAAATTAAGTGATAAAATCAACAAGGAATTTGAAGAGACAAGTTGATTTGGACAAGTACGATGTCCACATTCATCCTATGACTTTATTTATCCTCTTTTCTTCCATTTGCAAGCAAAGCAAGGCAGTCCAGGAATCACCCCTCCTTTTTGGACGAATTTAAGGCTAGAATTATCTCAAATTAAAGCTTAATTCATCCATTTTCAATCTACATGGCCAATAATCAAATGATAAGAAGAATGACAAGTCATTTAATTGAATTCAATTGTATTTAGGTGATTGTTTTATTTTAATTGTAAAAACTCTTCATATGGTGCCTATCAACACTATAAATAGGCACATCCATGGTATTTGTAGTAATAACTTTTTATATAATATACTCTTTGAAAGGTTGCTTTCATTTTAGTATTGGACTAGAATTCTATCGGTTTCTTGTCAATCATGAAGCCTTCATTCATTTCATTTTTTTATAACGTTGGTTCCTAGCTCACCAATAGCTAGTGAGTCACGTTCCACCCTCTACCACTTCGATTCCATCTTTATATATTATTGGTTCCTAGCTCCATATAGTTAGCGGGTCACAATCCATACTTTTTATTTCATCATTCATCTCCCAGGGCATAACATCTTTTACCCTCACCATACTTCTATTCTTTTCTCACTATTAATTCTTATCACCGCTATACTTTTCCCATTTTCCTTTATTTCCTTAAACCACAACAACCATCACTCTTCCATCACCATCAAACCACTTTATCATAACCTACAACCTTTCGTTTTCAATTTACTTATATCAATTTCTTTCTTGTAAGGTTGTTTGTGCACTTTTAGTCTTCAATCAAAGCACTACGAAGTTCTTACTAGAATCACGATCGTGCAACATTGTATATGACTCGGAACACATAATCAAGATCATATCATTTGGCATCAGAGGTAGCTGATTCAGTAAGCGTATCATTTTATTTTCTCTATCCTAGGATAGTAAAAATATAAAAAAAAAAACAAAAGAAAAGAAAAATTTAAAGAGGGCGAGAGCAATCTTTTTCATTTTTGAAAAAAAATAATTAAAAAGATTTTGTATTTGTTTCATCACTTCTTTCATTATCTTTATGATTTCATTACCTATTCTCATCTTTGTTCTTTCTTCTAGCCATTTCTTTCTTTACTCACATAAGTCTCCAACCAAGCCACAATTGCTTCAGACGAAGTCTACGAGACGCCTTGTAAACCTCGAGGGAGTTCCACAAGAACTTTAAAGGAAAGTCAGAGCGGTAAAAGGCAAGAGTGATCATCAAGGGTAAAAAGCATCCCGAGTGAAACACGAGTAGAGTGCCTTTTTTCTTTGGAGTGTATTGGTGAGGTTTTGTGTTAGTGAGGTATAGTTTTCATTTTTTATTTTAATCATGTCTCGTACTTCTACAGACAATTCTCATATTTCAGGAGGTGACGGACAAAATTATGGTGGAGCACCAAACTTACAAATGCAAGACATCACACGAGAGATAAGGTGTTTGTTTCAAAAGCATCTCGACCCAATCTCAAAGAAATTGGAGCGAATGATAGAATGACCTTTTTGTTCACAAATACATCCAACGAAGATCAAAATACAACTAAAAAGAAAAGACGACACTTGATCATTTTCTAATTCTACACCCAATTGTAGTGGAAGATCTTAAAAGGAGGAGCCTAATTTTCTAACAAGAAGCAATGTCAAAAGTTCAACGCGAAGTGAGCCAAGTAATTTTGCAACTTTTAATCCATAAAGTCTAGCTCATCTTCAAGAGTGTTTTGATAATTTTGTCAAAGAAACATAATCGCAAGAACAACTAGAAAAATTAATTATTTGCAACAAAGAAAGAGACGTAGGATTTGAAAAATGCATTGAGAATGGAGAAAAAGAATTTTGTGAAAAAAGGGGAAAGAGGAGATTTTTGAAGAAAAAGAGAAAAAGAGTGACATCGAAAAAGAAATTCAAAAAAGAATATGAGAGTGAAAATGATGAGTTTGAAAAAGAAATTGTTTGTGCAAAAGAGAGTGTGTCAAATTTCATTTTGCACCAACAACCTTAACCATTCTTCTTCTATTATTAAATTTTCATTATTAAAGGATGATGAGAATATCTCTTCAAGAGACATTTCAAACACATTGCCAATCCTAAAGATGATCGAATGTCGTCCATGCTTTAATCATGTTTCAAAGAAAGATCCAATGAAGTTTTCTATCACCAAGGAACCGGTGCCCAATAAGATCATCATGCATCCTCTATGGTTTGATTTTTCCATTTCTTTTGTTATTGAATTATATACTTCTAACTTTGATTTACCTTTCAGAGGAATGATTCAAAAACAAGGAATTGATGTTTTGAGTTGCGAGGATAAGTTTCTTTGCAATCTTCAGATGAAATTTCCACTCTCTATTTTGCAAACAGATTATTTGAAGCAAAGGTTATCCACCTACTCAAGGGCCATCATATGGAAGGCACGAATATTAAATTTGTCATGACTTACCTATTTGAAGGAAACCAAGAGAATTGTGCACATTCAAACCCAAACCATTTATTCAATGAAGATTTATAGGAGCTTCATGCATTAACCAATTAGTATGATGATTCCAAGGGACACCGTGAAAAAATATCACATGAACCAAAGCATATGTCCATAAAGAACCTCAACAATCGACCACTATCTCTGAATAGTCTTGGGTTTATTTTCCCTATCTCTTTAAATCTTATTTCCTTTTCTACTAATCTAGTTTTGATTGTAGGAAATGATAGAAAACAACCTTTTGAAAGAGAATAACACTAAAATATGAGAGGATTTGAAGAGAAACATTATTTAATCAAAATTCGTAACCATTCAGACCAAGGAACGATTCAAATGACAAGTTCCTTCATCAATGGAAGTGATGTTTTAAATCAAGGCAAGGTTCAAAAGATAACTCTCGTTGCCAAAGAATATGATGTTTCAAAAAGAGAGATCCAAAAGACATGTCTATATTCGAGTGAGTCATATGAAAATAAGGTTTACAAGCATGAAGATATTGATCCCGGAGAATGGTTTTTGTGTAAATCAAAAGTAAAGAAGATCCCCACCCAAAGGAAAACAAAATTTTCCCCTTCTTAGCAAGTGTTAATTTGGGGACAAATCGCGTTAAAGTGGAAGGGAATGATGTGATTCCAATCAGCCCTAACTTTCTTCTTGATCTGATTAAATCATTGAAGTTCACCAAGGCTTATTGAAAGGGTGTTCTACCTTACTTCATCCTATAGTTGATCATTTATGCACTATATTTTATCATATGTTTGTATTTACCTCTTAGGATATGCTTATCATATGATATCATTCATTGCATGAATTTGCATGAGTTTCATTAGTTGCATGACATTTATTGCATTTAATAAGTATGTTGTTCATTAAAGCATGCATTGCATTTAAGCGTATAATTCATTTAGAGAAGTAGTTCATTTATGTATCTAGTTATTTAATAAACTACTTCATTCATGCATTTAGTTCATTGAAGAAAGTTAGTTCATTAATTAAACTGGTTCATTCATCAAAATAGTTCATTTATTAAACTAACTCTTAATTGTTCCATGCATGTTTTCAATTAAAGATTGAATAAAGTTCACCTTTGTGTCTAGGTGCATGAGAGAAGTTGAACAGTTTCATCAGATGCAAGAATATCAGTCATAATGTCTTCTAATTCTGGATGCAATACAAACTTTCTTGGTTCCAGAAATCAATTGAGAATTATTTCTCTATCTCTTAGGATTCCAAGTCCTTTTGAATCACCTCAATCCGATATCGGGAGCTTGAGATATGATCTATTTATTGAAGAGAGTGTAGGCTGGAATTTTGTTACTAGAGTTTTATGCATGGATTATTTGGATGAGTTTGAGACAAGTAATAGTCCTTTCATCTTCTACCAAGAGCAAGCAATTGATAGCCATCTTAATTCACCAATTCAAGGAATTCAATGTTGATGTTATCACCCATTGAAGGCCATTCATGTTAAAGCAAGGGGACATGCAATAACAAGCATTCAAAACTTAGCATTCAATGCCTTTATCATCTTTTGAAGGCTGATCATATTCTACAAGGGAAGAAGTAATTAAGGCTGATTTTATTTCATTTAACCACCAAATTAAGTGATAAAATCAGCAAGGAATTTGAAGAGACAAACTGATTTGGACATGTATGATGTCCACATTCATCCTATGACTTCATTTATCCTATTTTCTTCCATTTCCAAGCAATGCTAGGTAGTCCAGGAATCACCTCTCCTTTTTGGACGAATTTAAGGCTAGAATTATCTCAAATTAAAGCTTAATTCATCCATTTTCAATCTACATGGACATCAATCAAAGGATAAGAGGAATGACAAGTCATTTAATTGAATTCAATTGCATTTAGGTGATTGTTTATTTTAATTGTAAACACTTTTCATATGGTTCTCAACACTATAATTTGGCACATCCATGGTGTTTGTACTAAGAACTTTTTACATAATATACTCTTTGAAAGGTTGCTTTCATTTTAGTTCTTGGAGTATAACTCTTAGTTTCTTGTCAGTCTTATTGCCTTCCTCCATTTTTTTATAATGTTGGTTACTTGCTTACCTATAGCTAGTGGGTCACTTTCCACCGTCTATAACTTAGATTCCATCTTTATATATTGTTGGTTCCTAGCTCCATATAGCTAGCGGGTCACAATCCATACTTTTTATTTCATCATTCATCTCCCATGCCATAACATCTTTTACCTTCACCATACTTCCATTCTTTCCACACTATAATTATTATCACCACCACACTTTTCTAATTTTCCTTTATTTCCTTAAACCACAACAATCATAACTCTTCCATCACCATCAAACCACTTTATCATAACGTACAACCTTTCATTTCAATTTACTTATATCAATTTCTTTCTTGTAACGTTGTTTGTGCATTTTTAGTCTTCAATCAATGCACTGCGAAGTTCTTACTAGAATCACGATCGGGCAACATTGTATATGACTCAGAAAAAATAATCAAGATCATATCATTTGGCATCACTACTAACTGATCCAGTAAGCGTATCATTTCATTCTCTCTCTCCTATGTTAGTAAAATATTAAAAATAAAAAAAAAATTTAAGAACGAGAGCAATCTTTTTCATTTTTGAAAAAAAATAATTAAAAAGGTTTTGTATTTGTTTCATCATTTCTTTCATTATCTTTATGATTTCATTACCTATTCTCATGTTTGTTCTTTCTTGTAGCCATTTCTTTCTTTACTCACATAAGACTCCAACCAAGCCACAATTATTTCAGACGAAGTCTATGAGACGCCTTGTAAACCTCGAGGGAGTTCCACAAGAACTTTAAAGGAAAGTAAGAGCGATAAAAGGCAAGAGTGTTCATCAAGGGTAAACTCCATCCCAAGTGAAACACGAGTGGAGTGCTTTTTTCTTTGGAGTGTATTGGTGAGGTTTTGTGTTAGTGAGGTCTATTTTTCATTTTTTATTGTTAATCTTGTCTCGTACTTCTAGAGACAATTCTCATATTTCAGGAGGTGGCGGCCAAAATGATGGTGGTGCACCAAACTTACAAATGCAAGCCATGGCACGAGAGATAAGGTGTTTGTTTCAAAAACATCTAAACCCAATCTCAAAGAAATTGGATCGAATGATAGAACGACCTTCTTGTTCACAAATACGTCCAACGAAGATCAAAATAAAACTAAAAAGAAAAGATGACAGTGGATCCTATTCTAATTCTACACCCAATTATAGTTGAAGATCTTACCAGGAAGAGCCCAATTTTCTAACAAGAAGCAATGTCAAAAGTTCAAGGCGAAGTAAGCCAAGTAATTTTGCATCTTTTAATCCAGAAAGTCTAGCTCGTCTTCAAGTGTGTTTTGATAATTTTGTCAAAGAAACATAATTGCAAGATCAACTAGAAAAAGTAAATATTTGCAACAAAGAAAGAGACATAAGATTTGAAAAAGACATTGAGAGTGGAGAAAAAGAATTTTGTAAAAAAAGAGGGGAAAGAGGAGATTTTCGAAGAAAAAGAGAAAAAGAGTGACATTGAAAAAGAAATTCAAAAAAGAATATGAGAGTGAAAATGATGAGTTTGAAAAAGAAATTGTTTGTGCAAAAGAGAGAGTGTGTCAAATTTCATTTTGCACTAACAACCTTAACACATTGCCAATCCTAAATATGATCGAACGTCGTCCATGCTTTAATAATGTTTCAAAGAAGGATCCAATGAAGTTTTCTATCACCAAGGAACCGGTGCCCAATAAGATCATCATGCATCCTCTATGGTTTGATTTTTCCATTTCTTTTGTTATTGAATTATTTACTTCTAACTTTGATTTATCTTTCAGAGGGATGATTCAAAAACAAGGAATTGATGTTTTGCGTTGCGAGGATAAGTTTCTATGCAATCTTCAGATGAAATTTCCACTCTCCATTTTGTAAACAGGTTATTTGAAGCAAAGGTTATCCACCTACTCAAGGGTCATCATATGGAAGGGTACGAATATTAAATTTGTCATAACTTACCTATTTGAAGGAAACCAAGAGAATTGTGCACATTCAAACCCAAACCATTTATTCAATGAAGATTTATAGGAGCTTCATGCATTAACCAATTAATGATGATTCCAAGGGACACCATGAAGAAATATCGCATGAACCAAAGCATATGTCCATAAAGACCCAAAACAATCGACCACTATATCTGAATATTCTGTGTTTGTTTTCCCTATTTATTTAAATCTTATTTCCTTTTTTACTAATCTAGTTTCGATTGCAGGAAACGATATGAGACAACCTTTTGAAAGAGAACAACACCAAAATATGAGAGGATTTGAAGAGAAACGTTATTTAATCAAATTCGTAACCTTTCAGACCAAGGAATGATTCAAAGGAAAAGTTTCTTCATCAATGGAAGTGATGTTTTGAATCATGGCAAGGTTCAAAAGACAACTCTCGTTGCCAAAGAATATGATGTTTCAAAAAGTGAGATCCAAAAGACATGTCTATATTCAAGTAAACCATATGAAAATAAGGTTTACAAGCGTGAAGATATTGATCCCGGAGAATGGTTTTTGTGTAAATCAAAAGTAAAGAAGATCCCCACCCAAAGGAAAACAAAATTGTTCCTGTTCTTAGCAAGTGTCGATTTCGGGACAAATCGTGTTAAATAAGGAGGGAATGATGTGATTCCAATCAGCCCTAACTTTCTTCTTGATCTAATTAAATCATTGATGTTCACCAAGGTTTATTGAAAGGGAGTTCTACCTACTTCATCCTATACCTGCTCATTTATGCACTATATTTTATCATATGTTTGTATTTACCTCTAAGGATATGCTTATCATATGATATCATTCATTGAATGAATTTGCATGAGTTTCATTAGTTGCATGACATTTATTGCATTTAATAAGTATGTTGTTCATTAAAGCATGCATTGCATTTAAGCGTATATTTCATTTAGGGAAGTAGTTCATTTTTGCATCTAGTTATTTAATAAACTACTTCATTCATGCATTTAGTTCATTGAAGAAAGTTAGTTCATTAATTAAATTAATTAAACTGGTTCATTCATCAAAATAGTTCATTTATTAAACTAACTCTTAATTGTTCCATGCATGTTTTCAATTAAAGATTGAATAAAGTTCACCTTTGTGTCTAGGTGCATGATAGAAGTTGAACAGTTTCATCAGATGCAAGAATATATCAGCATGTCTTCTAATTCTAGATGCAATACAGACTTTCTTGGTTCCAAAATCAATTGAGAATTATTTCTATATCTCTTAGGATTCCAACTCCTTTTGAATCACCTCAATCCGATATCGGGAACTTGAGATATGATCTATTTATTGATGACAGTGCAGGCTGGAATTTTGTTACGGGAGTTTTATGCATGGATGATTTGGATGAGTTTGAGCCAAAGACTAGTCCTTTCATCTTCTACCAAGAGACAAGCAATTGATAGCCATATTAATTCACCAATTCAAGGAATAATGTTGATGTTATCACCCATTGAAGGCTATTCATGTTCAAGCAAGGGGACATGCAATAACCAGCATTCAAAACTTAGCATTCATGTTCAAGCAGATTAACTCAAAACTCTTGGGATTATTTTTCACACTTAAAAATACTTTAATATTGTTTATGAAAAAATTGATAGTGAGTCTAATGGTGAGTGATTTCTTATTTATTTTAACGTTTTAAAATAAATCGAATATGATTTTATTATAATATTTTTATTTTATAATATTTTCTGAAATGATTTAAGAATGCTTTTGGGTACGAACTACCCAATTGCTCTGACTTATCTTATGATTATTTTTTAGTTTCAATTGTGATCATATTTGGATTATAAATGCCATTGTATGTGCACGAGAGTTAGTAGTATGATTGGCATTCCATGAGGTTGAGTGATTCTGTATTTTGTGCATTTGTGTACATCTATATTGCACTAATTGTACGGTCCGACACTAATTGACCATTCTGTTCTGGTAGTTATGACTTGATATTGTGCACACACTCATTATGACTCATGTACCTAATATTCTCGGTTGTGTGCATTGGGTTGTGTCTATTAAATGTTCTGAAATATGTAGGAATAAATGATTCATTGAAATCAAATATTTCCTTTAATGTTTTTATCTATGAATATGGCTAAGGTGTTTTGAAATGATATTTTCAGGTTTCTGATGAAAGAAAAGAATTATTAAGTCTGTTATAAGTTAATCTATTTTATAAGACATTTTCAATAATAAATATTTATTTATTCCTTTATATGTCGATATGATTTTATTTCTTATAAATAATGCCTCACTAAGTTGTTACTTTGTGGATCACACCCATTCTAGTATCAATATAGTATTTACCGCTTTTGATTTATCTAGTTGGCATGTATATTAAGTATATGTTATGATGCTCTGGTAAATTAGTTTATAAGTCTGGTATAAATTAGTATAAGCAATATGTATATTATTAGATATAGCTGAAGTTTTACATGAATAATGATCATTAAATTTTGATTGTAATCTTATCGAAACATATTTTTATGTATGCAGATTAATTTTAAGTGTGATTCAGTAGCGAACTGCTAAATTACTATATGAAATTCGATATGATTTTAACACAACAATATTAAAATTTATGTTATGTAATTAATAAATTATACAAGAAAATGGAATAATGAATAAGTTTCAAAAAGGTTTAAATTTTTACCTAGTTTTTGTTTAGTAAGTGTTTACAGATTAGTTTGACATCTTTAACTGGTAATTGAGAATATTTATGAGTTAAGGGTGTTGCATTATAATTTCATGCTAAGGTTACAAGGTAACAAAGTTACTTCATTTTTTTAAGTTTCAAGGCGAGAGAATATATATTTTGAAATAGAAAAGCAGACAAGAATGGCAAGGAAAATGAGAAGCTAAGCCAACTTTGTTTATTCTATCCACCTTGTGACTTTATGTTCTTAAATGCGATTCAGCCTTTGAAAAATAAAACAAGTAAATTACCTCTTTGGCACCTCCAACTTTACCCCCAAATAAAAAAAACCCTTTCAGACCGAGATTTCTAACATAAGTAATTGGTTTATTCAAAACCTTCTCATGTCAACCCAAAACTAGTAACCCAAGATTTAAGGCATTACATCTTTGCCCTCCTAAGAAGAAATTTTATCTCAAAAATTTACTCGTATAGAACATATGCATATACTGAAGTTGCATATCTTTCTCGGTCTACCATGTTGTCTCCTTAGCACTTAGATTTCTTCGTAGAACCTTCACAAGCAGAATCATCTTGTTTCATAACTCTTTAACATCTCATGCCAAGATCCTTTCAATTCCTCTTTATAAGACATGTCTTGACTAATATTAATATGTTTTAATGGTATAATGAAGGGTCAGAAAGGTACCTTCTAAGCATGACCAAATGTAATACATTATGAATGTGTTGTAACTCTGACGGTAAACCTAACTAGTAAACTACATGTCTAACCCTCTCAAGTACCTCGTAGGGTCCTGTAAAACGTCAAGTTAACTTTTCCCTATGCCTAAACTAAGACTTTTTTTTCCACGGGGACACCTTGAGGAATATCTTATCACCCACTGCAAACTCGATGTCCTTGCCCATCAAGGCTTCTCTCAAGTGAACCTGAATCAGCCAAACTTTGTATTTAAATTCGTTGATTATTTTGGGGCACACAATCTTTCCTTCACTAAGCTTTTTCCAACACAACGAAGTCCTACACTTGCGTTTATACAAAGCTTCATAAGGAGCTATCTGAAATGATAACTTTTGTTATAGGTGAACATTACTAATGGGAAGTGGTCCTCCCAACTACACTTGAGGTGTATAATGAAACACCTAAGAATGCTCTCTAAGATTTTAATCACACATTATTAAGCTCTGCGAATAATCGAAATATGATAAGAGGGGGTGAATTGGCCTTTTAAAGAATTGGGTGGAAGCAATCGAAAAATAAAAACTTTGCACAATAATTTAGAGTGGTTGAAATTCTAAACCTAGTCTACATCACTACCTTAGCTATCCATACTAAGGATTTCAAAATCCACTGGATTTGCAAACTTTTAAGGACAAGGTGTAACCCTATAAAGACATACAAGGTTTATACCCAAAAACATTGCTTACACAATCTCCCAAAAAGAAATTACAAACTTTAAAAACAAAGGAAAACCTCACATACTCAAATCCATCTATCCTCCCTACCTAGGGTGGGATCCATAATTAACGCATCAGAAACATACACCTGTACACCCGGCTAACTTACTCCTTGTGCATACTCGAGGCATATGCACCTAGCTAGCAACTGAAGTAAATTGGCGCTAGATAAGATATATATGAATATTGAAATCAAACAAAACATTTTCATACTTACTAAAGTAACTCGACTGACCTCGATATTTCCCGAGTGTCATACAACGACATAAGTTTTATGGCATCCTACTTCATAATGCTCATATGGCTTTACCATAATTATTTTTTGTTCTCAATTGTAAGCTTGTTATAGTATTATTGGCAATCATAGACCCCTCTAGCCTTTTTGCACTAATCAATGTGATTGTACTAATACTAAGCCCTTTAGTATCGACACTAACCTTAAACTATCGATACCCTCCCTTGGTATGAGACTAGTTTTACATTCAA
Organism: Hibiscus syriacus; assembly: GCF_006381635.1. Taxonomy (NCBI): domain Eukaryota; kingdom Viridiplantae; phylum Streptophyta; class Magnoliopsida; order Malvales; family Malvaceae; genus Hibiscus; species Hibiscus syriacus. Next base: position 394,678 of record NW_024061878.1, on the reverse strand, counting down.
TGTCCTAAGCTACGCTTCTTGCCTAAGTCAATGTCGTCATCTATTTGAATTTGTCCTTTTTATGTTTTCTAACATCAATCTAGTAGTTTGAAGTCAGTGGGGATTTAATAGAGCAGTTGGATTCATTAATTTTAAGCATTTAATGCTCACTACACATTTGGTATCGAGACCAACACGTTGGTATGGAGACGAGCCTTCCAATGGTCAAATTTATAGCCGTTAAGCTTTCAATATCGGTATTGTATCTATGGTTTCAAGACTGAAGCCTTGGTATAAAGACCAAAAAGCATTTTGGCAATATGGTATTGAGACTGTATCTATGGTCTCAAGACTGTAAGTTGTTTTGGCAAAAATTAAATGTTTTGATCTTTAAAAATAATGTTTATAAAAAGCGGATTAACTCAAAAACACTTGGGATTATTTTTCACACTTAAAAATACTTTAATATTGTTGATAACTCAAAAACACCTGGGATTATTTTTCACTGAGCTTTGTCCAACCTACTTGGGATTATTTTCCATTGAGCTTTATCCAACACAATGAAGTCCTACACTTGTGTCCATACAAAGCTTTAGAAGGAGCCATCTGAATGCAAGACTTAAAATTGTTGTTGTAGGTGAACTTTACTAATTAAAGTGGTCCTCCCAACTACCCTTGAGGTCTATGATGCAACACCTAACAATATCCTCTAATATTTGAATAAAATTCTATTGAGCTCTATGAACAACCGAAATATGCCAATGAGGTGAATTGACCTTTTAAAGATTTGGGTGGAAGCAATCGAAAAAAAACTTTGCACAACAATTTAGAGTAGTTCGACTTCTAAATCAAGTATACATCCACTACCTTAACTATCCACACTAATGATATCTCAATTCCACTAGATTTGTAAACCTTTAAGGATAAGGTGTAACCATACAAAGACACACATGGTTTATACCCAAAAACCTTGCTTACACACTCTGCTAAATAGAAATTATAAACTTAACAAACAAAATAAACCCACATGGACTTATATTCATCTAGCCTACCTATGGTACCCTTGGGTACCTAGGGTGAGATCTGGAATTCCCACATCATAAACAAACACCCATACACCTAGCTAACTTACTCCTCGTGAGTACTCGGGGCATCTGTGCCCAGCTAGCAACTGAAGTGACTTGGCACTTACCGAGATATGTCTAGATTTTCAAATCAAAGAAGGTAATTTTCATATTTACTAAAGTAACTCAGCTGACCTCACTAATTCCCAAGCGTCACACAACGACACAAGTTTTATGGCATCTTACTTTGTAATGCTCTTATGCCTTTACTGTAATTATTTATTATTCTCACTTGTACGCTTATTAGAGAAGTATTGGCAATCCTAGACCCCTTCTTGATCCCTTAACCCTAAGCTAGGTTTATTACCCTAATAAGTGTGATTATACTGATATTAAGCCCTTTAGTATCAATACTAACTTTGGAATATTAATACCTTCCCTTGGTATGATATAAATTTACATTCAATGTCCTAAGCTAGGCTTATTGCCTAAATCAATGTTGTTCTCTATTGATCTTGTTCTCTTTTATGTCTTTTAACATCAATATAGCCGTTTGGAGTCGTTGGGGATTGAATAGAGACGTTGGATTCATTAATTTTGAGTATTTAATACTCATTGCACATTTGGTATTGAGACCAAGCCTTCCAATGGTCAAATTTATAGTCATTGAGCCTTTAGTATGGATACTGCTTGAATATGTATTGATACACACCCTTCATTCTCGAGACTGATGCCTTGGTATCAAGACCAAAAAGCATTATGGCATTATGGTATCGAGACTGTATGTATGGTCTCTAGACTGGCAATTGTTTTGGCAAAAATTAAGTGTTTTAAGCTTTAAAAATAATGTTTATAAAAGTGGATTAACTCAAAAACACTTGGGATTATTTTTCACGCTTAAAATACTTAAAAATCGTTTATGAAAAATTATATATAAATATTTGAAATTGCAAATTTTAACAATTTAAAATATTATAATAATCATGTTATATCAAAATCAAAATTTAGTTCAACAATCTCCCCTTTCCGATATAACAAAATTATCGTGAAAATTTTCTTTTTAAAGGATTATCATATTTTGTGAAAAATAAGTCTCCCCCTTAGAAAAAAATTTTTGCTAAAAGATTTGCTTTTAAAATATGTGAAAACATATTTCTCCCCCTTTTTGTTATAGCAAAATCAAATTAAGCTTTAAAAGAGAAAACATGTTAGTGTATTAAGGAACTCAATATTCAACATAAAATAATCAAAAGTCAAATTATGCTTATCATAAAATAATCAAGTTCAAAAGCATAATATCAACATCAATAATTCAAACATAAATCCATAAAGTACCAAATTAACCAAGTATCAAACATATAATAACATAAAGTTCGAAGATCAGTCAAAAGTGCATAAGTCCAAATATAAAAGAAAATGTCCTAAAATGACAAAATAAATGCCTAAATTTTCAAAGGCTGTGGTGAGTGAGAGGGAGACATCAAGTGATGACGTATCAAACGAACGTCATTCTCAAGCACATCTAACCGATAATCCATGGTAGACGTAAATGAGTCTAAGCGATGATCCATGGAAGTTATATGAGCACGTAAGTCCCCAAAGTTTTAAAGCATGTAATCATACATGGTCTTCATTAATATCTCCTCTTGATGCGGTGGCACCAGTGGCTCTTCCAGTTTATATTATTCCTCCTCGATGTTTTCCAAATTTCTTCGATAAGGACCCCACTCACCAGAAAAGTCATTAAAATCACAATTGGGCTTGTGAGCTGATTTAAGATTGATAACACTAATGAGTGGAATAGGATGATCAAGGGTGTTAACACCCTAAATTTATCCATAAAGATGTAGCTAAGAATGCAAGCATAGGAAATTGTCTTGGTGTAATTGGAACCTTTATGGACAACATCAACAAGTTCTAAGAATATGATATTGCGAAGTTTGGGCGGATATTGTTATTAATGTTGTGAAACCACCAATAGTCGCAAGTGCACATATGTGTAGCCTTACCACTCAAAGGACAAAAGAACCAAGTAAGGAGGAGTAGCAATAGAAGATCTGGGAAATTAAGATGAGCATGGCTATCAAATGGGAACCTCTCGAATTGAGCAAGGAAAACTTCTTTGAAAGGATCGTCATCCCTATAAGGTTTAACCCATGATATATTACTCAATTCCAACGATTCTATCCTCATTACCTTGAGCATGGATATGAATGAAGTTAGCAAGGAAAGCACAAACAAGTTTCGAATAAATCATGGGAAGAATATAAAACAAGTCTAACAATCCCCACAAGACGACGGTTTTAAAAATAGGAAATTGTTACACTTCAAATGAGAAAATCAGGGTTTTGTATGCTCAAAACAAATATTATTATTTTGTTTAAAAGCTATTGAACAAGTAAAGAGTATCAGAATTCCTAAAATAAGTGTTTTCAAAGGTAGAGGGATTTGAAGATTGACCTTGGAAGATAATCCAACTAGTCCTAGGACACTTGTGATTTGTTTTAGGACGCATATTTTACCAAAATAAAGGCTAAGGAAACAATAGAGTTCATTTAGGAATTTTATCGAACACTTGGTGTACATTCAAAAAACAAGGTTTCTAGGAAAAACTAGAGAACGGGCTGTTCTCCTGCAATAAAAGCATTTAAAATGCAACCAATATTCCAATCAATATTATCAAATTTCAAAAATTTAAGATGCACATTTTTTTAAAAATTTCAAAATCCCCTTTATAAGAATTTTGGATTTTTTTTAGTTAAACATGTTTTCAATGCAATAAAGAATTTTAAACAATATGTATATATCATTTCTAGAACTATATGCAACTTAAAAACATGATTTAACATGAATTTAAATAAGATTTTGGGAAAAATTGGAAAGGTTTATTAAAATATTACCTCAATCTTTGATATAAAATGATTTTTGATGAATCTTTGAAAAAATTGGAAAGGTTTATTAAAAAATTGTCTAAGGATGATGAAAGAGTGAGGAAATCGACACGAATTTGCATATATTTTGAGAGGAGCTATTTTTAAGGTTTGTAAAACTTTAGTAATTTTTTGGGGAAAACATCCCTTTTTAATGAGCACAGTTACCCTAGCCTTGATACCAAGAATGTGGTCTCGAAACTCACTGCTCGGTATCAATAATGGATAAGCAGTATCGATACCATTTTTCGCTACTAGAATTTCAGTCTCGATACTAATTTGTTGGTCTCGAGACTAACAACTTTAAAATGAAAATTTTTGCAATTTTGTCCCTCAAACGCTTATGGAATAAGCACCTAATGATTTTATGACTATAGAATGCACTAAAAACTTATTTAAGAACTAAAAGTTGTACAATGATACTAAATTAAAGCGTTTTCTACATACTTTGTTAAAGTGTATATTATGGACATTTTTAAATTGTTTTTCGAAGAGAACAAACAAGGTCTGAAACATGCCACGAGGATTAATTATGGCCAAAGAATATTAAATTAAACATACAAGGCCATAAAAAATACAATTCATGCAATATTGACTCCCCTTTACTAATTGCAATTAAACACAACTTGGGGACGTACAAAAGCATATGTATTCACATAAAAACATAAAAATTACATGAAATTAAAATATTTTTCCACTAGAATTAAGATTGATTTTTTCCATCTCCCTTTCTTCAAGTGCCCTTTCATAGTGTGTCTAGAACCTTTAAATGCCTTGACATTGCTCACCATTACTCCAATACACTTATAATAGAATGCAATTTTGGTAGCCAAATCTTTTTGAATTCATTAATGTTAGTTTCTAGTAATTGGTCTCCTTAGGTATCCATGGAGATAGGATATCATTCTCTTTAGTAGCAATGATTTCTTTAGGGACATATATACTCCTAACCATTTTTCCTTTGAAATATTTAGGGGAATAAGCATGTTTTTTGCAAAATTATTTTTGATAAAACTTGATTTTAAGTAATCTTCTAGTTCAAATATATTTTTAATAATTTTTCAAAATTAGCCTTTTCTTTCTCAAGATCATCAATTTTCTTTTGATGATCCTCATGAAATTTGGAAATGAAATTTTGGAAGTCTAGATTCTTTTTTCTCTGAAATATTCAAATTTTCTTCTAAATACTTGACTTTGCTTTCAAGTTATCTATTAGTCTTAGAAAGTGAGTCATTTTCAATTTTCTGTTTTGAATGAACCTTTTTGTGTTTTGAAATCATGACTTCACAGAGTAATTCATTATAGGCATCTTTAACTCATCAAACGAAGATGAATTAAAATTAGATGAGCTAAAGGATACTTTTGAATCTTCTTTGATGTCCAAGAGGCTAAGGTTGGCTACTTATTCATTTGCATCATCAGTGACATCTTCATCACTCCATGTAGCCACAAAAGCTTTGTTTTTTGCTTGATCCCTTTTTCTTTAGAAGATGACATTTATATTTGACATGTCCTATTCTTTGGCATTCATAGTACACCGAGGGACCTTTATTCTTGCTCGATTTATGCTTCTTGTATTCCTTTGATGTCATGAATCATTTGAATTTCTTGAAGATCTTGTCCATCTCTTCGTCTTTATCCACCTCTTTACTTGAGTATTGATTACTCTCTTTGGTGGATTCGAAGATGATTCCCATTTTCTTCTTTTTCTTGTTCTTCTTATTATTCTTCCTTCTTTCTTTGGAGATTCACCTCATGAGTGAGTAAAAAGTCGATGAGCTCATCGAGGTTCTATAGCCCCAAATCCTTGGCTTTTTCGATGGCATTTGCTTTGCCTTCCCGTGTTGTAGGCAAAGAAACAAGCATTTTTATCACCATATCTTCATTGGGTAAACCGATCGGACATTGTTTTGATGCCTTTATTTGGTTTCATCTTATGTTCTCATAATTGAGAGTGAGATTCCAATCTTAAACTTCTTCGCTTGTCTTGTTTCTTTATGGGTCACTTCTAATTTGTCCCAAATCTCCTTAGCATTAGAACATGATATTCTATTGTATTCGTCCGAGACAAGAGCACAAAAGAGGATGTGCATTGATTTGGCATTGAGTTGGCAGCTTCCTATCTTCACTTGTCAATGCCTTTCGATTTGTTGGAGGCACGGGAGAACCATTGATGATGGCATCCCAAACTGCAAGGTCGATAGATTGGATAATGGACATCATCCTATTTTTCCAATAGGAATAATCTGCTTATTGAAGAAGGGTGGTTTATGGATTGAGTGAAAGTACTTAAGGTAGTATTAGATGAATGTGGAAGTCATATTTTTGGATTCTTAAAGAATTTGATAGTGAACTTCAAGGATCTTCAAAAGGTTATTAATCCGTCGATTTGTGACCCACTCTAATACTGATTGTTGAGCTCTACAAACAACCGAAATATGCCAAGAGGGGATGAATTGTCCTTTTAAGGAATTGGATGGAAGAAATCAAAAAATAAAAACTTTGCACAATAATTTAGAGTTCTAAACCAAGTCTACATCCACTACCTTAGCTACACACACTAAGGATTTCTCAAATCCACTAGATTTACAAACCTTTAAGGACAAGGTGTAACTTACAAAGACACACAAGGTTTATACCCAAAAACCTTGCTTACACACTCTCCAAAGAGAAATTACAAACTTAGAAAATAAAAGAAAACCTTAAAAAGGCAAATGAGTTTGCAACTAATTAAGCACACCCAAATTACATTTGAGTAAGAATAAATAAGAATCTCACAAGTGTATTTACAAGAATTTGAAAATTTAGCACTAAGTAGTCATTTGATGTTTAAAGGATCTTGCAATTACTTTCTTGTTGTTATCCATTTGAATCTTGGTCCCTTTTATGTCTTTTAACATCAATCTAGTTGTTTGGAGCCTTTGGGGGATTGAATACAGCTGTTGGATTCATTAATTTTGAGCATTTAATGCTCATATACATTTGGTATTGAAATAGAGCCTTCAAATAGTCAAATTTATAGCCAATAAGCCTTCAGTAGTTGATAATACTTTCATAAGTATCGATACCCACCCCTCATCTCGAGACTAGAGCTTGGTATCAAGACCAAGAGGCATTATGGCTTTATGATATCAGGATTGTATGTATGGTCTCGAGAATGAAGTTGTTTTAACAAAAATTAAGTGTTTCAAGCTTTAAAAATAATGTTTATATAAAGCATATTAACTAAAAAACACTTGAGATTATTTTTCACACTTAAAAGTACTTTAAAATTATTTACCACAAATTATATATAAATATTATGAAATTGAAAATTTTAACAATTTAAAATATTAAAATAATCATGTTATATCAAAATTAATATTATGTTCAACACATGTTTAGACTGGCCATTTGTTTGAGGGTGGAAAGCGGTACTGAAATTTTTATTTGGTGCCTAAGGCTTAATAAAGAACTTTCCAAAATCGAGAAGTAAAACGAGGGTCCCTATTGAAGATGATCGAAGATAGAACTCCATGTAAAAGCACAACCTCGCAGATGTACAACTAACCTAGTCTCTCCAAGGTAAAGTCCATTCAAGCTGGACGAAAATTAGTTATCTTTGACAAGCGATCTAACACAAAGCATACAACGCCATGTGTCTACCTAGTCGTTGATAACACACTCAAGTCTATAGTCAAATTTGCTGACACGTTAATCACCTAGAGACAAACTCAAACACTTATCTTTTCATTCCAACGCCAATACAATTGTCAAAGCTTTTGGAACATATTGTTACTAACTGGATGGACAGAGAACAGTCTACAATGTGCCTTATAGATAATCTTAGTATAACACCCCAAAATTTGGTTGGTGACCAAAACGTAAATTTTAAAGGTTTAGTAGCAAAATTTGGGAACAATTCATAAACCAAAGCTGTAATTTTCCCAAAAGGAAATTTATTCCATAAAAGAATATTTTACCCCAAGAATTATGTTTTCATTGGAATCATATTTTTGATCCGAAATTTGTGTTAAAAACTATAAAGTGTTAAAGTCTGGTAAAAATTTCGGTAAATCGAATTGAATAAAAATGTTGAGAAAATTTGAAGGAAGATAAATTAAACTTAGAAATATTAGTTCCACATTTTAAAATGATGGAAAATGATATAGATCATTGGATTTGAGAATTTAATTCCATGTTCATTTTGGACATTTGAATAAAAATGGAAAGATCAAAGATTTTTGGAAAAAGTGCATAGGTAAAGTTGTGAAGGGAAAAATAATTTGTTCATCATTGAATTTGGGAAGATGATAAGTAACATGTGGCTTGGTATTGATGTAATTATCAAGTTTGATAAAGGGTAAATTTATCATTTCCAATTAAATGAATTTTAAATTCATTTAAGTTAATAAATGGAAAATTAACATGAATTAACTAGATATTTTATGAGACCAAGATCATCTTCATCCATTATAGGTTGGAACAATAAACCATAGGTAAGAGAAATTTTATTTTTCAATTTTGAGCAATTTCATTTGGTTTTTGGATTAAAACATTAAATAGAAAATTGTTCTATTCGAAGAGCTCTATAATTTGGTACCATTATTGCATGCTAATCTTTCTTGAGTGCTTAGATCTAATATTTTAGGGTTGAAGAAGATGTTAGGGTTTTATAGATTTATGATAGATTTTAAGGTTATTGATCTTGTCGAATCATTTACAAGCTTGTTTGATATTTAAAATCACATATAACTACTTATATTGAACTCGACCTAACCCTAGGTTTTGAGGAAATTGGTGATTTGGTTAAATTAAGTTAGGAGTTTGATTGTGCAAGCTTTGAAATGTTGCTTAGAGGTTGAATTCATGCTTGAATCAAGTTGAAAATTCATGAATTCCTAACCATGGATTTTCAGCCTAAAGAAGAAAAATATGCACAATATGGGAAAAAATCCCTTAAGCTTATAAATGATATTTGGAAAGTTCTACAACTTTTGATTGTTGTTTGGACCAATATATAATTTTGTGAAAGTAGGGGGACCTATTCGTTAATTATGAAAAATTATAGGATCAATGTGTAATTGTTTAATAGTTACTGGAATATGCTATAAATTAAGCTTAGAGTGTTAAATTTGATGTTAGAATGTGAAATTGGGCCATTTATATTGAGACATGATATTTGTATTAAATGAGCATGGAGATTTTTAGGAATTTATGTTCTAATGTGTGCCTATGTTGGTAAGATTCTAACATGTTGTTTGAATTGTATATGTTTTTTAAATATTATTCATTTATATTATGATTGAAATCAAGATCAAACAATATTAAAGCTAAGGAGAAGCTTAAGGATGAAATGTGAATTTCTAAGGAAGGTTGCAAGCTAAGGACATTATTGAGTGCAAATTTAATTTGTATGTATGTTATTAAGCAAACGTTGGCTTGCGATGATCCAGTGACAGAGTTACTATGGTAAGAAGTGACTCGTAATGTTGTGTGACTTTGTGATTCACGCATATATATTCAATTGGTAAGCTAGTAGAATTATGGAACATGCTAAGGATGTAAATTAGTGAAATATGCATAATTTAAGACCTAAATAGTAAGTTCAGAAAATAACCATAAATTATACAAAAAATGATTAGAGGATGATTTTTATATCGTTGGATTTTTATATCAGTCGTTTTTTTAGACAAACGTTTACTGATTTAGAGGAGTATACAAAAAGATATGAAATTTTAATCGAGAATAGGTCAGCAGATCCAACTCAAAATAGCTTCTGTAATCAACTTTGAAAATTCACTATAAATTGTACAAATTGAACTATAAGAAGTATCTTATATGGTTAGATTTTTATTCGAGTCTAATTTCCACCGGTATAAATGGAATAATTTTTTAGTGAGTAGATTAATATATAATAGTATTTCTTTGAAGGTAGTTCAACTTCTAGAATATGAAATTGTGGAAAACTTCTTAATAGAAACAATCGAAAGAAAAAGATCAAGCTTAATGCTTAGTGAAGCTTATATTTTGATTTGTATATAAAGTGTCAAAGTGAGTGCAATGCATACATGAAATTATATATGGATGTTTCATACAATTTTATTAAGACTTGCGATGAGTTTACCTTGTTCATATTGGCATGATATTTATTTGATTTATCATATGATTGACATGTTCTAAATATTTAAAAGGGTGCATTGGTCACTAATATATATATGTGTGTGTGTGTGCGCGCGTGTGCATGATGTTATGCCATGAATGTAATTTGGGTATGAACTACCCAATGTTAAGTATATTGATATACATTGCCATGGATGGGATAAACATATACTACATATTTGACTCGTGTACCCAGGGTCCTCATAGGTCTATATTAGGGCTATAGTTTATTGGTCAATAAATGATAACCAGGTGAATAAGCTTATTAGCTTTTGGAATGAATAGGAAGTATATTGGTAAGAAATTTTATATGTGGTTCATATCATGTTAATATTAGTAGCATGATTCAAATTACATGTAAAATGATCATAATGTATTGAATATTATTACTTATTTACAATTATGTGTTGCAATGCCTTGATTATTTCAATGATTACCTCACTAAGTTTATACTTAGATTGTGAGATTTTTATGCTTAGGTAAAAGATAGAGAGAGGAGTAAGGAGCTGAACTTGGCATCAATCATTAAGGAATATATATAGGTAACAACAATGACATCCTATTGTGTTCTAAATTTTCTATTTCCATGTATACGACTAAGAAATATCTATAAGATGAAATTAACCATATGAATAAATATTATTATATTAAATTATATTTTATATATTAATTAATTCGATTTTAGAATTATAAGATTTTATTTATTATATGAACATAAAAGAACTATTTGTTACTGCCTGAAATCGAATTTGAGTTACGAGTTGAAATATTTCATTTTGATTTTTTTTGTGATTAATTATTTTATAATAAATGTTAAAATTTGGAATTTTTAAAATAAACAAAATTTTACCCATTATGGACTAAGAATTTTTTCATTAACTAATGTGACATCTTTAACTCATAATAGTACATGTATACGGGTTAAGGTGTTACACTTGCTATGTAGTTGCTTATTGGCTGGACATAACCGACCCCTAAAGAATAACATACCCTAAACTCGTAACTCAAACCATGGTGCCTTTCTTTTGCGGACTTGCTCCACTTAAGCCTTCAAATGATTTTTAGCACTCTACAACCTCTTAACCTCGTTCATTAACTCATGTTAACTTGTAGCTCAACTAATAACCCATCCTCACTAGTCAAACTCAGGCACAACAATAAAGCTCGTAATTTTTATATTATTCCATACTCAAGGCATCTTGATGAGTGTTTTATTTTACATATATTTTTTCGATAAATATTCCTCATTGTTTATTTTATTCCACTGATTTCGGCTATTTTGATTCATTATTGTGCAGGAGCTTATTTTCCAAAAACAACTTTGAAAGGGATGCATTAGGCATTTTTTATTTTCTGGAATTATGGGCATGACCTGGTGCGTGCCTCAATTTGACGTAGTAGCTTCTAGAATATCCAGTTAGCAGTAGCTTCTAAAAGATTCAGTCAACAATAATCCAGAAGGGAGACGTGCAAAAATCACTTAGGGATTAAGTTTGAATTTAAATTTCAAATACTTTGGGACTATAAATACCCCTTAGGGTGAAGCTTAAGGATATACTTCATTTATTTGGTTTTTATAAATTTTCGGTTTTTAATTAAAGCTAAATTCTTTTCTTTTTACTTAGTTTTCATTTTTACTTCATTTTTAAACAAATTTTAAGTATGATTTCTGATGCAGGGGGATCCAAGACAAATGATGTGAGCTGTCAGATTACACCTTGATGGCGGTGAGATACCATGAATTGGCAGATCAGCGCAAAGGCGGGAATTGATTGTGACATGTTCCTCATTGGGGTCGTTTTGAATATGTTTCAATCTTTTGGCCATAACTTTAGCTACAGGTGTCAGAATCGCGCATAAGACCCCAATCCAAAAACTCTTTTCGACGCTCACGTTCTTCACATCGAGCTATGCTCCATGTGGCCTTTTTTTCAACCTCAAATTCTGCCGTTTTCCCCTCCGAATCACTAGATTTAGATATTTTTTTACTATTTATGGTAATATTTCGATTGTCAATTAGGAAGTCAATTTAAATCCGATTTAGGCCGGATTTTTTGGAGATTGCTTTTTTATTTCGAATTTCAATTTAAAGTGATTTTCAAGATTTTGCTATTTTTGGCAAAATTCGAATAAAGACGATTTTTAGCTATAACAGTCTGGCTTGTGGACTGATTTTGGGATGGTTTGATTTTATAATATTTTATTAAACCCTAGAGACTTTTTTCTCTAGTTTTTTTGGACGAATTTTCTCTTGTGAATCATCTGTTGGAGCGCCTGCAGGATAATCATTATTCTGTTCGTTGTCAATTTCTATCATTCTTAGTTAATGTTTTAATTAGTTAATGGATTAGCAATGACCCAATCGACCTTTCCTTAAAAGATCTTAACACTTTCATTTAAAAATGTCTACATTGGTTTGGACATTGTTTTCGTTTAAAGTTAGAAGGAACAATTGACTGGTAGCAAGTTCTGCTTCCTATATTAACACACTTAGTGGTGGTCCACTAAGAGAAATTGAAATTGAATTTGATTCTCATTGAAACAACATAATTGGAGTCAGGTTTTTCCAGCACTTAAAGCTATTTTGGTGCTAACAATGATAGTCGCAGTTGGTCCAAACAAGGAGTGAATTGCAACGTTCACTTGGAAAATCGGTTTACAAGAGAGAAAGAAGTTACAAGGGTTGGTCTTGTATTGTAACTGGCATGAATGTTGAAGTAAAATCTCTTTCGATGATCAAAATGAATTGAGGCAAGCGAACTTGAGACTATTTTTGAAAAAATGAATATTTTATTTGACGTTGGAAAGTTCTAAGTCTCTGTAGATCAAACATTTCTTATTTATGCTACATTTTAATTTATTTTATTTGAAAAAATGAATATTTTATTTGACAATATATGATGCTTGTCAAATTGGCGTTCTGACGGGGACTTTTGAAAATTACTAATATAGTTTGTTTTTATTATGACTATTAAAATCCTAGAGAGCTAGTAGATTGTGAACCAGAAATTGAGGTTTTACCTATAGAATACACACACAAATGCTTTGGAAAAAAAGACAACAACAACATGAACGATGCTCAGATCTAGTACCTGATGCAACTTTTGACACCATTACACATTTTGCATACGAGGAACTAGTTTTGATGGTTGATCAAACAATCTAATAGTTGGTTGTGGAACCTTTCAAACAACAATCATTATGCATCACCTTCCATCATGGTGAAACTCCATTCCAGCTTAAAATGGGTCTTATCCACCTTCCTCATACCTTCCATGGATTGCCAAGTGAAAATTCATAAACATGTTACAAATTCTACATGGTTAGTTCAAGAATTAAACTACATGGACTATATCAGGATTACATTAAGCTTTGAGCTTTTCCATTTTCCCTAGCCAATTTGGTTAAAGAATGGTTGTTTTATTTACAACCAATTTCTGTTACAACATGGGCTAATATGACTCGACTTTTTTTTTGACAATTTCTTTCATGCACAAAGGTGAGTGAATTTAGGAGAAGCAGATTGGGAATCCGAAAAAAAGATGGAGAGTCATTCTAGAAATACTAGGAATGATTCAAGAAACTTTGTGCTAGTTATTCACAGTGCGGGTTAACCAAACAGACTATACTTCAGTATTTCTATGAAGGCTTGCTCCCTTTTGCGATGAAGATGGTCGATGCAACGATCGAAGGGGCCCTCGTGAACATGACTAAAAATGTGGCAATAAATTTAATTTCTATAATGGTCGCTAACTCTCAATAGTTTAGCCCTTCCAATGAACCCACTTGATGGGTTCACAGATAAGTACATTTACTTTGGAGGATAAAATTGATAAGATAACTGTTGAGATAATTTTCTTATTTTAGGTAAAATTGGTACAACCAGACTATGAGAAATGTGCATGATGTCTAACTATGTAATAGATTGTTATCCGATTTAAAAGAATATGCTACCAAACAAATTAATATAGTGGGTAATTTTTAGGGACTTCCCTAGATACCTTACAATCCTCATGCCAATACCTGCAATCCGAGATGGAGGGATCACTTGAACTTGAATACGGACAAAACCCAAGACCAAACCAAGTATATCAACCAAGGCCACATCCACCTCAGTCGTATCAATTGTTGAAACCTACATTGGAGTGCATTGTTGAACATTTAGCATTATCCGAGGAGAAATTTTAAATCAAGACTGAGGCTAACTTTCAAGATCTTGGCAAACAAATGAGCCAACTAGTGCAAGCTGTGAGTCAATTGAAGTCATAGGGAAAGTTACTGTCTCAAACTGAGCCGAACTCACAGTAACCTTGAAAATATAGAGGATGAATCACAAACTCCTCCCACACCATCTCCCAATGTCATTCTACCTTCCTTCCCGTCGAGATTGGTTGAACGCGATATGAAAACCAAGGAGAAGGAAATTCTTGATGTTTTTAGAGATTGGAAATAAACATACCTCTCATTGAGCTGATTCGAAAAGTGTTGAGGTAAGCTAGAATCTTGAAAGATCTCTGCACACAAAAAAATGAGACTTATCGAAAATGAAAATGTAAACTCAGTTGAAATCGTTTTAGATTCCTTTCAACGTAAGCTTCCACCTAAGTTAAAGGATCAAGGTATGTTTGTGATACCTTGAAAAATTGGTAAGGTTGGAAAAAGCATGCTATGTGCGATCTTGGTGTTTCTATAAATATTATGCCACTTTCTATTTACAACTTACTTAGTGTTGAGCCTTTGAAGGATACATGTGTTATAATCCATCTCGCTGATAGATCCACCATTTATCCGGAAAGAATTATTGTAAATGTATTGGTTAAGGTAAATGAATTAATCTTTCTGGTAGATTTCTATGTTATCGACATGGAAAATGATCGAACCAACACGTCCTTCGAAATTCTATATAGCCTACCCTTTCTAAGTACAACACATACCAAAATCGACTTTAGGAGTGAAATTTTACCATGGAATTCAGTGGTGAGGTTGTTAAATGATGTTATCCCAATCAGCCCTAACTTTTGTCTTGATCTGATTAAATCATTGAAGTTCACCAAGGCTGATTCAAAGGGAGTTCTACCTTACTTCATCATATACCTACTCATTTATGGACTATATTTTATCATATGTTTATATTTACCTCTTGGGTTATGCTTATCATATGATATCATTCATTGGATGAGTTTTATTAGTTGCATGACATTCGTTGCATTTAATAAGTGTGTTGTTCATGTAATCATGCATGACATTCATTGCATTTAAAAAGCGTGTTGTTCATTTAATCATGCATTGCATTTATATCATCTAGTTCATTTAGGGAAATAGTTCATTTATGTATTTAGATTATTTAGTAAGCTACTTCATTTATGCATCTAGTTCATTTAATAAAGTTAGCTCATTAATTAAACTAGTTCATTCATCAAACTAGTTCATTTATTAAACTAACTCTTAATTGTTTCATGCATGTTATCAATTATAGATTGAATAAAGTTCACCTTTGTGTCTAGGTGCATGAGAGAAGTTGAACGATTTCAACATATGCAAGAATATCAGTTAGAATGTCTTCTAATTCTGGAAGTGATACAGATGTTTTTGGGTCCAGAAATCAATCAGAAATTATTCATCTATCTCTTATATTTCCAACACGTTTTGAATCTCCTCAATTCAATATCAGAAGCTTGAGTTATGATCGATTTACTGAAGATAGTGCAGGCTAGAATTTTCATTGCTGGAATTTTCATTACGGGAATTTCATGCATGGATGATTTGGATGAGTTTGAGCCAAGGAAGAGTCCTTTCATCTTCTACCAAGAGACAAGCCATTTAAGGTCATGTTTATTCACCTAATTCAAAGCATTCAAGGCTGATTTAATCATCCAACCCAAGGGCTGATTTAATCATTCAAACCAAAGATGTTCATATTCTTAGAGAGACAATGCATTCAATCCTTCATAATTCACCTATTCAAGTCTTACTTATCATTCTTTGAAGGTTATTCACATGCTACCAAGGAACAAGCAATGAAGACTGATTTTATTTCATTTAATCATCAAATTAAGTGATAAAATCAGCAAGGAATTTGAAGAGACAAGCTGATTTAGACATGTAGGATGTCCACATTCATCATATGACTTCATTTAACCTATTTTCTTCAATTTGCAAGCAAAGCAATGCAGCCCAAGAGTCACCCCTCCTTCTTGGACAAAATTAAGGACATATTCAGCTTCCAATTATCTATATTCGTCCCCAAATGATCTACAATATTCATCCAACTTTGAATATAAGAAGACAAATCATTTAAGTGCATTTTATTGCTAAATTGATGAGAATGTTATTATCTTTTGAGTCTTTTCATATGCCTATTAGAAATACTATAAATAGGCACCTTTGGGATCATTTGTATACCTATAATTTGATTTATGAAAATACTTTGAAAGATGCTTTCATTTTAGTTCTTGGATTAGAACTCTATCGGTTTCTTGTCGGTCTTGAATCCTTCCTCCATTTCATCTTGTTATAGCGTTGGTTCCTAGCTCTACTATAGCTAGTGGGTCACGTTCCACCCTCTATTACTTTGATTCCATCTTTTTATATTGTTGGTTCCTAACTCATATATAGTTAGAGGGTCACAATCCATCCTTTGAATTACTATCATTCTCCACGCCAACCACAAACATCCTTCACCATTTTCGTTACATCCATTCAACCATTATCACCACCACACTTCTTTTATTTACAATCCACTTCAACTTTATTATATCATTTCCAATCCACTTCAACTTCATTATATCATTTCCATTACTTTCATACACATATTTATAGATACATATTTCCCTTCTTATAACATTGTTTGTACATTTTCAATCTTCAATGAAAGCACTGCAAAGTTATTACTAGAATCATGATCGGGCAACATCGTATATGACTCAGAACACATAACCAGGATCATATCATTTGGTATCAGAGTGATTCGATTCAGTAACATTGTAATTTTCTCTCTCCCAGGTTAGTAAAAAAACCAAAAAATATAAAAAAATTTCATGAAAAATGAAAATAAAAAAAGAAAAAATTTAAAGAGGGTGGGAGTAATTCTTTTCATCTTTGAAAAACATAATCAAGAAGGTTTCGTATTCGTTTCATCGTTTCTTTAATTATCTTTACAATTTCATTACATATTCTCATATTCGTTCTTTATTGTAGCCAATTCTTTCTTTACTCACGTCGTTATTCCAACCAAGCCCCAAATTGTTTTAGTCGAAGTCTACAAGACACCTTGTAAATCTCAAGGGAGTTCCACAAGAACTTTAAAGGAAAGCAAGAGCGGTTAAAGGCTAGAGTGTGCATTAAGGGTAAAAGCCATCCCGAGTGAAACATGAGAGGAGAGACTTTTCCTTGGAGTGTATTGGTGAGGTTTTGTGTTGGTGAGGTCTATTTTTCATTTTTTATTACTAATCATGACTCGCACTTCTAGAGAAAATTCTCATATTTCAGGAGGTGATGCCCAAAATGATGGTGGTGCACCAAACTTGCAAATGAAAGACATGACACGATAGATAAGGAGTTTGTTTCAAAATCATCTCGACCCAATCTCAAAGAAATTAGAGTGAATGATAGAACAACCTTCTTGTTCACAAACACGTCCAATGAAGATCAAAACAAAACTAAATAGGAGAGATGACACTCGATCATTTTTTATTTCTACACCTAATTGTAGCTTAACATCTTACAAGGAGGATCCCAATTTTCTAACAAAAGCAATGTCAAAAGTTACGTGAAGTGAGTCAAGGAATTTTGCATCTTTTAATACAGAAAGTCTAGCTCGTCTTCAAGTGTGTTTTGATAATTTTGTCAAAGAAACACAATTTCATGAACAATTACAAAAAGAAAGTGTTTGCAAAAAAGAACAAGAAATGAGAGTTGAAAAAGACATTGAGAGCATTGAAAAGAGAATTGAGAGTAAAAATGAGCATATTGAAAAACAAGAGTGTGGTATTGAAGAGATAGTTCAAAAGAAGTATGAAAGTGAGACAAAAGAAAGTGAAGAGTTGGAAATGTTGTTTTCTAATAACCAATATTTTCTTCATACTCATCCTCTTGATTTACAGGATATTCCAAGATTCATACCTTTACAAAATGATGATTCAAGAAACATGTCCATTGAAGTTCCAAAAGGAGTGACACTTGAAGTTTCAAAGGTTGAATCGCTTGAAATTCCAAGGAACGTGTTCATTAACATTCCAAGTTTACTCCATCCATTCAAACAACCTCATAAAAGGGAAGTTTCAATGAATCTGATTCTTGAGAATGTCAAGGGCCAAATTCCATTCATGAACTTTCATGAATTTTCTATGTTCATTCATTTTATTAACGATGTTCCATGTTCTAAATTAGATTTATTTTGTAGAACATTGATGCATGGAATTTCTCTTGCTTGTGATGATCAATTCAAGGAGATGAAACGGGAATTATCAATCTATTCAAGGTTCATAATGTGAAA
This sequence comes from Hibiscus syriacus, assembly GCF_006381635.1. NCBI lineage: Eukaryota > Viridiplantae > Streptophyta > Magnoliopsida > Malvales > Malvaceae > Hibiscus > Hibiscus syriacus. The sequence continues at coordinate 376,070 of NW_024061878.1, read as the reverse complement.
GGGCACAAAGATTAAAGGAGATGGTGTAACCTACCCACTTGAAGCAGTTCAAAGGTCAAGACTCTCCATCCACCCTCATGATGATGCAAAGGAACACAAAGAAGAAGTGCAAAGAACATATACCTATTCAGATGAACAATGTGAAAATGAAGTGCACAAGTAAGCAAAACTTAATTCCAAAGAATGGTGTTTGTACAAACAAGAATGAAAAAGTTCCTAGCTAAAAGGAAGTCGAGATTGTTTCCTTTTGTAGCAAGCATTGATTTGGGGACAAATCACATTAAAGAGGGAGGGAATGATGTGATCCCAATCAACCCTAACTTTTCTCTTGATCTGATTAAATCATTGAAGTTCACCAAGGCTGATTAAAAGGGAGTTCTACCTTACTTCATCCTATACCTACTCAATTATGGACTATGTTATCATATGTTTATATTTACCTCTTGGGTTATGCTTATCATATGATATCATTCATTGCATGAGTTTTATTAGTTGAATGACATTCATTGCATTTAATAAGTGTGTTGTTCATTTAATCTTGCATTGCATTTAAATCATCTAGTTCATTTAGGGAAGTAGTTCATTTATGCATTTAGATTGTTTAGTAAGCTACTTCATTTATGCATCTAGTTCATTTCATAAAGTTAGCTCATTAATTAAACTAGTTCATTTCTTAAACTAACTCTTAATTGTTTCATGCATGTTTTCAATTAAAGATTGAATAAAGTTCACCTCTGTGTCTAGGTGCATGAGAGAAGTTGAACGGTTTCAACAGATGCAAAAATATCAGACAAAATGTCTTCTAATTATGGAAGTGATACAAATGTTTTTGGGTCCATAAATAAATTGTAAATTATTCATCTATCTCTTAGCTTTCCAACGCGTTTTGAATCTCCTCAATTCGATATCAGGAGCTTGAGATATGATCTATTTACTGAAGATAGTGTAGGTTGGAATTTTCATTGCTGGAATTTTCATTACGGTAATTTCATGCATGGATGATTTGGATGAGTTTGAGCCAAGGAAGAGTCCTTTCATCTTCTACCAAGAGACAAGCCATTTAAGGTCATCTTTATTCACCTAATTCAATGCATTCAAGGCTGGTTTAATCATCCAATCCAAGGGTTGATTTAATCATTCAAACCAAAGATGTTCATATTCTTAGAGAGACAATGCATTCAATCCTTCATAATTCACCTATTCAAGTCTTACTTATCATTCTTTGAAGGCTATTCACATGCTACCAAGGAACAAGCAATGAAGGCTGATTTTATTTCATTTAATCATCAAATTATGTGATAAAATCAGCAAGGAATTTGAAGAGACAAGCTGATTTGGACATGTAGGATGTCCACATTCATCATATGACTTCATTTAACCTATTTTCTTCCATTTGCAAGAAAAGCAATGCAGCCCAAGAGTCACCCCTCCTTCTTGGATGAAATTAAGGCCATATTCAGCTTCTAATTATCTAGATTCATCCCCAAAATTATCTAGAATATTCATCCAACTTTGAACATAAGAAGACAAAGCATTCAAGTGCACTTTATTGCCAAATTGATGAGAATGTTATTATCTTTTGAGTCTTTTCATATGCTTCTTAGAAATACTATAAATAGGCACCTCTGGGATCATTTGTAGACACACAATTTGATTTATGAAAATACCCCTCTATTACTTTGATTCCATATTTGTTATATTGTTGGTTCCTAACTCATATATAGTTAGAGGGTCACAATCCATCCTTTGAATTACTATCATTCTCCAACCACCACAACATCCTTCACCATTTTGTTACATCCATTCAACCACTATCACCACCACACTTCTTTCATTTACAATCCACTTCAACTTCATTCTATCATTTCCATTACTTTCATACACATATTTATATATGCATATTTCCCTTTTTATAACGTTGTTCGTACATTTTCAGTCTTCAATCAAAGCACTGCGAAGCTCTTACTAGAATCACGATCGAGCAACATCATATATGACTCGGAACACATAACCGAGATCATATCATTAAATTTGATGTCTATAAGGCAATAAAGTATCCAAATATTGTAGTGAACATTATTTTCGTCGATATTTATGAGCCTTTAGTTGACGAGTTTGTGGAAACTAACTTAACCAATTAGTTGTGCATGAATGTTGTAACTAATAAGACAATAAAAATGGATATTGCTTCTAGCGTGAACTCACGATCATCTGACGAAGAGCTAGGTAAGTATTGAAATTTGATGCATTCTCTCAATCTAATTTTTTTCCATCTATTGGCAGACATTAAAGTTGGAATTAAAATCACTTTCTAAACATCTGAAGAACAAATTTCTTGGTGAAGGAGATAATTTATATATTTCGGAAAAACTTTCAAAGTTGAAAACTACAAGGATAAAATGAAATTATTTATTATAGAATTTCTCATAAGAAATTTCATAGTTGGAAAAAGCATATAAAGTTGAGGAATCATCTCTCTCAGAATATGTAGTCTGGATTAGGTCGTCAACTAACGATGTTAACCAAAAGCGCTCTGATCAGAGATAACTCATTGTCATTATTTTTTTTAGATTTTCTTTACTTAAATTTTTATTTTTCTATTTATTTATTTTTCTTTATTATTTTAGGCATCCCAAAGTATTTATCTGATCGAATTTGGAGTTACGACCGTGATGTTGGCTCGAATTGAATTTTAGGATTTTAATCGCAAGCAACTAATGTCATTATCCCAAAGTATTTTTAGGAAGATTTTCTTTATTTTTAATCCCAAATTGTGCACCGATTCATTCTGCACAAAGTTTCATTTAAATCCCTCAGGTGCAACAAACCCATCTCTCCAAGAAATCACAAACCCAAACTTTCACCTTTTATATTTTCTTTGGGCCCACGAACCATCAAACCCTGTCCATAATTAATCCAAGCCCCCACGACATTCTTATTTTTTTTAGCAAAACCCATTTTGTTTCAACACCCCTTATAACGATTCATTAAACCCCTGTACCCTACGTGAATTTTATCTTACCAAAACCTAACTTTTTCCATATTCCAAAACCCTCGCTGCCGTACTCCACGAACCAAACCATAAAAGTTGAGTCAATGTTTCCTAGCTCCGTTTAATTTTGACTTCAAACACTCGTCCACCTACCGCCCCCACTCATATCTTCGATTTATTTCTTCACTCTCCAAGAAACAATGGGAACTTCGACATTGATCCCCATTACACGAGCTTCTCTTCCGAACGGTTCATCACTTAACATGGGGAGTATTTCTATCATTATCTTGTACTTTAATTTTCATGATGGGACAATATGCCTAAAATGAGGGGTAGAGAATAATTGCACTGAATTTTCCCTTGCTTATTTGTATGATTGAAGTTGAGTATGCCTTGGTTGATGTGTTGTAATTTCTTGTTTACAATCCTGATTCTTGTTTTATCTATTTGAATGCTATTTGAGTTATTGATCACAGTTTTTATTGGAATAAAGATGCATGATAGTGTATTTTACATGATTAGAGTTTTCTTAAATTTTTTTATTGATTTCCCATAAGTTTATTGGTCGATATGTATTTGACACAATACAAATTAAATTTATTGTGAGATTTTGACCTTAAACAAGCAAACATTTTCATTATTGTTCATTTGTTTGATTGAGTGTGTCAAACCTAACTTTGATATTCTATAACCTATAATTAAAAACATACTACATATTGAACTTGATCCTTTAACATGATAGGGGCACCTAGGATTTACCCAGTTCTCTACCTAAATTTGCCTACTCATTCTTTCCCTTAGTTAACCATTTTTAGCCTTATTATTTTCTATGTTTTACCACATTTTTAACTCGAGCGTTTAATTTACCTCTTTTTTTCTACCCTTGTTAGGTAAAGAGAATGAGTTATCGATGTGTCAACCACAAAAAATAAGAAAAAACTAGTTTTGGAAGAAAAAAGGAAAAAAAAAAAAGTCATAGCTCGAACAAAAAGGAAAATTTTAAAAAAATTCAAAAAGAAAAAAAATGAAGAGAAATAAAATTGTTTGACATTTTTTTACATTTCTTTTATTTGATTGCATTATTTTTGCTTTCTTTATTTCCTGAATTTGAATCTATTATTTGTATTTCTCTTGTCATGACAGTAAACCCATTTTTTGGCTCTTTTCCCTACCTTTACTCAAGCCCCGTCACAACATTGTTTAAAGACCCTTTGATTATAGCATCTTGTTTATTTTTAGTGGTGAAGACTTGATTTTCTTATAGGCTTATGGTAATCTCGATTTAGGATATTGTTTGAAACATTTTTTACCCAAAACACTTTGATCAAAATGAGTGCATCTTCGTGAGGGTGTTGAATCATCTTACATTGAGATTTATCAATTAATGACATATGATGAGTTTTCTTATATTATTCCTATTTATTCCATTTTGTTGATTGTTATTTGATTCAAATAATTGTTGTGATCTTGATTTGCTTGGTTTTCTTGGATATGAGGTGAGATGAAGGAAAGTAAATAAAATTTGTAACATGTTTTTAAGGCATACTTGAGGACATACATTGAATAAGTGGTGGAAAATTTGATAAGTGTTTTATTTTGCACATATTTTTGTTCATAAATATTGCTTATTTATTTTATATTATTGATTTCGGTTATTTTGATTCATTTTTGTGAATGAGCTTATTTAAAAAAAGCAAATGCAATATGCAATTTTTTATTTTCTAAATCATGGATGAAATAATGGACATAACGTGGGACATGATGCGGCCTGATATGATAGCTTCTAGAAGATCCAGTCATTAGCAAGTTCTAGAACATCTAGTCAACAATAATCTAGGAAGGAGATGACAAAAATACTTAGGGATTAAGTTTAAAATTGAATTTAATATACTTTGGGGACTTATTTTATTTTATATTTGGAATATCTTTTAGGATATTTTATTTTCTACTTTTAGGTCATTTGAAGACGATAAATATCATCTTAGAGTGAAACTTACGGATATACTTTCTTTCTTTGGTTTTTATAAATTTCTATGGTTTTAATTAAAGTTATTTTATTTTCTTTTTACTTAGTTTTATTTTTACTTCCCTTTTAAACAAATGTTAAGCATGATTTCCATCATGTTTAGCTATGGTTTTAATTAATCGATGGCTTAGCGATGGCTTAATTCATTTAGTTAAGATTTAAAATCACTTAATATCTTCAAATATCATTCTTAATTTTCTGCAAAATTGGATCGGCAATCGACCTTTCTTTAAAAAATTCTTAACACTTTCATTTCAAAAAGTCGACGTTGGTCTGGATGTTCTTTTGGTTTAAAGGTGGGAGGAAGAATCGACAAGTAGCAAGTTCGACTTCCTATGAACACAATTAGCGGTGGTATACTAATAGAAATTGAGATCATATTCTATTCTCATTGAGAAAATATAATTTGAGTCACGCTTTTCAAGTGCTTAAAGTTATTTTGGTGCTAACGGCGAAAGCCGTAGTTAGCCCAAACAAGGAACGAATTTCAACGATTGGCTTGGAATATCAGTTTACCAGAGAGAAAAGTAAGTTGCAAAGGTTGGGCCATGTACGCTATAACCGACATGAATCCTTAAATAAAATATCTTTCAATGATCAAAATGAATTGAGGCAAAGCGAAGCTTAAGGTTGTTTTCGTAATTATTATTTTAAACTATTATTTTCACTCTTTGTTATTTTTTCACTTAGTTCTTATTACCAAACCCCCTTTACTTTTTGATACAGTTTCCTTGGATCAAAATCAACACAATTCGACATTGGAAATTTCTAAGTCCTTACGGATCAACCCTTCTTCTATATATAGCGTTCTAATTTATTTTATTTAAGAAAAAAGCAATATTGTATTTGACAATATATGACATTTGTCACCTTTATAGTGATATTTACCTTTTCTAGGTGGCAGTAAGTTACATAATCGTAGTCCTTTAGCAACTTCACTCATCTACGTTGTCTCAAGTTTAACTGTTTTTACGTTAGTATGTACTTAACACTATTGTTATAAGTAAAAATGCAGCACTTCTCCCCAAAAGGGTAATGCCTCCGAATTCTTAAAGTGAAAACTACATAGTAAGCTCTAAGTCATGGGTAGAATAGTTACGCTCATCTGGCTTAAGAAGACGGGACGTATATGCCTCAACTTTATTCTCTTGCATTAGAACACATCCCATACCATTTAATGAGGCATCTCTGAACACAATAAAATTATTACTTGACTTCGGTTAAGTCAAAATGGGTGCCTGAGTTAAGATGGCCATAATTGATCAAAGTTTTCTGTCACTTGTCCCACGCAAAGGAAACTCCCTTCTAAAGTAATTTGGATAAAGGGGCAACTAAAATAAAGAAATCCTTAACAATTCGACGATAGTACCCAACAAGACCCAAGAAATTAGTACCTTATCATGGTCATCGATAGTTCCCTCTTAACTCTAATGTCATTTACCACCAGAACATAACCCAAGAAGGACACCTCTAATAACCAAAATTTATAAAAACTATTCTTCACAAACAATTTTCATTCTTTAAGTGTTTGTAGTATTATACAAAGGTATTGGTTGTGATCGTCCTCTGATCGCACGGATGTTATCAATGAATACCATCACAAATTGGTTAAGGTATGGATGAAAACTCAATTCATAAAGTCCATAAATGTCATTGGGGTGTTGATGAGCTCAAACATCATTGCAAGAAATTATTAGTGGTCATACTGAGTCCTAAAAGTTGTCTCCGTATTTCGGTATCATTAACCTTTAGTTAATAATATCCCAACATCAATTAATCTTGGAAAACATGCAAATTTTGATCCTTAGGGAGGGGATAATGATTCTTTATGGCCATTTTATTCAATTGTCGATAGTCGATGAACAACCTCATTGACCCATCTCTCTTCTTGACAAAAACGCTAACGCTCTACATGACGTAGAGCTACACTCTGAGCCTTGAGGCAATCTATGATAAAATGCTCCAACGAACTACAATCGAGAAAACCCTTCGACCCTTGTTGACACCGCAAGGTGTCTCTTACTACAAACTGAGCAAATTGGATGAGATGGGGTCCTAATCAATCTACTTGTGCTCACTTTGAAAGCTGATGATAATGGTCACCTAGGGGCTTAGATGTACCCCATGGTTTAAAATCTATCTTGGTCTCCTAGACTAACCTACTGGGGACTTCCATGATCCTTAAGAGTCTTTTTTCCTCTTGACTTAAGTCTAAAAAGTTCTCGTTGGCTTGAAATCTCTCTTACTCTATCTTACAGATCCACTCGACAGTCAAGCTCTCAATCCCTTTCAATTGCCTTCGCCTAGCGAGATAACATACATAATATCCTATGACAGTGGACCACAAGGTGGCTAAGAATATCAGATGTAGGCCCTCTCCAAACTTTTTACAATGGTATTATTTAGTCATCATCAACTTCAAGTTATTGACTTAAACAAAGGAAATATCACTCGTAGTCATACACAGATAAGTTGCCCTAAACCATTTACATGAATTGTTTTCTCAAATCATCAGTGTAAGCCTATCCAATTTACTTTAGTAAAAACTCAGATAAGAAGTACACCCAAGTCGGTCTCTTAGAATCTAAATCAATTTGTAAGGTCTCTCAACAGTCTATGACATCCCTCTTTAGAAGATCGATGATGCACTTGAGCTTACCCTCATGGGTAGATACAACTGAAAAAGCATACGGAGGGCCTCTCTAAGCCACTAGTCAGTGATAATGGGTTCTTTGCCACTAGAACCAAATATTCATGCGGTCTTGCACCGATGAAGCCTCTAGACTAGAGACTCATACAGTGCTAATTAGGTTGGGGATGATAGTATTGGTCGGGTATGTGGAAGAACTGAAGCTCTAGCAATATCATTTACGATGTACCTAAGTGCTAAGTTTGAGTCTCTAAAGACGATCACCTCATTGACCCCTACATCTCTTAGAAACCCAAACTCCTCTAAATAGGAAAAAACTTATCATTAGAGTCATCAACTAAAAAGGTGTGACTATTGTCTCTTTCCTCATTACTAGGAGATGAATTCTCGATCATACGTTTTTATGAAATTCAAATAATAGAGGTTATTATAATCGTTCCAAATATATAACTACTCTTCTCACTCTAGATGCATGTACAAACACATACGATTACTGAATCTAACTCGCATGTCATAACAAAGACTATATCTGACTCTTTGATACCAGTAAATGTAACACCCTAATCTGATTCAAATAAAAAATCGAAGGATTAAAACATTAAACAAAACCATCAAAGTGGCTAGCTATATTATACTCGATGCATTCATCATATGGTCATGCTTGCAAGTATAGACATAATCATATAAGAACAGTAAACATATATACTCAGGTAGACATCATGGTAGTTGAGGGTTTGTTGAACCTCATGACTCACACCCCTCTACACACAACTAGCAAAATAAGTGTCTTGTCACCAGTTGAGATATAAATGAATATTCAAATCAAATAAGATGATTGGGTAGAAGTGATTGTTATTTCAAGAGTATCATACAAGGGCATAAGTTTTATGGAAACTTACTTTATAAATTTCTTATGCTTTACCATAATTACTATTTTCTCACTTCTAAGCTTATTAAATAAGTATTGGCGATCCAACATCCCCTCCCGAGTCCTTAATCTAAAGTTAGGCTTCTTGCCCAAATTAGTGTGATGGTACTTATACTAAGCCCTTTAGTATAAATACAAATCATGCAGTATTGATAACATTCCTTAATACTGATACCAGTTTTACATTTGATGTCCTAAGAACTCCGTATAGGATCGATACCCTTTTGTGTAGTATTGATACTTGTCTATTAGGGTATTGGTACCATCCTGGGTACCAAACCAAATTTAGGTTTAATGTTTGGAAAAAATATATATTGATAACCTTACTTAGGATAGCAGTACTTCTTCTTTGAGTATATCGATACTTCTTCAGTACCCATACCAAAACAAACAACTAGAATTTATAATTTAACGATGGTATCAGTACCCTATCCTTGGGTACCGGTACTTAAGGAATAATATCGATACTCTATGAATACAGTACTGATACTACCCAACCAAAACCATTATTTTATCTATTTGAGGAATAGTATATGTATTGTTTATCTAGTACAGATACTCAAAACCAAAACTACTCTATTTAGTCATAAATAACACTTCAATTTTACCCTTAATCCTCCCTAAGGCTCTTAAAAGTTATTTAATTCTTATGTAAGTCAAAAGAGGTCATAATAAGTAAACTTTCATGCTATATAATATCATAAAACACAATCTACCATGGATTCACTTACATGTTCTATGAACTCAAACAAGCTAAACAAGCACATACAATGACTTACATCTGATATAGGTAAGTTAAAAGAGTGCTACCTTGATCCTAAGCTCAAGGAACAACTCAAAGTTCAACCAAGTGCTATCTTTTTCTTGCCTTTACTCTTGGAGTTTTATCAAACTTCTTCCATTAATCAAGTGACAAGTAATGAAGACGCAATCTCATTTAGGAACTAAAAAGAAGTTAAGAATGCTCCCTAAGGCTAAAAACTATAAAAAAATGAGTTGGTTTAACAAAGGTTTCTAAACCCCCGCTAAACCTCCACTGAGCTTCAACTATGGCCACCATGACCAAATCTTGAAATTGTGGGATTGATTGAAAGCTCTAGGTGAGAAGAATATGATTCTTACCTTCAGAATTTTAGATGAAGCTTGCAAGGAAACAAAGGTATTTCCTTTCTCTAAGTTGTTGAAAGAATAAGAGATATTTTGAAAAGAAGAAGGAGACAAGAATGGTAGGAAAATGAGAATATGAGACAACTTTGTTTCTTCTCTCAATTGTGTGACCTCATGCTCGTAAATAAGATTCAACCTTTGAAAATAAAATGGGTAAATCACATATTTGGTCCCTCTAACTTTTCCCATAACTTAAAAATACTCATTTTATCTCTATTTTTTGCTCAATTCAAGCCCAAACAAACTGAATTTTGGACCAAGGCTTCCGACATGGGTATAGGTTTATTCAAAACTTTCTTGAGTCATTCCAAAACTACTAACTAGGGATTTGGGGCATTATAGGAATAGGACATTTCAGACAATAATGGACGCAAATGACTCTTAAGATGGACAAGTATCAATCCTGAAATCTAAATTTATTTTCCTAAAATATAGATTTTCTTTTTTTAGTTATTTATTTATTTATTGTGCCCACCGTAAGATTTTATTTGTATGCACTCATATAAAAAAATATTTTGTTAATATATATGTTCCCACCCAAAATATTATTAAGCCTGACACTTATTTTAGGTCGAGTTATTTTGGGTATGGTCGATGTTCTATTTAGGTTCAATTAAGTTTGTGTCAATATCAGATCGATTGATTTTTGTGTCATGTTAATATTGAATCAATCGATCATGGATCGAGTCAAAGTTGGATGTTTTAGTCAATTTGAGTTAAGTTTTGTATGTCCAATCGAGTATCTATAGAATCATTGATTTATTCTTGTAAAAACAATTTTTTATTTATTTTCAATCTTAAAATTTAGTCTCAAATTCATTGAATTCAGTCATCATTAAAAGATGAAAATTTAGTCTGAACTAGGCCTATAAGTTGTGTTCGAGTTTGTGACCTTTTTTTTTTGATATGGTCCTAACGGTTTATTGTGCAACCTATTTGTTAAAAAAAATAAAATTTCAATTATTAATTAAAAGTTTCAAATAGATGTGTAACACTTACCGGTTCAAGAGGCTAATCTAAATCATATAGGTCACATTACAAAACTAGAAATCATAACTTACCAATTTGGGCTCAATTTTAGAACTTATAAATGTAGGCCAGTACAAGTTAGTCACATTAAAAGTAATTGAAATCCATTCAAACATATTCATATGACAACTTTATCACATGCACAACATCAGTGAAATTTACTAATGGATAAGGACTAGGTCATAACGAAGGAAATTAAACTCAATTAAACTTGGTTAGATACAAATTAGGAGGATTGGAAGGCCTTCGAGAATATTCATGAAATACTCTCATTGTAACCTAATGGTGTCGATACTTTTACCTGAGTATCATTATCAAGTCTATGATATCTATACTCACATTAAATACTAGTACTAGATTGTGGTTTAAAATGAATTTAATACCTATGAGCGTCAGTACTGATGTGATTCCAATCAGCCCTAACTTTCATCTTGATCTAATTAAATCATTGAAGTTCACCAAGGCTTATTGAAAGGGAGTTCCACCTTACTTCATCCTATACCTGCTCATTTATGCACTATATTTTATCATATGCTTGTATTTACCTATTAGGATATGCTTATCATATGATATCATTCATTGCATGAGTTTCATTAGTTGTATGACATTCATTGCATTTAATAAGTATGTTGTTCATTAAAGCATTCATTGCATTTAAGCATATATTCCATTTAGGGAAGTAGTTCATTTATGCTTCTAGTATTTAATAAACTACTTCATTCATGCATTTAATTCATTGAAGAAAGTTAGTTCATTAATTAAACTGGTTCACTCATCAAACTAGTTCATTTATTAAACTAACTCTTAATTGTTCCATGCATGTTTTCAATTAAAGATTGAATAAAGTTCACCTTTGTGTCTAGCTGCATGAGAGAAGTTGAACAGTTTCATCAGATCCAAGAATATCAGTAAGAATGTCTTCCAATTCTGGATGTGATACATACTTTCTTTGTTCCATAAATCAATTGGGAATTATTCTGTTTCTCTTATCTTTCCAACACCTTTTGAATCACCTCAATCTAATATCGGGAGCTTGCGATATGATCGATTTATTGAAGATAGTGCATACTGGAATTTTGTTACGGGAATTTTATACATGGATGATTTGGATGAGTTTGAGCCAAGGAAGAGTCCTTTCATCTTCTACCCAGAGAAAATCAATTGATGGCCATCTTAATTCACCAATTCAAGGAATTCAATGTTGATGTTATCACCCATTGAAGGCCATTCATGTTCATGCAAGGGGACATGCAATAACCATAATTCAAAACATAGCATTCAAGGCGTTTATCATCTTTGAAAGCTGATCATATCTACAAGGGAACAAGCAATGAAGGCTGACTTTATTTCATTTAACCACTAAATTAAGTGATAAAATCAACAAGGAATTTCTAGAGACAAGTTGATTTGGACATGTACGATGTCCACATTCATCCTATGACTTCATTTATCCTCTTTTCTTCCATTTGCAAGCAAAGCAAGGTAGTCCAGGAATCACCCCTCCTTTTTGGACGAATTTAAGGCTAGAATTATCTCAAATTAGAGCTTAATTCATCCATTTCCAATCGACATGGCTAACAATCAAATGATAAGAAGAATGATAAGTCATTTAATTGAATTCAATTGTATTTAGGTGATTGTTTTATTTAATTGTAAAAACTCTTCATATGGTGCCTATAAACACTATAAATAGGCACATTTATGGTATTTGTACTAATAACTTTTTATACAATATACTCTTTGAAAGGTTGCTTTCATTTTAGTTATTGGACTAGAATTCTATTGGTTTCTTGTCAATCTTAAAGCCTTCATCCATTTCATTTTTTATAACGTTGGTTCCTAGCTCACTAATAGCTAGTGGATCATGTTCCACCCTCTATCACTTCGATTCCATCTTTATATATTGTTGGTTCCTAGCTCCATATAGTTAGCGATCATAATCCATACCTTCTATTTCATCATTCATCTCCCAGGGCATAACGTCTTTTACCCTCACCATACTTCCATTGTTTTCGCACTATAAATTCTTATCACCACTATACTTTTCCCATTTTCCTTTATTTCCTTTAACCACGACAACCATCACTCTTCCATCACCATAAAACTACTTTATCATAACCTACAACCTTTCATTTTCAATTTACTTATATCAATTTCTTTCTTGTAAGGTTGTTTGTGCATTTTTAGTCTTCAATCAAAGCACTACGAAGTTCTTACTAGAATCACGATCGTGCAATATTGTATATGACTCGGAACACATAATCAAGATCATATCATTTGGCATCAGAGAAGCTGATTCAGTAAGTGTATCATTTTATTTTCACTCTCCTAGGTTAGTAAAAATATAAAAAAATTAAAAGAAAACAAAAGAAAAGAAAATTTTAAAGTGGGCGAGAGCAATCTTTTTCATTTTTGAAAAAAATAATTAAAAAGGTTTTGTATTTGTTTCATCATTTCTTTCATTATCTTTATGATTTCATTACCTATTCTCATCTTTGTTCTTTCTTGTAGCCATTTCTTTCTTTACTCACATAAGTCTCCAACCAAGCCACAATTGCTTTAGACGAAGTCTACGAGACGCCTTGTAAACCTCGAGGGAGTTCCACAAGAACTTTAAAGGAATGTAAGAGCGGTAAAAGGCAAGAGTGATCATCAAGGGTAAAAGCCATCCCGAGTGAAACACGAGTGGAGTGCCTTTTTTCTTTCGAGTGTATTGGTGAGGTTTTAGTGTTAGTGAGGTCTATTTTTCATTTTTTATTGCTAATCATGTCTCGTACTTCTAAAGACAATTCTCATATTTTAGGAGGTGACGGACAAAATGATGGTGGTGCACCAAACTTACAAATGCAAGCCATCACATGAGACATAAGGTGTTTGTTTCAAAAGCATCTCGACCCAATCTCAAAGAAATTGGAGCGAATGATAAAACGACCTTCTTGTTCACAAATGCGTCCAACGAAGATCAAGATACAACTAAAAAGAAAAGATGACACTTGATCTTTTTCTAATTCTACACCCAATTATAGTTGAAGATCTTACAAGGAGGAGCCCAATTTTCTAACAAGAAGCAATGTCAAAAGTTCAAGGCGAAGTGAGCCAAGTAATTTTGGATCTTTTAATCCATAAAGTCTAGCTCGTCTTCAAGAGTGTTTTGACAATTTTGTTAAAGAAACATAATTGCAAGAACAACTAGAAAAAGTAAATATTTGCAACAAAGAAAGAGACGTCAGATTTGAAAAATGCATTGAGAGTGGAGAAAAAGAATTTTGTGAAAAAGAGGGGAAAGAGGATATTTTCGAAGAAAAAGAGAAAAAGAGTGACATCGAAAAAGAAATTCAAAATAATATGAGAGTGAAAATGATGAGTTTGAAAAAGAAATTGTTTGTGCAAAAGAGAGAGTGTGTCAAATTTCATTTTGCACTAACAACCTTAACCATTCTTCTTCTACTATTAAATTTTCATTATTAAAGGATGATGAGAATATCTCTTCAAGAGACATTTCAAACACATTGCCAATCCTAAAGATGATCGAATGTCGTCCATGCTTTAATCATGTTTCAAAGAATGATCCAATAAAGTTTTCTATCACCAAGGAACCGGTGTCCAATAAGATCATCATGCACATTCTATGGTTTGATTTTTCCATTTCTTTTGTTATTGAATTATTTACTTCTAACTTTGATTTACCTTTCAGAGGGATGATTCAAAAACAAGGAATTGATGTTTTGAGTTGTGTGGATAAGTTTCTTTGCAATCTTCAGATGAAATTTCCACTCTCCATTTTGCAAACAGATTATTTGAAGCAAAGGTTATCCACCTACTCAAGGGCCGTCATATGGAAGGGCACGAATATTAAATTTGTCATGACTTACCTATTTGAAGGAAACCAAGAGAATTGTGCACATTCAAACCCAAACCATTTATTCAATGAAGATTTATAGGAGCTTCATGTATTAACCTTTTAGCATGATGATTCCAAGGGACACCATGAAGAAATATCGCATGAACCAAATCATATGTCCATAAAGAACCTCAACAATCTACCACTATCTCTGAATATTCTTGGGTTTGTTTTCCCTATCTCTTTAAATCTTATTTCCTTTTCTACTAATCTAGTTTTGATTGTAGGAAACAATAGAAGACAACCTTTTGAAAGAGAACAACACCAAAATATGAGAGGGTTTGAAGAGAAACATTATTTAATCAAAATTCGTAACCATTCAGACCAAGGAATGATTCAAAGGATAAGTTCCTTCATCAATGGAAGTGATGTTTTGAATCAAGGCAAGGTTCAAAAGACAACTCTCGTTGCCAAAGAATATGATGTTTCAAAAAGAGAGATCCAAAAGATATGTCTATATTTGAGTGAATCATATGAAAAATAAGGTTTACAAGTGTGAGGATATTGATCTCGGAGAATGGTTTTTGTCTAAATCAAAAGTAAAGACGATCCCCACCCAAAGGAAAACAAAATTGTTCTCGTTCTTATAAAGTGTCGATTTGGGGACAAATCACGTTAAAGTGGGAGGGAATGATGTGATTCTAATCAGTCCTAACTTTCTTCTTGATCTGATTAAATCATTGAAGTTCACCAAGGCTTATTGAAAGGGAGTTCTACCTTACCTCATCCTATTCCTACTCTTTCATGCACTATATTTATCATATGTTTGTATTTACCTCTTAGGATATGCTTATCATATGATATCATTCATTGCATGAATTTGCATGAGTTTCATTAGTTGCATGATATTTATTGCATTTAATAAGTTTGTTGTTCATTAAAGCATGCATTGCATTTAATCGTATATTTCATTTAGGGTGTATCTAGTTATTTAGTAAACTACTTCATTCATGCATTTAGTTCATTGAAGAAAGTTAGTTCATTAATTAAATTGGTTCATTCATCAAAATAGTTCATTTATTAAACTAACTCTTAATTGTTCTATGCATATTTTCAATTAAAGATTGAATAAAGTTGACCTTTGTGTCTAGGTACATGAGAGAAGTTGAACAGTTTCATCAGATGCAAGAATACCAGTCATAATGTCTTCTAATTATGGATGCAATACAAACTTTCTTGGTTCCAGAAATCAATTGAGAATTATTTCTCTATCTCTTAGGATTCCAAGTCCTTTTGAATCACCTCAATCCGATATCAGGAGCTTGAGA
This sequence comes from Hibiscus syriacus, assembly GCF_006381635.1. Lineage (NCBI taxonomy): Eukaryota > Viridiplantae > Streptophyta > Magnoliopsida > Malvales > Malvaceae > Hibiscus > Hibiscus syriacus. The sequence goes on along the minus strand of NW_024061878.1, from coordinate 360,109 downwards.
TATGATCTATTTATTGAAGAAAGTGTAGGCTAGAATTTTATTACTGGAGTTTTATGCATGGATAATTTGAATGAGTTTGAGACAAGTAATAGTTCTTTCATCTTCTACCAAAAGACAAGCAATTGATAGCTTTCTTAATTCACCAATTCAAGGAATTCAATGTTGATGTTATCACCCATTGAAGGCCATTCATGTTCAAGCAAGGGGACATGCAATAACCAGCATTCAAAACTTAGCATTCAAGGCCTTTATCATCTTTTGAAGGCTGATCATATTCTACAAGGGAACAAGTAATCAAGGCTGATTTTATTTCATTTAACACCAAATTAAGTGATAAAATCAGCAAGGAATTTGAAGAGACAAGCTGATTTGGACATGTACGATGTCCACATTCATCCTATGACTTCATTTATCCTCTTTTCTTCCATTTCCAAGCAAAGCAAGGTAGCCCAGGAATCACCCCTCGTTTGTGGACAAATTTAAGGCTAGAATTATCTCAAATTAAATCTTAATTCATCCATTTTCAATATACATGGACATCAATCAAAGGATAAGAGGAATGACAAGTCATTTAATTGAATTCAATTGCATTTAGGTGATTGTTTTATTTTAATTGTAAAAGCTTTTTATATGGTGCCTATCAACACTATAATTTGGCACATCCATGGTATTTGTACTAAGAACTTTTTACATAATATACTCTTTGAAAGGTTGCTTTCATTTTAGTTCTTGGATTATAACTCTATTAGTTTCTTGTAGTCTTAAAGCCTTCCTCCATTTCTTTTTTTTATAATGTTGGTTACTTGCTCACTTATAGCTAGTGGGTCACTTTCCACCCTCTATAACTTCGATTCCATCTTTATATATTGTTGTTTCCTAGCTCCATATAGCTAGCGGGTCACAATCCATACTTTTTATTTCATCATTCATCTCCCATGCCTTAACATCTTTTACCTTCACCATACTTCCATTCTTTTCACACTATAAATTATTATCACCACTACACTTTTCTCATTTTCCTTTATTTCCTTAAACCACAACAATCATCACTCTTCCATCACCATCAAACCACTTTATCATAGCCTACAACCTTTCATTTTCAATTTACTTATATCAATTTATTTCTTGTAACATTGTTTGTGCATTTTTAGTCTTCAATCAAAGCACTGCCAAGTTCTTACTAGGATCACGATCGGGCAACATTGTATATGACTCGGAACACATAATCAAGATCATATCATTTGATATCAGAGCTAATTGATTCAGTAAGCGTATCATTTCATTCTCTCTCTCCTATGTTAGTAAAAATATAAAAAAATTAAAAGAAAATAAAATTTTAAAGAGGGCGAGAGCAATCTTTTTCATTTTTGAAAAAAAAATTAAAAAGGTTTTCTGTTTGTTTCATCATTTCTTTCATTATCTTTATGATTTCACTACCTATTCTCATCTTTGTTCTTTCTTGTAGCCATTTCTTTCTTTACTCACATAAGTCTCCAACCAAGCCACAATTATTTCAGACGAAGTCTACGAGTCGCCTTGTAAACCTCGAGGGAGTTCTACAAGAACTTTAAAGGAAAATAAGAGCGGTAAAAGGCAAAAGTGATCATCAAGGGTAAAAGCCATCCCGATTGAAACACGAGTGGAGTGCCTTTTTTCTTTGGAGTGTATTGGTGAGGTTTTGTGCTAGTGAGGTATATTTTTCATTTTTTATTGCTAATCATGTCTCGTACTTCTAGACACAATTCTCATATTTCAGGAGGTGATAGCCATAATCAAGGGTAAAAGACGACACTTGATCATTTTCTAATTCTACAACCAATTTTAGTTGAAGATCTTACAAGCAGGAGCCCAATTTTCTAACAAGAAGCAATGTCAAAAGTTCAACGCGAAGTGAGCCAAGTAATTTTGGATCTTTTAATCCAGAAAGTCTAGCTCGTCTTCAAGAGTGTTTTGACAATTTTGTCAAAGAAACATAATTGCAAGATCAACTAGAAAAAGTAAATATTTGCAACAAAGAAAGAGACATCAGATTTGAAAAAGACATTCAGTGTGGAGAAAAAGATTTTTTTCAAAAGAGGGGAAAAAGGAGATTTTCGAAGAAAAAGAGAAAAAGAGTGACATTGAAATAGAAATTCAAAAAACAATATGAGAGTGAAAATGTTGAGTTTGAAAAAGAAATTATCTGTGCAAAAGAGAGAGTATGTCAAATTTCATTTTGCACTAACCACCTTAACCATTCTTCTTCTACTATTGAATTTTCATTATTAAAGGATGATGAGAATATCTCTTCAAGTGACTTTTCAAACACATTTCCAATCCTAAAGATGATCGAACGTCGTCCATGCTTTAATCATGTTTCTAAGAAAGATCCAATAAAGTTTCTATCACCAAGGAACTGGTGCCTAGTAAGATCATCAAACATCCTCTATGATTTGATTTTTCCATTTCTTTTGTTATTGAATTTTTACTTCTAACTTTGATTTACCTTTCATATGGATGATTCGAAAACAAGGAATTGATGTTTTGAGTTGCGAGGATAAGTTTCTTTGCAATCTTCAGATGAAATTTCCACTATTCTTTTTGCAAACAGATTACTTGAAGCAAAGGTTATCCACCTGCTCAAGGGCCATCATATGGAAGGGCATGAATATTAAATTTGTCATGACTTACCTATTTGAAGGAAACTAAGAGAATTGTGCACATTCAAACCCAAACCATTTATTCAATGAAGATTTACAGGAGCTTCATGTATTAACCAATTAGAATGATGATTCCAAGGGACACCATGAAGAAATATCGTATGAACCAAAGCATATGTCCATAAAGAACCTCAACAATCGACCACTATCTCTGAATATTCTTGGGTTTGTTTTCGCTATCTCTTTAAATCTTATATCCTTTTCTACTAATCTAGTTTTGATTATAGGAAACGATAGGAAACAACCTTTTGAAAGAGAAGAATACCAAAATATGAGAGGATTTGAAGAGAAACGTTATTTAATCAAAATTCGTAACCTGTCAGACCAAGGAATGATTCAAAGGACAAGTTCCTTCATCAATTGAAGTGATGTTTTGAATCAAGGCAAGGTTCAAAAGATAACTCTCTTTGTCAAAGAACATGATGTTTCAAAAAGAAAGATCCAAAAGACATGTTTATATTCGAGTGAATCATATGAAAATAAGGTTTGCAAGCCTGATGATATTGATCCAATTGAATGGTTTTTGTGTAAATCAAAAGTAAAGAAGATCCCCACCCAAAGGAAAACAAAATTGTTCCTGTTCTTAGCAAATGTCGATTTGGGGACAAATCGCGTTACAGAGGGAGGGAATTATGTGATTCCAATCAGCCCTAAATTTCTTCATGATCTGATTAAATCATTGAAGTTCACCAAGGCTTATTGAAAGGGAGTTCTACCTTACTTCATCCTATACCTGCTTATTTATGCACTATATTTTATCATATGTTTGTATTTACCTATAAGGATATGCTTATCATATGATATCATTCATTGCATGAATTTGCATACGTTCATTAGTTGCATGACATCATTGCATTGAATAAGTATGTTGTTCATTAAATCATGCATTGCATTTAAGCATATATTTTATTTAGGGAAGTAGTTCATTTATGCATTTAGTTATTTAATAAACTACTTCATTCATGCATTTAGTTCATTGAAGAAAATGAGTCTATTAATTAAACTGGTTCATTCATCAAAATAGTTCATTTATTAAACTAAATCTTTATTGTTCCATGAATGTTTTCAATCAAAGATTGAATAAAGTTCACCTTTGTGTCTAGGTGCATGAGAGAAGTTGAACAATTTCATCAGATGCAAGAATATAAGTCATAATGTCTTCTAATTCTGGATTCAATACAAACTTTGTTGGTTCCAAAAATCAATTGAGAATTATTTTTGTATCTCTTAGGTTTCCAACTCCTTTTGAATCAGCTCAATCCGATATCAGGAGCTTGAGATATGATCTATTTATTGAAGATGGTGCAGACTGGAATTTTGTTACGGGAGTTTTATGCATGGATGATTTGGATGCGTTTCAGCCAAAAAGAGTCCTTTCATCTTATACCAAGAGACAAGCAATTGATAGCCATCATAATTCACCAATTCAAGGAATTCAATGTTGACGTTATCACCCATTGAAGGCTATTCATGTTCAAGGAAGGGGACATCAAATAAGCAGCATTCAAGGCCTTTATCATCTTTTGAAGGCTGGTCATATTCTACAATGGAACAAGTAATCAAGGCTGATTTTATTTCATTTAACCATAAAATTAAGGGATAAAATCAGGTAAGAATTTGAAGAGACATGATGATTTGGACATGTACGATGTCCACATTCATCCCATGACTTCATTTATCCTATTTTCTTCCATTTGTAAGCAAAGCAAGGTAGCCCAGAATCACCCCTCCTTTTTGGACAAATTTAAGGCTAGAATTATCTAAAATTAAAGCTTAATTCATCCATTTTCAATCTACATGACATCAATCAAAGGATAAGAGGAATGACAAGTCCTTTAATTGAATTCAATTGTATTTAGGTGATTATTTTATTTTAATTGTAAAAACTTTTCATATGGTGCCTATCAACACTATAATTTGGCACACCCATGGTATTTGTACTAAGAACGTTTTGCATAATATACTCTTTGAAAGGTTGCTTTCATTTTAGTTCTTGGATTAGAACTCTATCGGTTTCTTGTCAGTCTTGAAGCCTTCCTCCATTTATATTTTTATAATGTTGGTTCCTTGCTCACCTATAGCTAGTGGGTCACTTTCCACCCTCTATTACTTCGATTCCATCTTTATATATTGTTGGTTCCTAGCTCCATATAGCTATCGGGTCACAATCCATACTTTTTATTTCATCATTCATCTCCCAGGCCATAACATCTTTTACCTTCACCATACTTCCATTGTTTCCGCACTATAAATTATTATCACCGCTATACTTTTCCCCTTTTCCTTTATTTCCTTAAACCACAACAACCATCACTCTTCCATCACCATCAAACCACTTTATCATAACCTACAACCTTTCATTTTTAATTTACTCATATCAATTTCTTTCTTGTAACGTTGTTTGTGCATTTTTAGTCTTCAATCAAAGCACTGCGAAGTTCTTACTAAAATCACGATCGGTCATCATTGTATATGACTCGGAACACATAATCAATATCATATCATTTGGCATCAGAGCTAGCTGATTCAATAAGCGTATCATTTCATTTTCTTTCTCCTAGGTTACTAATAATATAAAAAAAAAAATTAAGAGGACGAGAGCAATCTTTTTCATTTTTAAAAAAAATTATTAAAAATGTTTTGTATTTGTTTCATCATTTCTTTCATTATCTTTATGATTTTATTACCTATTCTCATCTTTGTTCTTTCTTGTAGGCATTTCTTTCTTTACTCACATAAGTTTCCAACCAAGCAACAATTGTTTCAGACGAAGTCTACAAGACACCTTGTAAATCTCGAGGGAGTTCCAAAAGAACTTTAAAGGAAAGTAAGAGTGGTAAAAGGAAAGAGTGATCATCAAGGGTAAAAGCCATCCCGAGTGAAACACGAGTGGAGTGCCTTTTTTTCTTTGGAGTGTATTGGTAAGGTTTTGTGTTAGTGAGGTCTAATTTTCATTTTTTAATGCTAATCATGTTTCGTACTTCTAGAGACAATTCTCATATTTTAGGAGGTGACGACCAAAATAATGGTGGTGCACCAAACTTACAAATGCAAGCCATGACACGAGAGATATTGTGTATGATTCAAAAGCATCTCGACCCAATCTCAAAGAAATTAGAGCGAATGATAGAACGACCTTCTTGTTCACAAATGTGTCCAATGAAGATTCAAATATAAATAAAAAGAAAATGCGACACTTGACCCTTTTCTAATTCTACACCCAATTGTAGCTGAAGATCTTACAAGCAGGAGCCCAATTTTCTAACAAGAAGCAACGTAAAAAGTTCAACACGAAGTGAGCCAAGTAATTTTGGATCTTTTAATCCAAAAAGTCTATCTCGTCTTCAAGAGTGTTTTGACAATTTTGTCAAAGAAACATAATTGCAAGAACAACTAGAAAAAGTAAATATTTACAACAAAGAAAGAGACATAAGAGTTGAAAAAGGCATTGAGAACGGAGAAAAAGAATTTTGTGCAAAAGAGGGGAAAGTGGAGATTTTCGAAGAAAAAGAGAAAAAGAGTGACATTCAAAAAGAAATTCAAAAAAGAATATAAGAGTGAAAATGATGAGTTTGAAAAAGAAATTGTTTGTGCAAAAGAGAGAGTGTGCCAAATTTCATTTTGCACTAACAACCTTAACCATTCTTCTTTTACTACTGAATTTTCATTATTAAAGGATGATGAGAATATCTCTTCAAGAGACATTCCAAACACATTGCCAATCCTAAAGATGATCGAACGTCGTCCATGCTTTAATCATGTTTCAAAGAATGATACAATGAAGTTTTCTATCACCAAGGAACCGGTGCCCAATAAGATCATCAAGCATCCTCTATGGTTTGATTTTTCCATTTCTTTTGTTATTGAATTTTTTACTTCTAACTTTGATTTACTTTTTAGAGGGACGATTCAAAAATAAGGAATTGATGTTTTGAGTTGCAAGGATAAGTTTCTTTGCAATCTTGAGATGAAATTTCCACTCTCCATTTTGCAAATAGATTATTTGAAGCAAAGGTTATCCACCTACTCCAGGTCCATCATAAGGAAAGGAACAAATATTAAATTTTTCATGACTTACCTATTTGAAGGAAACCAAGAGAATTGTGCACATTCAAACCCAAACCATTTATTCAATGAATATTTATAGGAGCTTCATGCATTAACCAATTAGCATGATGATTCCAAGGGACACCATGAAGAAATACCATATGAACCAAAGCATATGTCCATAAAGAACCTCAACAATCGACCACTATCTCTGAATATTCTTGGGTTTGTTTTCTGTATCTCTTTAAATCTTATTTCCATTTCTACTAATCTAGTTTTGATTGTAGGAAACGACAGGAGACAACCTTTTGAAAGCGAACAACACCAAAATATAAGAGGATTTGAAAAGAAACGTTATTTAATCAAAATTTGTAACCTGTCAGACCAAGGAATGATTCAAAGGAAACGTTTCTTCATCAATGGAAGTGATATTTTGAATCATGGCAAGGAGCTTGAGATATGATCTATTTATTGAATCACCATAATCCAATATCAGGAGATTGAGATATGATCTATTTATTGAAGACAGTGCAGACAGGAATTTGGTTACGGGAGTTTTATGCATGGATGATTTGGAGGAGTTTGAGCCAAGGAAGACTCCTTTCATCTTCTACTAAGAGACAAGCAATTGATAGCCATCATAATTCACCAATTCAAGGACTTCAATGTTGATGTTATCACCCATTGAAGGCCATTCAAGTTCAAGCAAGGGGACATGCAATAACCAACATTCAAAACTTAGCATTCAAGGCCTTTATCATCTTTTGAAGGCTGGTCATATTCTACAAGGGAACAAGCAATGAAGGCTGATTTTATTTCATTTAACTACCAAATTAAGGCTGGTCATATTCTATAAGGAATTTGAAGATACAAGCTGATTTGGACATGTACGATATCCACATTCATCCTATGACTTCATTTATCCTCTTTTCTTCATTTGCAAGCAAAGTAAGGCAGCCCAAGAATGACCCCTCATTTTTAGAAAAATTTAAGGCTAGAATTATCTCAAATTAAAGCTTAATTCATCCATTTTCAATCTACATGGACATCAATCAAAGGATAAGAGGAATGACAAGTAATTTAATTGAATTCAATTGCATTTAGGTGATTGTTTTATTTTAATTGTAAAAACTTTTCATATGGTGCCTATTAACACTATAATTTGGCACATCCATGGTATTTGTACTAAGAACGTTTTTCATAATATACTCTTTGAAAGGTTGCTTTCATTTTAGTTATTGGATTAGAACTGTATTGGTTTCTTATCAGCCTTGAAGCCTTCCTCCATTTCTTTTTTTTTATAATGTTGGTTCCTTGTTCACCTATAGCTAGTGGGTCACTTTCCACCCTCTATTACTTCGATTCCATCTTTATATATTGTTGGTTCATACCTCCATATAGCTAGTGGGTCACAATCCATACTTTTTATTTCTTCATTCATCTCCCAGGCCCTAACATCTTTTCCCCTTTTCATAAATTATTATCACCGCTACACTTTTCCCCTTTTCCTTTATTTCCTTAAATCACAACAACCATCACTCTTCCATCACCATCAAACCACTTTATCATAACCTACAACCTTTCATTTTCAATTTACTTATATCAATTTCTTTCTTGTAACGTTGTTTGTGCATTTTTAGTCTTCAATCAAAGCATTGAGAAGTTCTTACTAGAATCATGATCGGGAATCATTGTATATGACTCGGAACACATAATCGAGATCATATCAGGTACTCTTATACAAGTATTAGTGCTCATCTCATTGTTATCGATACTCACCTAGAGTATCAACGTTAAATTTTGCTTCGAAGTTCGAATAAGTGCCCTAATATCGAAACTACTATGATAGGTACCAAAACTAATACCAATAGAATAAGGTATCAATAATCACCTTTAAATACTTAAATTTTCCTTGGAATTCATAGAGTATCAATTGTTGGATTAAAATCCATAAATATTGGCACATATTTATAATGTATATTGTTATCATAAAATTTGACACAATTAAGTGACCAATTATGTTATAAAGTCATATGGTATTAAAAGTGTCATGGAAATAAAAATGTAGATACTATTAAAGCTGTATTTATAATTTGATGAGTGACAAAGTTACAAATACAGACAATAAATAATTCTTAAATCAGTTATATAAAAGGGTTAGGGTCCCCAAGAAATATATAATCTTGTATTTTCTCTTGTCCTGTCATAGAGTTTATACTCAAGAGAACTATATCTTCTTAGAATATCACAACCAAATAAAGATTCAAAGATTTTAACCAATCAATTAATTCGGGTACGCTTTCGCGTCTATCGTTTTATTCATGATGATTTAGCATGATTAAATCCTGATTAATTTTTATATTTATGATTTGATTCTAACAAGTAGTATCATTGTCTTGTCAAGTTGAATCATTGAGAATCAATTGATTTTAGAGATATGATCTGTATGATTAAAATTCTCGTATAGTTCTTATAAAAGATAATTGTTTAAGCTTTATTAACGAATGTTAATATTTTCGTTCGTCTTCAATTTCACAATATTGATGTGTTGTTGGAATCAATTTTGATTGCTTTGATTATGAACAATTTTAATTTGCTTAGAGTGATTGATGTACTATGATTATTACGAACGAAAATGTTTGCATTATTTTATTATTTTTTCTATTGCTTTTATTTTCAATAGCCATATGAGGAATCGTGTGCATTAATTGCTTTAATGTATGGTTTTTACCATCGTTTATTATAATCATAATTATATTTTTTGGGTACTTTGATGGTTAATAAACAAGTTATATATTTCTCTTATGGCGTTTTTTAACGCACTGGGTAAAACGAAAATCTTTTGATATTGAGATATGAGGAATTCTTTCTTTATAAACGCATACTTTCCCAAGTTTTACTCTAAATTAGATTCAAGTTGAATGCATATTTATCTTGGTGGCAGCATAATTTATTGGACCTTCACGTTCATTATGCACTGAAGTTCAAATTGAAATTCTTATATCATATGGTTCTAGCATTTTTCATATGCCTTATTATTTACCACTACTATGAAACTTTGATATTTGGTTATATACTAAATATTGTTAACGTTTATAGTTGAATGTGTTAATATGTATAGAATTTAGATTTTTTGGGATAATATGTGACTGATTTAATTCCTTATGAACATGTCTTTAAGAACATAGATTAAATTCATACATGAATTTTATTTTAATTTCTTGTATCATGTTTTGGTTTAACTTGGTGAATGCATGATGAAGAAATTCGGAACACCCTAAACCCGATGGGACCTAAAGTGTCACATTGTGCTATCGAGTTAACCCTGATTTTTAAAAACTTGTTCATTTCCTTTTCAAACATGTTGAATGGTATCATAACTAAAACGTAAATAATGTTATAAAATCATTTTACAGAATCTGAGCTTCATGACACATAATTTAAAATCAAAATAATACAAACTATGAGTTTAATAAACTTAATACATAAGTAAGGTTCTATGAATACATATGCCCAGTGAGCTATGGTACAGTACTCTAAAGGAGATGCTGGAAGTTCTGCTACGACGATAATCCATAAACTGCTCATGCTACAAACCTGCCAATGGAAAACATTCAAATTTTGAGCTTACAAAACCCAACAGTATAATCACTAATCTAGTGCATAATAAGAATTTTATAAATGCGCATGTTGAAGACGTGGTAATAAGAAGTAGGTACATATATGATCTAGACCAAGTGCTACCTACTTAAGGCATAGTTGTCATATCACTAAAGTAGAGGTCTCATGAATCCTTAAATCCTCATCTAAGGGCTTAGCCATGAGTACATCTCTAAACGATCTATAACCCTAATGGTTGTATCTGATGTGCATTGTCTAAATGTGATACTAACGCTCTTGTGCATAATTTAAATGCGACACTAACTCTGATATGCATTATCTTAATGCAATATTTACTCTGTTATGTATTATTTGAATGCAATACTGGCTATGGTGTGCATTATCTGAATACAATACTAACTTTTTTATGCCTCATACACAGTTGAGGTAGGCATTACTATGTGGCTAAAGGATCATGCATCATAGAGCTCACACCCCTCTAGCTTGCCAGATACTAATATATGACATACAACAACAAACATAAATCTGTGGCATGCATCATGATGTGACTGAGGCTTCTGTATCTCAGAGCTCATGTACCCCTCTAGCATGTCGGTATACCCTCGGGTACACTGGGTTGATGTCCATAACTGCATTGAAAGCATTCACCTGACCAACATACTAAGTCGAGTCCTAGGGTATCTACGTCCAAATAGCAAGAAAAGTTCCTGAAAATTGATAGGTATGTACATGGACATACTGACAAACAAAACAATCGCCCTACTACTAAAGTAACTCGGGTGACTTGTTGTTTCTTGAGTGTCACACAAAGGCTAGTTTAATGAAATCCTAGCAATTCTTATTTCTAGATGTTATTGTTATTGATTATATTACATATGTTATCTCGCTCATTCTCTCATCTATAATGTTATGCGAGGGTTAATTAATATGTTGCTACTAATAATCTGTACTGATATGGTTGTTTGCTACTTAAGGGTATTTTAGTCATTCTCTGACTCTGGGGAAATCTCTACGTTTTTCGCGTCTTTATAATGATTATTGTGGTTATTGTTTATTGGTTGTGATTTTGGTTGGCACGATGTTTGACTTGGTTCATTTCTAGGTGGTGATGTTATATTTGTGATTACTATGTTTTTCCCCAATTCACCCTCGAATTAATGGAATAACTACATATCTAACATTATCGTTTGTTCTTGTCGTATATGACACTGCTATTTCGTAATCTGATTATTTGGTTCTATCTATTGTTGGTATACCCTCTACACTGATCATACATCAATAGATATATGTTACATGTTCGATGGAGGTATTTGGACATGTTACACCTATTATGGTTACTCTAATTGTAACCCACTCCCACAAGTTTTTCTGGGCTCCATTAGCTATCTACGACCCTTACGGACTAAGTTATATCCTTACAGACCATCTCTGGCTCTGACGAACCTTAATTGGGTCAAATATGATCATCTATGGTGGGTAGTATCGATACTCTAGCTGTAGTATCGATGCCCTAGGGTCAAGTATCAATACCCCTATAAGTATCAGTACCAAAAATGCATTCTATTACAAAACAATTGGCCTCAGTATCAATACTGCTACCCTTGAGTATCGATACTAAAGTTGCAGTATCGATACTTTCTTTTGAAACCCGTAATTTTAGCCCCATTTCAACCAGTGTCAATACTGTTCATCCTAGTATTGAGGCTCAAACCCTTAAATGATTTATTTAGACGAAAGAGTCACCCAAAAATCATCATGAATGACTTCGTTTATCTTCTAGTCTTGTTATAAAATATTAGTAAGTTGTTTAGGGTCTTAAGGTCTCTAAAAAACACATTATTAACACCTAAAACATGGTTTGATCATGAAAGTAAAGGTAAAATGTAAACATTCTCAAATATAAAATCCTATCAAATTCTTAAAATTTATGGAAACAAAAAGCTCCAATGGATTAGAAATACACTACCTTGATAATTGAATTTGAAATAGAGCTACATTAGCTAGAAATCATCCCCTACCATGAGGTGGATGATAAAACCCCCAACTTTCTCTTACAAACAAAGAAGCCATGGCTTGAATTGTTAAATCTATGTTACTTGAGGGATTAAAAATGAAAATAAAATTTGAAAAGCTATGAAATGGCTCTAAAGACTTACCCTTGACTTGTGGATGTTGGAGAGAAAATGGGAGAAATGGAAATAAAATAAAAAGATGAAATGTTTATAAAAGTTTCCCTCTTTTAAAAATTAGCAAATTACTCTACTAGTCCTCCTAATCTTTCTACTATAAAAAATCCCCTATTTACGGCTAATTAGTCCCAAGTCCAACCTAACTCAGACCAACGAATTGAGTTATAATTTATGTGGGGTCCACTTAACTGAAACTACTAGCGCAAAATTTGGGGTGTTACAACTCTCCCCTCCTTAAAAGAAATTTTATCCTCGAAATTTACTTTGAACGATATATCCTTACGTCAAACACTTTGAAATCTCAAAGTGATTAAGCCTTATAAAATCAATTCTCAATGAACAAGTCCTCACAATCTGACATGCTGCTTGGAACCCATAAAATCATTTTATGATTTTCTGAGGGCGTCACCAATATCGAACTCGAAGTGAAAACCTTCGAGAAGCATAAAGATAAGAATTCACATTCTTATTGTCTAATATTGTACGCTTGGAACATTCTACAAGGATGACGCTAGTCAAACAATCGCTACTATCACTAAATCCTTATCTTAATAATCTTACTCAGTCAAGTTAGTTCTCTGTAACCTGAGAACCCCTTTTAACTGTTGAACATAGGTAAATCATCGTGCTACACCTTAAGATCTTAGGCACTTGCCATCATTGTATCGATACTGACTACTAAGGATATGATGATAAATCTCAACTAACATCAATCTCTATGCTTCTATTGCGCAACTCTAATTCAATATTCATCAAAGGTACCTGAATGGTTCTCATTTACCTTGCAACTTACATATGATCTACTCACCTGATTGAGCATCTAAAGTGTTTACAACTAGGAATTGGCCACTGGCCGAGCGAAACTAGGAACATTTGGCTCTTCCTGAGAGCACACCTAACAAAATGAAATCTGTCACAATCGCACTATGACTACAGACTCTGACACTTTGCATCTGTCACTCACTATCGGTTACCACTACTAAGCTATTCTATGACTGCTAGCACTTGTCAAATGTAGCTTAACGTACTTTATCTCCTTAAGTCTGATGCACTGAAATTCTAGGTACCATACAATGCAGACAATCGTTATGTAGCGCTCATGTACCACCACGATAATTGAATTTGAAATAGAGCAACTTTAGCTAGAAATCATCCCCTACCATGAGTTAAGGATAAAAACCCCAACTTTCTCTTACAAACAAAGAAATAGAGATACTTTATCTTCTCCTACCATATAATTCTCCAATGGATTAAAATACACTATCTTGATAATTGAATTTGAAATAGAGCTACTTTGGCTAGAAATCATCCCCTACCATGAGTTAGATGATAAACCCCCCAACTTTCACTTACAAACAAAGAAACCATGGCTTGAATTGTTAAATCTATGTTGCTTGATGAATTAAGAATGAAAATAAAATTTGAAAGAGCTGTGAAATAGCTCAAAAGACTTACCCTTCACTTATAGAGCTTGGAGAGAAATTGGGAGAAATGGAAATAAATTAAGAAGATGAAATGTGTTATAAAAGTTTCCCTTTTCTAAAAATTGGCAAATTGCTCTACAAGTACTCCTAATCTTTCTACTACGAAAAAATCCCCTCTATACGATAAATTGGTCCCAAGCCCAACCTAATTGAGCCCAACGAATTAAATTACAATTTATGTGGGGTCTACTTACTAAAACTACTAGCGCGAAATATGGGATATTACAACTCTCCACTCCTTAAAAGAAATTTTATCCTTGAAATTTACTTTGAACGACATATCCTTACGTTAAACACTTTAAAATCTCGAAGTGATTAGACCTTATCAAAATCGATTCTCAAAGAACAAGTCCTCACAATCTGACATGCTGCTCGAAACCCATAAAATCATTTTATGTTTTTCTAAGGGCGCCACCAATGTTGAACTCTAAGTGAAAACCTTAGAGAAGCACAAAGCTAAGAATTCACATTCTTATTGTCTAATATTGTATGCTTGGAACATTCTACAAGGTTGACGCTACTCAAACAATAGCTACTATCACTAAATCCTTATCTAAATAATCTTACTCAATCGAGTTAGTTCTCTGCATAACTCGAGAACCCCTTTTAACTGTTAAACATAAGTAACTCATCGTGCTATACCTTAAGATCTTAAGCACTTGCCAACACTTATCGATACTGATTACTGAGATATGATGATAAATCTCGACTAACATCAATCTCTATGCTTTTATTGCATAACTCTAATTCAATATTCATCGAAGGTACTTGACTGGTTCTCATATACCTTGCAACTGGTTCACAACTTGGAATCGACCACTGGCCGAGTAAAACTAGGAATATTTGGCTCTTGGAGAGCACACCTTACAAAGTGGAGATCTGTCACAACCGCACTATGACTAAAGATTCAGAGACTTTGCGTCTGTCACTCACTATTGGTTACTACTTTTAAGCTATTCGATGACTACTAGAACTTTTCAAATGTAGCTTAACGTACTTTATCTCCTTAAGTCTGATGCACTTAAATTCTAGGTACCATACATTGTTGGCAATTGTTATGTAGCTCTCATGTACCACCACGAAGATACCACTAACGAGGCTTGGCTCACTTAGCTTATTCACTTACTATTAATGCAATAAGATATCCTAGTGATGCGTGAGGGTTCATTGCATGTCGAGACTCATAAGTCTCTATAACACTTATAGTTCCTTTAGAATTTGTGGTGAAATTCAGGAACTGCTGCATCGAAATGTACACCTGATAACTTACTCCTCGCGAGTACTTGAGGTATTTGTGCCCATATAGCAACTGAAGTGCCATGGGCACTTGCTGAGACATATTATGAGATTTCTAAAAACAGGGTGAACGTTATATTTGCAAGAGTAATCTAAGTACTCTTTACACTCTTATGGAGATCTCTACTTCCAAGAATGAATATTGGAGTACTCAATCTCTGCGAGTCAATCACACTAACACTTTGTTGATGATACAAAGAAGTCCTTATAGTCTCGTATACGATGGGACCATAAATAAGGATACTCCCCTAGGAAACACGTAAGGGTGAGATTTTGTGATTAAACATTTCTTAAACTTGATCTTCAACTTAATAAGGAAAAACCACCTATCCTCCTAACTTTGAATCCTAGAATCCTGAGGTCAAACAATACTTGAGCTAACAAATGCCCTTAAGTCAAATATTGAGTCTGATTCAAGCCCATAACTACTTTCTATGGTAACCTTATTTAATCTACTAAGGTCTATCTACAAGCCACTTGGATCCGCACTTTTTTATTCCCTGACAGACATCACATATGTCATACCAACGTCTTGAGCGTATCTCTCCATAATCCACCAAGCTAAATCGAGAATTAATTAATCTACTCTGCTGCTCTCCTATCTGAGCATAGAACTGACATATTCCTCATTAATTTTCACCATAATTCTTGCACTCTAAACAATTCAGAACTTTAGTAGAGCTTCTATAGCTCACCAATGTTGGGGGTTGACGATCTCCTATATGTCCATACAATAAACTCTAACTCATCTGAAATGACTTAATTATCGTCACTCTTGTTTGCTTACACGGACCCCTGGTTCTCTTTGCCACTGACTGAGATAGATCTACTAATACAAAAGTCCTTATACTCAATGTGACTGACCCATCCAACAATCTTATCCTCATACTCTACATTAAAACACTCTAAGCAGATCTGTCATTAACTGCACACTGATATCAAAATGAATATCCCAATGAACCTCTTGTACCTCAAGACTCAGTCACAATTGGCTTTAGAGCATGATTATTTACCCAAAGAATGCATATTTCTCTTATTCAATCACTGAGAATCTCCCTAAACTGAGAGAACTTTAATCTAAAATCATCCATATGTGCCAAACTAATATATTTGTTATGAACTAGCCCGGGAACTGATTTCATGTAGACAGCTCTTTCCGCATGACTATCTATAAAGTGTTCTAGTAATAGATAGCATCACCCTTATGCAAAATGGTGACACACTCAAAGTTACCCTCCAAGGTAAGATGAATCTCCCTGAATGTCCCAAGGTCTCTCTCTCAACCACTGATCGGCTGAACTCAGATCATTATCACCTGAACCAAAAAAGTTGACAGTTTGATACTTCCTTATCCTCTATATTGGGATTCTGATAGCACTAGCATGACATGGGTGGTTAACTGAACTATCTATTCTCCAAGAATAAAATCCAATATCTCTATGGTAGTAGAAGTTATACCATTGAAAAAGGTCACCTTTGCGACACTCGCTCCTGATGAGACACCAATAATTTTTCCCTTGGAATAAATCTTGTATTAAATTTATCAGGGTGAGAGGCTTGCCTTTCTATCTAATTCTCTTAATTACGTTCAAAACTATCTTTCATAGCAAATTCTCTAATATAGGTTTAGAAATGAAGCACCATCAGGATTTCCAGACTTATAAAAGTTCTTTCAGTACCTAGGGGTATGTATTCACTAACACCTTACTTATACTAATCACAGGTCCTAAAACCAACTCAACCTGATGCTCTGATAACACAAAATGTAATTCCCTAAACCTGATTGGGCTTAAGGTACCTCATAGGGCTACCGAGCCAACCCTTGATTCTCAAAACCTTGTTCGTTTCCTTTTCAAATATGCTGAATGGTATCATAAATAAAATATAAATATTGTTATAAAATCTTTTAAAATCTAGATCATCATGTCAGATAATTTAAATCAGAATAATACAAACTCTGAGTTTAATAAACTAAGTAAATAAGTACGGTTCGATAAATACATATGTGTACTAGCTACAGTACAATACTCTGAAAGAGATGTTGGAAGTCCTACTGTGACGGTGCTCCACGAACTGGTCATGCTACAAATATGCCAACAAAAAATATCAGAAAATTGATCTTACAAATTCCGATAGTAGAATCACTAATCTAGAGTAGCATATGAATTTTATAAACGCAAGCATGCTGAAGACGTGGTACTAAAAAATAGGTACATCCATGATCTAGATCAAGTGCAACCCACTTAAGGCTCAGCGATCCTATCACTAAAGTAGGGGTCTTATGCATCCCTAAATCTTTAGCTAAGGGATTATCCATGAAACACCTCTAAAGGGTCTCTAACCCTCCTGGTTGTATCTTATACGCATTGTCTAAATGTGATATTGATGCTCCTTTACATTTTCTAAATGTAACACTAACTCTGCTATGCATTATATGAATGCAATATTAACTCTGATGTACATTACCCAAAGGCAATATTGACTTATGCATTATTTGAATGCAATATTGATTCTGTTGTACTTCATACACTAGCTGAGTTAGACATCATGTTGTGATTAAGGGATCCAACATCTTGGATCTCATACACCCCTCTAGCCTAGCAGATACTAAAATATGACACATAACAACAAACATAGAGTTGTGATGGGCATCATGGGACTACAGAGGGTTTTGTATCTTGGAGCTCACGCACCCCTCTAGCCTGTTGGTATACCCTCAGGTACGTTGGAGTAAGATCCACAACTGCATCAAAAACGTACACCTGACCAACTTACTCCATTAAGTCTTGGGGTATCTGCACCCAGCTAGCAAAAAAAATGCCTTAACACTTATTGGTATATACCTGGACATACTTATTAACAAGGTAATTACCCTACTACTAAAGTAACTTGGGTGCCTTGGCTGTTTATCAAGTAACACAAAGGCTAGTTTTATTAAATCCTAGTTGTTATTGTTTCTAGTTGTTACTGTCATTGTTTATGTTTCTAGTTGTTATCTCACTCGTCCTCTCTTCTAGAATGTTATACGATGGTTAATTAATCTATTACTAATAATATTTTGTATTTATCTGGTTCTTCGCTGCTTAAGGGTATTTTAATCATTCTCTGACTCCGAGAAATCTCTACATGTTTCAAGACTCATGATGATTATTATGGTTATGGTTCTAATTGGACCGATGTCTGACTCGGGTTTATTTCTAGATGGCGGTGCTCTATTCTCTTTTACTATACTTTCCCTCATTTTGCCCTCAAATTAAAAGAATAACTAAACATCCAACACTCTCGGTCATTCTTGCGGTATATGACATTGTTGTTTCATAATCTAATTATTTGGTCATACCTTTTTTCGATACACCTTGTGCACTAATCCTCCATCCATAGATATATGTTACATGTTCACTGAAGGTACTTGTATGCGTTATGCTTGTCATGGTTACTCTGGTTGTAACCCACTCCCACAAGTGTCTCTGGATCCCTTTGGACATCTATGTCCCTCGCAGACTAAATCCTATCCTTAAGCACCATCTCTTGCTCTTACGAACCTTAACTAGGTCAAATATGATCATCCAAGGTGGTAGTATTGATATTATAGATGTAGTATGCTAGACTAGGCATGTATCGATACCCCTATAAGTATTGGTATAAAAAATGCATTATGTTACAAAAAAGGGGCCTCATTTTTTATCCTTAATTATCGATACTAAAGGGACATTATCGATTCTCAACTTGGTAGTATCAATACTACCATATGAAATCCCTAATTTTAGCCCCAATTCCACCAGAATCGGTATTGTTGATCCCAATATCGATACTCAAACCATGAAATAGTTTATTTAGGCTCGGAGTCACCCAAAAATTATCCTAAATGACTTCCTTTAGCTTCTTATCATGTTTGAAAGAGTTAGTAAGTTGGTTACGATTTTAAGGTGTCTTAAAAACACATTATCAACACCTAGAATATAGTTTGATCATGAAATCAAAGCTAAAATGATCACGTGTATGAATGTACTATGTTGTGGCACGTAAATATATGCAATTATACACAATCGAACAAGTAATATACTAGTGAGTGCGTATCGTCTCCATAGATTGGAGGGACTTCGAGTAAAGTTTATACAATACTTTAAATTATCTAAGTATAGTTAGTGTGGTATGAACAAGTGAGAAAGAAAAGTTGTGTCAAAGTTATAAGGTGATAGAATGATATGGCAAGAATTTAAGTAAACTGCAAAAGTATGCTAGAACAATAAAATAAATTGAACTTTAGGAAATGAAATAAGACTTGCCAACCTCACACAATCAAGCTTCTCTAGGGGTACTTAGCGAGGATTTTCTATGGTAACTATATTATTTTCTACGAATAGTCTCTACACCTATAAGTATGTTTCCTGACAGGATTTGCTGAAAAATGCTCTAAAACTCTCTCAAGTAATAAACCTGATAAAACTAATGCTACGACAATACCTCTTAGCATGAACGGCAAAACTAACCAATCGACAAAGTACTATCCCTTTTAGTCGCATGAATCCATGTTAAAACATAGTTAGCAGCTAAGCCCTATTCCTCACGTAGATCTAACCTAACTCTCTCGATACTAGGTGTCTATAATTAGAAAATGGTAATCTCTCAAAAACTCTTACAAGACTAAACATATTACGCTACAACAAATGACAATTCTCAAAAGCTCTTACAATGCTAAAACATTTAAAGTAAAAATAGTGACTAAAACAATATTTAAACATAGAAACATCAAACCATCCATTAACACAAAATAAAATCAACCAAAACAAATCCAATTCCAAATAAATTAGTTTATGGCATGGCTAAGTTTATCCAATTTCAATTGAGTTAACTACAAGCCCACATAAGATAGAAAAATAAAAGTACAAGGAGAAGAACACTCCCAATAAACTGTTGCCGTGACACTTAGCCCCATCACCATGGATCGCCTTAGCAAGCTAGCCTCACTCAAGGTCTTAACCACTACCCCTTTGAAGCTCGGCTATGGAGGACAACAAGAAAAAAGAAGAAATGAAGAAGAATATGGAAGATTGGTGACTACTACCTCCTTGTTTAAATCACTCCCAAAGCTACCTAAAAATGAGGTATCCTTATCTATTTTTACTAAGGAGATCCCTAGTGCCAAAATTCCCTTTGAACCCTAGGTATCATTACCTTTATGTGAATGGGAAGCTACCATGTCATCTGGTCCCAAAAGTGTCATCATGGAAGTGCAACCACCTGTTGACAAGGATAGCTGGAAGCTCTAATGAAAATTTATCTGTCCTTTTTATCCTTTTCTGCCCAAATTATGATGTCTATCTTTCGATGCAGCAAGACTTTCTTTGGAATGCGACAACAACGATCCAACATTTTTTTCAACACTTTTTTCTTTAGGATGCTATAGTAGTCACATCTTCTCTTTAAGCTTTCATCTCATGCACAAAAACCAGGCATTTCCCTCAGTAACACCAATTTTCAAAATATGTCTTGCAACAAGACTTTACCACCAACTACATGACCTAAATGCACTTTAAATGCTATGAAATTGGCTTTAGAACAAACAATAACCTAAGTAAAAAGGTGCAAAATAAATACTTTTATGGGGTTATTACACCCCTAAACTTAAGCTATTGTTTGTTCTCAAGCAATGGATAATAATTAGCAAAAAATAATGTTATAGTAAAAGTTTAGTCAAGGTAATGATGCTTGGGTAAAGTTTCAGCCATGAGAAATAATTGGCTTTAACATGCTAGACAAGTCAATATCTCAAAACGTTTCCCTAGAGTAAGCCCTTTGCATTGTGTATGCATGATTTTATCCAATCTATGCTTAATGAAGTTAGAAAAATTGTAGGCAAGTTCCCTATTATGCTTTAGCATTTCTTTACCAATTAAGCACACAATTACTCTCATTTCAATTAAGTTAACAAATTTTTAGCACTGCTATTGGGGAATCATCCTATCACAACTACCATCCCACACTATATCTGAATTGGAGCAAACATTTAATCTCGAGAAAGTCAGACAGAGTCACCCGTGACTACTTTCATTCGCTCGTATGTTATATATGCCATTTATTGAAACGTGTTGTCAGACACTGCTATAGAAAAAAGGAGTGTCCCTCTATAATTATACCAAAGCATTTATTCGCAATTCAACAAAATTCACAAAAAGGTAGTTTAATCAAACATTTATCAATTAAGTCCATTATTCATCAATTTATGTTGCATGCAAGAGTTCTTTCAT
This sequence comes from Hibiscus syriacus, assembly GCF_006381635.1. Lineage (NCBI taxonomy): Eukaryota > Viridiplantae > Streptophyta > Magnoliopsida > Malvales > Malvaceae > Hibiscus > Hibiscus syriacus. The sequence goes on along the minus strand of NW_024061878.1, from coordinate 338,525 downwards.
AAAAAATATCTAAGTTCCTTAAGCATAGGAATCATAAGTTGGTCCTATCAATCCTAATAGTCATGTACATTCAATTACAGTCATGGCAAAAAAAATCATCATCATTAGGTATCCTCAATTTATTAAAAAAAACTAACTCATCCTAAATAATGACATAGTAAAAATTTTGCTAACAACTACCAATTGGAAATGCTTAACTATTAACACTACCTCACCCAAAACTTAAAGAAGGCATTGTCCTCAATGCATGAAAATTAACAAAAACTAAACTAAACTGCAATGCAATGCAAGGTACCTTGGCTAACATCTATTGTGGTGGTGTTATCTTGTGCGCCATATGCTTGAAGCGCCTCTTCTTTAGTGTGGCAATGGGCTGGTCAGATTTGGTAAGTGGTCGTATATCTTCATCAGACTCATCAAATGGAGAAGTTTATACTCGACCAGAAGTTCAAATAAGTGATGCCTTGTTGGTGGTGTTGCACTTTGCGATGACATTTGTACAGGAGGGTGAACGTCATCAACAATCTCATCGTTTGTGCCATCAGTAATTGAGTTTTCTTCCTAAGTAGTGCAGCATCCATGAGGGATTTGTTCTTGGAAAACATGCTTGGGAATATTTTATACCAAAAAATATTACTAAAATTAAACAATAAAGAAAAACAAATAAACAAACAAACTCACAAACTTACAAACCAAAATAAAAATTACTATAGCAAAAATAAAGAGGGTTGAAGGAACACAAATCCAAAACATCCTGAATTGATATATATATATAGGGTTGAAGGAACACAAACACCAAAACATCCTGAATTGATATGGTCATTTTATCACGTTCGATTGAAGCACCAGTATAGACCAAAATGCCCCACACCTATAACAGTTCCACCTTCAGTATGTTTTTCTTGGGGATTTTTTGTCTTCTATTTAAGTCCTTCATCCCTTGAAGCTATCGGAAAATTTATAGAAATATTAGGTTATGCTTGAAGAGTATATGCCAATAGAACTCAAATTGTAGGACCCTTGCAGTAGTCTTTGCTCCTCTAAAGTACTCTCTAAATGAAGCTGAATGGTAGTGGTCTTTGATCTCTTTTTACTTCTCTTTGTGTTCTTAATTAATCTTCAAGTAACCATCAGTGTGCAAAACATTGTTGTAGCAAAATTATGCAGTTTTCTATACCAATATATATTCCACATTTTGATGTGATTGAGACTCCATATAATTATCAGCATATTTGAAAGTTTTGAAGACATTGTAGTTATACTTCGGTCATCTACTCTTGCTGGTCAAGGTTTATCATTGGTTGCAGTAATATTTTGCATGTCTTCACTAGGTTCATTCATTAAACCCTCAGTCTTGTCTTCCATTGATGGTGAGTCCTCTTGTAACTCTGAATCTTCGTGCATAATCTCATGGTTAGGTTCTCCTAGTGTCTCCCCCCAAACTTAGCTTCTTTGTAAATCGAGGTGCCACTCCCTAAGGTGTATGCACTACATTTATCCTTTCCTTGAGCCTTAGTGACTTCATTATCACTAGGTATATTGTCTTGTGGGCGTTCATGTAATGATGTAGAAATTTTACCCACTTGGGTTTCCAAGGCTCTTAAGTACGAACTATGGCTCTGTAGTAATAATGATTGGTTTTGCAGCAGTGTACCTTGGCTTTTAATAGATGACGAGTGTTCATGTAGCAAAGCCTTCATGGTAGACATAAAATATTTGAGTATCTTTAAGAGAATTAGCTTTTGAAGAAGACATTGAACCTTTGTTAGCATTTTGCCATGACATTTGTTATTGTTGAAAGCTTGAAGGTTTAGTAAGATTTTACTATGGCCTATTAGAGATGCTAGCATTGTTGTTTGCCCCTTGATTACCCCATGAAAAGTTAGGATATTGATGCCATCCTGGGTTATAGGTATTCGAGTAGGGGTTATTGCCTCGATTGAAATTTCCCGCATAATTAATAGACTCATACTTGTTAAGGCATTCACTCTCATGATGATTGCCAAATCATAAGAAACATGTTGAGTTGGTTATCTTCACTTTCTTCACCTCGCTGGGATGTTACAGATTCTTCAATATATTTGTTATAGCAGAAAGTTGGGCTGACACTAAATCCTTAGCATCCAATTCAAATATCCCAGGTCCGTTCTTTCCAGTTCTAGGCCTTGAAGAGGGAAACTGATAATCATTGTTGGATATCCCCTCAAGGATGTCAAAGGCCTATTTGCGTAACTTATCAAGCAAAGTGCCATTTGTTGTAGCATCTAGCGTCATCCTCGTTAAAGTATTCACGCCATGGTATAACATAACAACTTGCGTCCAATCGTAGATTATGTTGTAGCAAAATTTTTTTGCACGATGGTTCGAGCACTTGCATAGGAGTCCTTTGTATCTATCCCAACACTCATACATTGACTCGTTATTAACTTGATGAAAAGAAACAATGTCATTCCAAAGTTGGGTGTTCATGTTGAGTTGATTATGTTGTAGCAAAATAAAAATTTGTACGAGTCTGACCATGATTTTATCGAACCATATGAGATCCACTAAGCCATGCCCTAGCTTGATCTCTCAAAGAATATGAAAATAAATTCAATTTTAGCACATCTTCATGCACACCTTGCTATCAAAATGAATCACAAACCTCAAAGAAATCATAAATATATTACCCTGCATCTTCATGAGGCGCACCACCAAACTTTCCAATCAATCCCAACATGGTGATCATCACCGATTTTAGCTAAAGTAGTTTGTCTAAATCTTAGAAGCTATAACTCCAGAGTCGAGGTCATCCAAATTGGGAGCTAAATGTTATCTAATAGTATGTGGACGAGCCACAACTCCATCATTGAGATTTGCTATAGTATTTTGATCTACAGGATCCTCCACTTGATTTTGAACTTCGTAAATGGGTCTTTCAGCACTTTAAACACCTCTTCTTTGAAGAAAAGTTGTTCTATTTAGGTATTAAAGAAAACAATGGTTCCTCATATCCTCTACATATCATGTGGCAGCACAACGCTTGACAAAGATTAACAAAAAATATTTTTTTACAAAAATAAGAAATAGCATACTGCAAAAACTAAACTTAAAATCATCAAATGCCAATCCCCGGCAATGATTCCAAAAATTTGATCACGTATGTGAATGTATTATGCTATGGAACACAAATATGTACAAGTATACACAATCAAACAAGTAATATAGTGTCAGTATCGTCTCCAAATGGATTGGAGGGACTTTGAGTAAAGTTTATGCAATGTTCTAAATTATCCAGGTATAGTTAGTGTGGTATGAACAAGTAAGAAAGAAAAGTTGTGGCAAAGTGATATGTATAAGGTGATAGAATGTTGTGGCAAGAATTTAAGTAAAATGCAAAAGTATGTTAAAACAATAAAATAAATTAAACTTTGGAAAATGAAATAAGACTTGGCAACCTTACACAATCAAGCTTCTCTAGGGGTAATTGACGAGGATTTGATATGGAAACTATATTTTGTGCTACGAATGGTCTCAGCTCATATAAGTATGTTACCCGATATGATTTGCTAAAATATTCTTAAACTCTCTCAAGCAAGGAACCTGATAAAACTAATGACATGGTAATACCTCTCAGCGTTAACTACAAACTAGCCTATCAATAAAGTATTATCCCTTTTAGTAGCATGAAACTCTCTCCTTATCTCTATGGCAGGTTTGAACCTAGTTAGCAGCTAAGCCTCATTACTCATGTATATCTAACCTAACTTTATCATTACTAGGTATCTATACATAGAAAATGGAAATCTCTCAAAAGCTCTTATATGACTAAGCATATTACACTACATTAAACGATAATCTTTCAAAAACTCTTAAAATACTAAAGCCTATAAAGTAAAAACATTGAGCAAAGAAACATTTAAACAAAAAACATCAAACCATCCACTAGCACAAAATAAAATAAACAAAACAAATCCAGTGTTAAATAAATTAGTTCATAGCATGGCTAAGTTCATCAAACATCATTCGAGTTAAATACAAGCCCAAATAAGATAGAAAAATAAAAGCACAAGGAGAATAACACTTCCAATGAGCTATTGTTGTGACTCTTATTGTTGTGACTCTTAGCTCTACTGCCATGGAACGCCTTAGTAAGCTAGCCTTTCTCAAGGTCCTAATCGTTACCCTTTCGAAGCTCGGCTATGGAGGAACCATGAAAAACGAAGGAAAATAATAAGCAAATGAAAAATTGGTGAGTTGCTACCTCCTTGCCTAAATCACTCCCAAATGTACCTAAAATAAGGTATCATTATTTATTTAAACTAGGAGAATCTCTTGGGTTTGTGCCAAAATTCCCATTGTACCTAGGTATAATTCACTTCATGTGAATGGGAGGTTAGGTTGTCATGTTGTCCCAAAAGTGTCATAATATCAGTGCAATCACGTGTTAACATAGATAATTGGCAGTTCTAAAAGATATATTCATCCTTTTTATCATTTTCTACCCGTATTATGTTATCCCTCTTTCATTGCGGAAAGACTTTTTCTGGAATGCTACAGCAACTATCCAAAATTTGTTGCGACACTTTTTTCCTCTAGAATGCTACAGTAGCCACATCTTATCCTTAAGTTTTCCTCTCCTGCACAACACCACAAAAGCAAGACATTTCTCTCAGTAGCACCAATTTTCAATAAATATGTGCTATAGTAAGACTTTACCACTAAATGCAACTGCATGACCTAAATGCACTATAAATGCTATGACATGGACTTTAACACAAATAATAACCTAAGTTAAAAGGTACAAAATACAACCATTTTATGGGGTTATCATAAACACTAAACATGCTCAATTATCCAAATCCTAACAATTTCTTGAAATTTATGGAAACCCAATGCTCCAAATGATTAGAAATACACTACCTTGATGATTGAGTCCAGAAATATAGCTCCTTTAGCTAGAAATCATCCCCCACCATGACTTGGATGATAAACCCGCCAACTTTCTCTTATAAACAAAGAACTCATGGCTTGAATTGTTAAATCCATGTTGCTTGAGGGATTAAGAAAAAAATAAAACTTAAAAGAGGTAAGAAAAGGTTCAAAAGACTTACTATTGGCTTGTGGAGCTTGGAGATAAAAATGGAAGAAATGGAAATGAAAGGAAGAAGATGAAATGAATTATAAAAGTTTCTATCATTTGAAATTGGGCTAATTACTTTGACGATCCCTCCTCATCTTCCTACTACACAAAAATCCCTCTTTACGACTAATTGGGTTGAATTCCAACCCAATTAAGCCCAACGACTTTAATTATAATTTCTATGGGGTCTACTTACCTCTCGAGTAAACTCAAAACTACTAGCTCAAAATTTGGGGTGTTACAAAATTCTAAAGGAATATTGAAATATTTAGGTTTTAATATCATTTAAACAACTTTATTATGTATGACATCGAAAACGATGACGTGATTAGAAAATTCAATTTTTTCACTATTATGGATTATGAAATATATATTTGGCATTGATATATTCGATTCAGTTTGATTGAAAAAATTATCTTTTTAATATTTGGAAATGTTTAATTCATTACTATGTACTTTGAATTTGACTTTGACTTTTTGTTAAATGTTGATTGTTTTGAATTTAGTTTGTCTATGGTAATTTATGAAGTTATGAATTAAATACATGTTTAATAAATTCTTTAGAAACAATCAAAGACTTGAGTTTCTATTATTTTGATAGCATCATTTATTTAACCTTATTCTAGGTTATTTCGAACATTACAATGCAATAACAAATTTTAGTTTTGACCTTTGGTTTTTGTAAAAATATTAAATTTAAATACTAATATTTATTTTAAGATGACTTAATTAAAGTAATAAGTCAATAAAATGATCTCATTTATAGAAACTATTTTATACATGTTATTTACATGTAACTTAGGATATGTCAGTATTGATTGACCCAAAGGAAGTTTAATAGTTGAAATAATTGCTTGTAAAAATTTGAAAATAAGCATGTGATAATTATTCGGTTTGATGTGTGTGTAATAAATCAGTCCAAATAAATAGTTTTGCTTGACAAGTTTTTATTATCAATGTTTGGTTACCATATCAGATATCACTTAAGGTGAATATTTTTTTAAGGATGAAATATTAATGAAGAGTCTAATATCATGAGATAAGGTTTAAGCGTATTCAGATTTATTATTAGTTTTTGGTTATCTTTTTAATTTTATTGAAAGATAAAATTAAGAGAAATTGATTGGTTGACAATATTTATATGGTTTTATTAATATTGTTTATGCAGTATATGTATACATTCAATTCAGTTTTTCAGTTTTGATTTTGGTTAATAGAATATATATTTTTTTGAAATAAATTAATTCATATTATTGCTATGTCTTATATTTTGATAGATTATTTGAAACATAATGCAGCCAAACTGACCTCTTTTGATTGATTTATTTAAAATATCAAGATAATTATGTGTTTCTTGTGATTCATTCATTTATTAATTGACACAAAGCAAAGTTAATATTTGGCTATATTTCAATCGACACATGTGGTAATCATATATGACAATTATAAGCTACTTTATGTGAGCATTACACTAGTTCAAAGATTAGTCTTTGTTTGTCATAGCTTATTGTCAATGTTTGATTACTACAACAAGAGTATCATTTACTGTTAATATTACTATCCAAAGACTTGATATTGATGTAGTGTTTGGTATCTTAAGACGTGAATTAGCCATTATTTTTTAATTTATTTGTTTATTTAAGATGTGAGATTTAATTTTACTTATGTTTTGTTTGGATAATTATTTATTTGTTGCTATCAAAATATATGTTATTATACATTTTTTACTCATCTTATGAAAATGAATCTCAAGAAATGAGAAAATGCACTTACATAAGGTTTTGGTTGTATGTACAAAGACTTTGCACTAAGGAAAGAACAATTTCACCTCTCATGTGGGCCAACATTTAAATTGGTGGTATAAGAGATTTTGAGAGGTAAATTTTTTTCAAATTGCATTAGTTTAATGGTTATGAAACACAACATTTTAGAAGCCTTTAAGGGCACATAATCTGAAAATATTACTTAGGCCGATGGTTTTCTTGACGAAGTTGAGAAATGTTTTTTCCAAAAACATTAAGGTTTAATTTTGACTTTTTTATGTTTATAAAGTATAAAGGTCAATGAAATATAAGGGAGTACATTATGAATATGTTTCATATTGCTTTAAGACTTAAGGCACTTAAGATCGTTTCTTTTTCTAAAGATTTACTTGGTCTTATAATTTCAGTATCACTTCATATGGAGTTTAATCAACTCAAATGAAGAAACAAACTCATAAATGATGTCATTTTTATTGTTTGCAAGAGGAAGAAATGTTGAAGCATAATAAGTTTGAAAGTACTCAATTGAAAAGTGCATATAACAATAAGGGTACAAATAAAATTATAATGCAGTTGTTAATGGTCCAACTCAAAAAAGACAACAATATGTTACAAAGGATTGCTCTCTTTTGTAATAAGGTAAGACATTACACAACTATTTTGGTTATTCGACGTGATTTAGGGGTTATAAGTTTTATGATCTCAGAATTAGGAATATTTTTAATATGAGAACTATAATATTATTTTTTATGATGTTGAGTATGGAGGGAGAAATAAGGTTTAAGAAATTGATTTTGAGGAGGAATTGAATTATAACTTAATTCATATTATCACTTTTGATGATATCGATGTATTCATACATGTCGTTAATCAGAAAGTAAAGCTAGAACCTCAACAAATTAATATTGAACAACTCTCCATTTAAGATGAGTACAACATCCTAAAAATTCATTAAGGACTAAATTGGTAAATAAAATAATTTTGATGACTAGTTAAATAACTCTTTGTGTGTGAGATTAAATTTGGATTATGGGATGAAGAATTATATCTTAGAATTTAGTTTTTGAAATATTAGTGGCTAAATTGAAATAAAGGGATTATTCATCTCAATAAAAACAAAGAAGGAGTCATACTCTTTAATGAGTATCCACAAAAGTTATAAGATATTTTTACTTGGGTGAATATAGACCATTAGATTAGATGATGTTTTCCATATTCAATTTATACCATTACATCTATATAAAAGAGTTATCTTCTTCTAGAAATCCCAATGTGAGATAGAGAGAGATAAGCAAAAGTTTCTACTTTATTTCCTCTATTTCTAGTTTGATTTGATGTTAGCTTATGAGAGACTAAAATGTTCAACTCCTCATAATCTTCAAGGCGAGTAAAACAATGAATATTTTGAATGGTTTAGTTAAAACCCTAAGTTTGTCCATGAAATTTCTACTGAGATAGTTTAGGGTTTAAGAGATTTTGTTAGACTAGAGAGTGATGAGTGACTCTCTTCTACCTCCAAGGTTGTATTCTCTTGAAGCATGTGAAGAAACCAATATATGGGAGAAGTAATTCTTGAAGCTTAGATACCAATGTGCTCATGTTAAATGGAAAAATTTAAAATCTCGGATAATGTCAATAAGTCGAATTGAAGATATTAAGATGAGTACCCCTCAAACTCTGAATATTTCATAATTTTTATAATCTTGATGCCTTGATTGTTTTGCGTGGGAACTCAATTAAAGGTTCAAGTAGTAATTTTTAAGGGACCTATTTTGATGATATTGATTAGATAGAACTATTTTTAGCATGCTTAGTTAGCCTTTAGAGTGCAGTTCTATGTTCAGATGACTTAGTGTCATTTGGACTTAACCCTTATTACTGTATGGTAGATGAAATCATGAGTTATGTTGTGGACTCATATAGAGTAAAGAATGGCAAATTAAAGTATCAAGGTAAATAAGGTAAGCAAACATACTTTATGCTGTATTTGCTGATGATATAATAATATGTTAAATTTCACTAATATAAGTAAGTGATAAGTTCATTGTTGGAATAATTCGTTAAATTTAACAGGTGTAAGTCAGTAATAAGTTAATTGTTGGAATAACATGTTAAATTTAACTGGTGTAAGTCAGTGATAAATTCATTGTTGGAATATAGTGTTAAATTTCACTGGTGTAAGTCAGTGATAATTTCATTACTAGAATAATGTGTTAAATTTATCTGGTGTAAGTCGCTGATAAGTTCATCGTTGGAATAATGTGTTCAATTTCACTAGTGTAAGTAAGTGATAAGTTCATAGCTCATTGCTGGAATAATTTGTTCAATTTCACTTGTGTAAGTCAATGATAAGTTCAATTCTCATTGTTGGAATAATGTGTTAAATTCCACTGGTGTAAATAAGTAATAAGTTAACTGTTGAAATTATGTGTTAAAGTTCAGTGATGGAATTAGGTGTTACTTTTAGTAGGTAAATATGTGTTATGACGTATGCTATGAAAATAACATAAAATATGTTATAAAATGATGAATTTTAGGTTACTTTAGAATATATTGCATCTATGTTTGATGTCTCATCTCTTGGTTATATGTCTAGAATAACCCAAGGTTAATGAGTAAGAATACTCGTATAAGAAAAACAATGATTGGAAACCCCCCGTATAGAACGACTAAAAGAACCTATTGGTAGTAAATACCTCATGGATCTTATAAAGGATTAAAATATATTATTTAATGCATAAATGCTTGTCGTGTTGTGTTACTTAATGCAAGATACTGGGAAGACTTAAAGCAAATTAACCTGATCTTTATTACAATGTTGCATGATAATGGGTTGGTTTGAGGTAACTTAACCTGATTATTTTTTTATTAATGGATGATTATGCCAAGGAAAGTGCATTGCATGCATTCTGATATTGTGGTTTCCCAAGTAAACTAGTTAGAGGTCGTTAGTACAATGGCATGCCTAGGATCAAGCAGCTACATCTTGGTCTCTCAAGATTGTTCACCTTAACAAAGTAACTCCATGATGATAGTCACACTACGGTGCGTTTGGACCTAAGGGTTCATAACACATCAGTGTATTTGGACCTTTGGGGTCATCTACTATAGCAGAGTGATTCCGTATCAATATGACACTTTGGCTCATGTCACCTAGATAGACCCCTATTAGAGTTTACTTCAGGAATCCTTAATAATATTTTATGATGATACATCAATAATGATGATTACATGCATGATATACATGTACTTGCTATTGATGATTACATGCATGATATACATGCAATTGCTAGTGATGATTATTAAGGTCCATGCCACTTCTATCTAAGCTTACCTGCAAAAAGTTTAAGTTTAGAATCAAATAGAAAAACTTTTTTACTGACAGTAAAATATTTAAAAGAAATTTATTGATCTTCGAATTCTTTCATTTTTTTTCATTGAATATTCAAGTGTTCTCGTAAGCATTTCGTTTGATTTCCTCCAACTCTTGAATGTTCAAATTCCACGCATTGCCGATTGCCCGTCTCCATGTTGTATTTTTAACCACCCATTAAGCCCGATGCTCTAATTCAATCGACAAATGACACGGCTTACCGAATATGAGGAGGTAAGGAGAAATTCCAATTGGGCCTTTATAAGTTCTTATGTACGCCCATAATGCATCAAAAAGCTTGAGACTCTAATTTTTCGATCTGACTTTACAATGTTCTCAAGAATTACCTTTATTTCGTTATTTAAAACTTTCACCTGCCTATTTTTTGTGGCTGGTATGTCGTGGCAATTCTTTGAGTTTTTCCAAATTTCTTCATTAGCGCCTCAATGATCTAATCGATTTGGTCGAATAAAATGTCAAGTTTGATAACGATGATAGGTAGTTCTATCATGGTCTGAATGGATCGGCAGAATCATGAAGTTGTAACATAAAATCGGTAGAAGAATAAGCAGTCGAATGTGGCGATGGTGATGGAACATGGACGGGCTTAGTAGAGAGAGAATGTGCGCGACTGCTACATACGTCGACCTTCACGAGAAGCAGCGAGCATAGGGGAACAAGTGGGTAGTGGATGCGACATTGAATCATGGTCGCTCAGTATATCAATGATGGGTGGTGCGACAGGATGACAGCGTCTGCCACCAAGAGTGACCGACGGTCAATAGGGGATGTCAGATTGATATCATTTTCTCACCATTGTTAAAGAAAAAGAAGATGAAAATAATAAGAAAGTCCGACAAAAGCAAGCGGCTGCGCTATTAGTTTGGCGAGATTGGGTTGATCGTGCCACTATGGTGGATAAAAAGAAGAGTTTATATTTTTACTTGGGTTTCTTGCACATGATAAAGAGATAGAGGAAGGGGAAGTGTTTAATTAGGAGTTGAATTCTTTATTTGGTCAAAATGATAGGTATTGAAATTTTAAAATGAAAGATTGAGTGATATAGTGGGATCCAAAGTGAGTTACAAACGTGTGGGATTGGTGTGGAAAGTAGAGGAAAAAGAATGTTGGAAATGGAGGAAATATTTTGGGTGTTGGTCTGTAAAGAATAAATCGGGGTTTAGGAAAAGCTATCTTACACTGGCTTGGAATGAGAATACTAACGTGTATCGTTTAATGAAACTATGCACATATGGTAAAGGGGTTGGAGACCCTTGCTGCTGCTCGACTTCGCTTGCTTATGGTGGTGAATTTCTCCAAATTCGATCCAATTTTTTTACACTTCGGTTCATCCAAACTTAATTAGGAACAACAAGATACCTTCAAAAAAATAGACAAAAACACATAATAAAAATCAATAAAAAAATAAAAATCAAAACAAATGAAAAATTACAAATGGGTTGCCTCCCATTAAGCTCTATTTTTAACAACAACCTTTTTTGCTAAATCACATGTTCTTCCAATCTAATTTCTTCGACCAAACCAATCGAAGTATTATCATAATATGGCTTTAATCTTTGACCATTAACTTTAAATCAATCTCTTGAATCATCTTCAATATCAATTAGGACATGAAATAATTTAATTATCTTATATTGTCCAAGCCACTTCGATCTAAGCTTACCTACAAAAAGTTTAAGTTTACAATCAAAAAGCAAAACTTTTTGACCGACAGTAAAAGATTTAAAAGAAATCTTGCGATCGTTGAATTCTTTCATATTTTCCTTTGAATATGAAGTGTTATTGTAAGCGTTTCTTCGGGTTTCCTCCAATTCTTGAATGTGCAACTTCCGCGCTTTGTTGATTGCTTCCATCTCCGCGTTGCATTTTTTAATCACCTAATAAGCTCGATGCTCTAATTCAATCGACAAATGGAATGGTTTACCAAAGAAGAGGTGTTAAGGAGACATTCCAATTGGGCCTTTAGAAGTTGTTATGTATGCCCATAATGCATCAAAAAGCTTGAGACTCCAATCTTTTGATCTGGCTAGACAATCTTCTTAAGAATTACCTTGATTTCGCGATTCAAAACTTTTGCTTGCCAATTTGTTTATGGTTGGTATGCTGTGGCAATTCTTTGAGTTACTCCAAATTTATTCATTAGCACCTCAATGATCCTATTGATGAAGTGAGTCTCTTGATTACTAATAATCGCCCAGGGTAAGCTAACCCTAAAAATAATTTTTTTTTTAATTTAATCATTGTTTTGGCATCATTATTTCAGGTAGCCTTAGCTTCTACCCATTTTGAAACATAATCAATCGCTAAAAGAATATATATGATTCCAAATGATGAAGTAAAGGGACCTATATAATTGATTCCCCACACATCAAAATGTTCACATATATGAATTGGATTTTGGGGTATTTTTTTCCTTCGGCCAAAATTATCTGTACGTTGACATTGCTCACAAGTCATACAAAATAAACAAGTGTTGTGAAAAATTATAGAGTAAAAGAAACTGCATTATAAGATTTTATTAGTGATTTTCTTTGGTCCAAAATGACCACCACAAGAATATAAGTAAGAAAAATTTAAAATTGAAGTTACCTCATCTTCGTTGATACATCGTCAGATTACGCAATCAGGGCAGTGCTTCCAAAGGTAAGGATCATCCCAAACATAAAATCGGGATTCCCTTTTTATCTGATTAATTTATGCTCTAGGTAAATATAATGGTAATTTACCTGTGGCCAAATAATTTACCATATCAGCGAACCATATAGTAGAACTTTGCACCAATATCAGATTTTCTTCGAGAAATTTTTTGTGAATCGGTAGATCGAAATTGGAAAGAGATATGCAAATAAGCTGATTGACTAATAGGTTTTTGTATCCCTTCTTGTCTTTAATATCCAAATTAAATTCTTGAATAAGCAATATACATCGGATAAATCTCTACTTTGTTTTATTTTTTTCTCATCAAATATCGTAATGTTGCATGATCAGAAAAATAAATATTTTTATTTTAGTCCCAAGAAAATAAGATTTTGTTTTTTTCTAAAACAAAAGTTATTGCAATAATATTTTTCAATCGTAGAATAATTTTTCTGCTTTGAATCCAAAGTCTAAGATACATAGACTATGACGTATGATACTTTATCAATATTTTTATTAAGAACAACACCAATACTTGTGTTTGAAGCATCACACATGAGCTCAATGAGGTAGTCCCAATTTGGCGGTTGTACAATCAGAGCTATTATAAGCTTATCTTTTAAGATATTGAATGACTCTTTGCACTTCTGATTGAAGTATAATACTTGATCTTTTTTAAGTAGACTGCATAATGGTCGCGCTATCTTCGGAAAATCTTTAATTAACATGTGGTATAATCCTGCATGACCAAGAAAATATCGTACTTCCCTTACCATTGTGGGATAAGGGAGTGAACATATAATATTGATCTTGGCTTTATCGACCGTAATTCCATCCAAAAAAATGATATGGCCTTGAATCAACATCTTATCAACCATAAAATGACATTTTTTTAATTCAAAACGAGATTGAATTCTAGGCATCATTTCAATACATTAGTTAAATTGAGAAGGCATTCGTTGAAAGAGTTATTGTATACATTGAAATCGTCCAAGAATACCTCAATACCTTTCTCAACATAGTTCAAAAAATGCTAAGCATACATCTTTGGAAGGTGCTAGTTGCATTCCATAATTCGAAAGGCATTCACCGATAAGAAAACCTTTCTAATGGGCAAGTGAAAGTCATATTTTTCCTGATCTTGCAGCACCACCGAGAAAAGAAACCTGAAAATCCATCAATACAATAGTAGTAAGTCTTACCAGCTAATCTTTATATCCTTTGGTCTACAAATGGAAGAGGAAAATGATCTTTGTGAGTTGAAGAGTTTAACTTCCTATAATCGATGCAGACTCGCCATCCATTCTGAACTCTAGTCAGAACGAACTCTCATTCTGAGTTCTTAATTACAGTAACTCCATTTGTTTAGACACATGGATCGGCTTACCCAATTACTATTCAAAATTAGGTAATTTACGTTTGCATCAAGAAGCTTTTCAATCTCTTTTTGCACTACTTCCATCATTGGTGGATTTAATCAGTGTTGTACTTCTCACGATGACTTAGCTCCTTATTCAATCTTAATCTTGTGTATACACGTTGAGGGACTAAGACCCTTAATGTCGACAATAGCCCACCCTATGGCCTTTTCGTGTGTGCACAACACCGAAACTAGCACTTCCTCGTCTTCTTTTGATAATTTATTTAAAATTATCACCAGTAAAGTCTCTTTATTACCAAAAAATGCATACTTCATGTCAGTTTCTTTAATTAAATATGAGGAGCATGGAAATAAGAAGGTAAAAGTTTAAAATTCGAGGAAAAGAAAAAAGATTTTTTTTTCTCAAATTCTATAATTTCCTCTCTGTACTCCTCCAATTCCCTACATAAATCATCAAGGAAGTTAGATTCCATAAATTCATCAACTGCAAGGTTAATTATATCAACAAAAATTAAACTTGTAACATTATTACGATGTCGCATCGCTTTGTATGCGTCAAATTTCACGACTTCCCTGTCAACTTCCATAGTAAGAATTTCACTTCTTATGTCGATCTTTGTATGTCTCGTACTAAGGAATGGGCTTCCAAGGAGAATTTCAGAAGTAGTACTTGTCCGATAATTTCAGAACTAGTACTTGTCCGATAATTTTCCATGTCAATGACAGAAATTCATTGGAAATATTAATTCATTTACTTTTGCCAAACATTCTCTAATAATCCTTCGGGATATATTACCGAGCGATCCTCTAGCTGATTTGTAACTCTAGTATCCTTCAATGGATCAGTATAAATTAAATTATAGGAAGATAATGGAATTACGTTAATAGAGGTACCAAAATCATGAATCATCCACTTAATTCCAGCCTTACTGATTTTATAAGGAATAGTGAACAAGCCTTGGTCTTTCAACTTTGGTGGAAGCTTTCGTTGATGTACGACTTAAACGTGCTCTCCCAAATTTACTTTCTTGTGCCTGATAAGTCTTCTTTTTGTCGTGTAAAGTTCTTTAAGAAATCAAGCTACCTTCTATAATACTTCCAATATCTTTTTCTCTTAGGCTTGTTTGTCTCTTGTTCCCAATCTTGTAGGAAATATGGTGGAACGACATAAGGATATGGCACGGAATCGACTTGCAACTCCCCTTTCTTTTTCCTTTAGGATTCTGTGCCAACTTCTTTTTCTATTTGGAGTCTGTGCCAACTTTATTTTTTCTTGGAAATTTGCACCAACTTATTCATATTCTTTTTGATATTTTAGTTCTTTCTCTTCCCTTTTGGATTGTGCATCTACCCTCTCTGAGATGGGTTGTACGATAACTATTCCATTTCAGAGGGTGATTAAGCTCACATTTTCCCTCGGATTTACCTTAATTTATAGAGGAAGCTTGCCCTACGATTCTAGTCATCCCACGGTCTGAGCTAATTGGTTGATCTTCTTGTGTATCTCTTATAAGTACGACTCCGTTCGATTCTAAATTTTTCCTTAGAGATAGTCAGTCGGTCTACGAGGTATTCAAGTGATAACTTTTGCTATTGAGGTGGCCTCAGTTAATAGGATTGATTCAACATTTGAGATTGCACATAACTGAAATTGTGATGGTCTCTCCACCAAACTTTTGGTTAGTGACCAAAACATATTTTTTGAGAGTTTAGTAACCAAAGTATAAAATTACAAAAAGATCATGTACCAAAGTGGTAATTTTCCCAAAAAAAACATTTTATTCCATAAATGAATAGTTCACCCCCAAGAATGACATTTTGGTGGGAATCATATTTTTATCTGGAATTTGTGTTAAAAGTTATAAAGTGTTAAAGTGTAGTAAAACTTCAGTGAATCAAATCGAATATAAATTTTGAGAAATTTTGAAGGATATTAAATTAAGCTTAGAAATATTATTTTCACATTTTAAAATGATGAAAAATAATATAGATCATTGGATTTGAGAATTTATTTCCATGTTCATCTTACACCGTTGGATGAAAATGGCAAGATTGAAATTTTAGGAAACGTTCATGGATAAAGTTGTAAAGGGTGAAACAATTTGTTCATCTTTGACTTTGGGAAGATGATAAGTAACATGTGGCTTGGTATGGATGTAATTATCAAGTTTCATTAAGGGTGAAATTGTCATTTCCCAATTAAATAAATTTTAAATTCATTTAAGCTTAATAAATGACAAATTAACATGAAATTAACTAGAAATTTCATGAGAATTTGTTCATCTTCATCCTTCCTGGCCATGTACCCTTAAGGTATGGAGAAAAAATTATTTTTCATTTTTGAGCAATTTCCTTTGATTTTTGGATTAAGGCATGAAATAGAAAATTGTTTTATTCGAAGAGCTATATCATTTGGTACCATTATTGCTTGCTAATCTTGCTTGAGTACTTAGATCCCAAATTTTAGGGTTTATGAACATGTTATGGTTTTATGAAATGATGATGGATTTTGTTGTTATTGATGTTGTAATTTCCAAGCTTGATTTATGATTAAAACCACCTAGATATGCTTGTATTGGTTTTGGCCTAAACCCTAAGTTTGGGGAAATTTGTAATTTGATGAAATTAAGTTATGGGTTTGATTGTAGAGGCTTTGAAATGTTGATTATAGGTTGATTTCATACTTGAATCAAATTGGAAACTAGTGAAATCCTACTTCATGATTTTTTACCCTAATGAAACAATTAGGGAAAATTTGTGAAAATTTTCTCATGGCTTAGAAATGATGTTTGGAAGCTTCTAAACACTTTAGAATGTTGTTTAGACCAATTTTTTAATTTTGTGAAAGTTGGGGGACCTATTAGGTAATTATGGAAAATTATGGGATCAATGTTTAATTGTACAATAGTTGGTGTGCTATGATGGAAATTAATGTTAGAGTGTTGAAATTCATGTTAGAATGTGAAATTGAGCCTTTTTGGAAAGTTGGTAAAAGTTGAGGACTAAATCACAAATATGGAAAAGTTAGGAACTGAAGTGAAAATGTTATATGAAGTTTGGATAAAAAGGAACTTGAGTGGTCAATTAGAAGTGTTAAGGTGAACATTTAAGTTGTAACATGGAATTTCTATTGAATGAGCATAGGAAGATTTTTATGAATTTATTTTCTAATGTGTGCCTATGTTAGTAAAATTATAACATGTGGTTTGAATTGTATATGTTTTGTAAATGGTGTTATTTAGATTATGATTGAAATCAAGATCAAATAATATTAAAGCTAAGGAAAAGATTAAAGATGAAATGTGAATTTCTAAGGAAGGTTGCAAGCTAAGGACACCAGGTGAGTGCATATTTAATTTGTATTTGTGTTATCGAGTAAACATCTCCTTACGATGAGCAAGTGATAGAGTTGCTATGGTAAGAAGTGACTCCTAATATTTTGTGACTTTGTGACTTAGGCATATATGTGCATTTGTTGAGCAAATAGAACTAATGAATAAGCTAAAAATACAAATTAGTGTGATCTGCCTAAATTTGTGATCTATACAACAAGTTTAGAAAATCACCATAAGTTATACAGAAGTGATTAGAGGATGATCTCTATATCGTTGGATTTGTATATTAGTCTTTTCATTTAAAACAAAAATATATTGATTTCAAAGAGTATACAAAAAGATATGAATTTTTAATTGAGGAGATGTTAAAAAATCGGGTAGCAGATTCTGCTCAAAACAACTTATGTAAGTCAACTTTGAAAACTCATTATAAATTGTAAAAATTGAATTACAAGAAGTTCCTTATAAGGTTAGATTTTTATTCGAGTCTAGTTTCCATTTGTATAAACATAATAATTTTTAAGTGTGTATATTAATACAGATTAATATTTCTTTGAAGGTAATGCAAATTGCAATAATATGAAATCGTGATAAATTTTGAGATCAAACCAAATCGAAAGAAAAGGATCAAGTTAAAGCTTAGTGAGACTTATATTTTGACTTGTATGTAAAGTGTAAAAGTGAGTACAATACATGCATAACATTAGACACAGATGTTTTATACATCATTAGAAAGACTTCCGATGAGTCTACCTTGTTTGCATTGTCATGATATTTATGTCATTTAATCATATGATTAACATGTTTTAAATATTTCAAAGGTTGAATACATAATGCATTGATCACTAGTACATATATATATATATAATGTGATGTCATGAATGTTTTTTCAGGTATAAACTGTCCAAATGCTAAATTATATTGATATACATTGTAACACCCCCAACCCATACACGACCCGAATACGAGTTTGAAGTGTCACATTGACTTTTCAAACTTTGACTCTTGACAAAATTCAAAGAAAATTTAAAACTTTCATTAAAATAAAAGCAGTTTATTTACATAAATTGACCAAAATAAACAAAATCGATCAGAGCATATTCAACTCAATCAATTAGTACATGCCAACTATATTCAAATTAACCAAACACATTTAAATCATCTATTTTCTAATCTGAAATTTTGTAAGGGAGATGCTGACCTATCTAGCTCTTCTTCGCTTCTCTTCGCACTTCTTTAACCTACGTGTGAAACAATCACATGCTAAGTCTATGACTTAGTGAGGCATTAAATTTATAAAGAAAACTCTAAATGCTTAAACATGTATGAACATATTACTTCATGATGTCACACAATCATTATATATAATATAATGTACACATATACACATCACACATTATTTCCATCATTAATCTTATTCTATTATCCACATTGTTATCATTTTTATCCTTTAATCATACTTTTGATCAACATATGACTCATTCAAACCATACACACATCATCATATTTATCATATAATACAGTTCATATCACAAAAACATATACTTCACAAGTACCATTTTCATTGTTATCTCTTTGTTTAGTCCATGTACACTTTTGAGAACTATAGATATGTGAGTCTATTGAGGTTGTGCACTAATTATGTCACCACAGCTCGTATAAATGCACCGATGTGCCATATAGAATTGCACCGAAGTGCCGCGAAGAGTTGCACCGAAGTGCCATATAAAATGTCCCTAAGGACCACGTAGAAAATTCCTTAAGAATCATATACATATACAAATGATCAATTATATGTCTCAAAAGACATCACACATGTTCCAAGGAATACACATATGTCCCGAAGGACCGCGTAGACCCTCAACTCTTGGCATTCCAACTATATCCCTAGCTGTCATGACACATAACATGGGCATTATTATTTATGTCATTTCACGTATTCACATAGACTCATAATTCACTTTCAACTTTCACGTATCTTAGGTCACATAACTTGGATCACATATACATATAATCACGTAGATCACTTTTACACAACTTATATTAACTTTACACGTAATTTCACATTTATTATCACCATGCTTATATCTTATTCTTATGTCTTCTCATAGACATATATTCACATGTTCATATAGTTCACCATCACATCATATAAATATGTA
Source organism: Hibiscus syriacus (assembly GCF_006381635.1). NCBI lineage: Eukaryota > Viridiplantae > Streptophyta > Magnoliopsida > Malvales > Malvaceae > Hibiscus > Hibiscus syriacus. Next base: position 318,731 of record NW_024061878.1, on the reverse strand, counting down.
TTCATTTCATTTCATATATAGTCTCATAATTTATCCCAGTATAAATCATATAACATTATTCTAACTCATAGTCATATATATATAGTTATATATATAGATCATTTTACCTATACTTATATGCACAAGGTTTATGTTCTTCTTCTCATAATCACATATATCATATTTAATAACCTATATAATCTCATATACCCTAAGCTTCATTCTATTATATTTACCTATATTATGTAATCTATGACATACTTATAAACATGTATCACCTCTATCATTTCACTTATATATATATTAATCTAATCTATTTACTTAGTTCAATTTCAAATACCTTATATGTCATAATTTTATTCAAGTACATGAGTTTTCCCCTTATAGCTTATCTTATATGTTTGTATTATCACTTATGGTCAAGCTCTCTAATTAATATACTATTCTCATTTCATTCTATGGTCAATCTTATTTAGCTTATCTCAATTCTTATTAAATCATATAATTCTATTATACTAATGCATATAAATGATCACCCAACTATGTACTTACCCAATTCATGTTTCTATTGTTCATATAACATTTATACATGCTTACCCAGTTCATATCGCTTCTCATAAACTCACTTATATCATATTCTCCTATTTTTACCTAATCTATCTTATTGACATGTATTCACATAGTCTCATATTTCATTGTTATATGGATTATATTTTATTCTCTTATTTCTCTCTATGTATATATATTTACACGTCTCACCATTTATATGTAGTTTACATTACATTTTCATATATCACATAATAATATTTTTACATAAATCATATAGCACATACAAAAACATATCAATACATATAATCATGAATACATACAAATCAGGAAATTCACATACTTATATTCATGACTTAATGCACTACAACTATAGGAATTAGACTTATCGCAAGTCCAATTTCCACATAATCCTATATTAAAATAAGATTCACTCACCTTCGTCTCACTTGCTATCAATTACTCCTATGGCTTTCTTTATCTTCTTGATCAATTCTAACCTTTCAATCATTACGGAACTTGGTCTCGATCGATATCTACACAATCATGTATTTATACTATCAGTATCCCATTTGATATACTTAATCTATCCTTTCATAAACTGAAATAACGACTTATTCCATTTCCCATTAAAGTACATCGATACATTCTACAGTGTATCGATGCATCCCTTAACATGTGCACCGATGCACTACCCATGCATCGATACACAAAGCACCTTCGATGTTTTAATCTTAAGAGGGTGTATCGATGCACTCCATATGCATCGATGCACTAATTGCATTCGATATTTCCATTTTTAAGGGGTGCATCGATACACACTGAACAATTTTTGGAAATTTACCCTTGATGCATCTGTACATGTTGAATGTGTACCGATGCTCACTAGCCCAAAAATCCATTTCGAGCATGAAAATCCACTCAAATGTCTCATCTTTCATCCCTTTTCATGTTCTTAACTCATATACACATGCTTTAACCAATTTATATCCATATAAACCATCTTTAACTTCAAAATTATATTCCTCATATGTAACTCAAGAATTATACCAACTTTGCAACATGTTTTAATTCCAATTCTATAGCTTCTAACTTCTTAATTAGACCTTTGACAAGTCAAATTTAACTTCCAATTTAACTTATCAACTTTCATTCAATATTTCCTTTAAAACCTCTAACCATTAATCTCTCTTGACTCCTTTATCTTATTGTTTTAAGATAAATTAAGCTTTCCTTAAGCTTAATTATCATCTAATGGTCAAAACCCAATCTTAAATTCGGCTAAATATCAACCAACAAGAGATCTTACATTTGCTTATGGCTTCACGTGAAGAAGAAGAAGAAAGGAGAAGAAGAAAACTCTGGTGAAATCTCTCCTCTTCCACATGGTTCCCTTATCTTATAAAGGGAAATAAAAATCTTACTTGTCAATTGACCACTTTACCATTTAATTCATTCAATAATTACCAAACAACCTTCAACTATATTTCTAATAAGTCATTAAACTATTAAACTATTCTACTTTTATCACCAAATTTAAAAAATTCTCATTTTAATCACTGACCCGGATTTCGGGATGTTACAAATCTCCCCTCCTTCAAAGAAAATTCGTCCTCGAATTTTCACTGAACATATCAATAAGAACATAACTTCTAATGTTCTCATGTTGCCTCCTTTACTTAACATTTTTTTCAACTACCTTTTTCCTTTATACATTCATTTACTATCACTTATCATTTAAACAACAACCAGTAACTTTAATCCATTTTTGTCTTTCCTCTCCTTCTATTCTGCATTTTCCTTTGACCATTTCTAAAATTTCATTTAATGTCACTAATCACCTAGACAGTAACATCAATTTCCATCACTTAACCTCATAAATCCATCTCTAATTACCATATAACAATAACCAAACTCATTTTCCATCATCATTTGAACAAGAAAACAAACTTAAATCATATCTAATCCCTTAAACTCAATCATTTTCATTTCTTTATTCCATTATTCCTTTATTCTTTCTTAATTGAAATATCCTTATACATAAATCATATCTTTCCTTTCATATTCATATACTCTTGTCCTATCACCTATACTCATCTCTATGTACCAATCTTCATTGCATCCTCGTAACCTTGATAACCCAATTTTCTTATACAAAACTTAATTCTTTACCGTCTCTTATGCTTGTATTTTCCTTCTTTAAAGATCCATACAATTACTTTCTCCTTGTCTACATCATAGTTATCCGATCAGAATACATAACTATATTCAGATATACATCATAATTAATTAATTCAACTTTATCCTTTCTTCTAATCTTAAAACTCTATCACCTTTACTCTAACAGCTAGTCAATAACATTTGTCCAATCTAGGCACAAGCCCTAGTCAACCAATCATATACATCCTTTCCAATCGAAATTATTTAAAAAATTAGTTTACATAACTTATCAATTTCACCTCTATCCTCATACATCCGGTAATTTTCGTTGCTCAAACTCAACATTCTGACTTCCTTTTTCTTATAAGCTGATCATCAATATACACATTCTTAAACTCTTCTGATCAATCTTTAACTTGTATCCAAATCCACTTCATACCTTTTATCTTAACTTGACAATATCTTATAATCTTATAATTCCGGTACATTTTTATCTCATACTCTGGTTAGCCAATTGCTAACTCTTTCCATCTTAATTGCAAATCCTTCATATACACACTCTTGCTTATACACAATAATATCCATTCGTTTCAAACCCATAAGCTCTGACTTTATACATGTTATATGCTTGTCACTAATACACTTATTATTGAACTCTTCTACCAATTCTCACTGCATCATTTGATCTTTTAACCTTTTATGGTGACACTTGTTCACCATATTCTATCTTATCCAAGGAATAATAAGAATACTTGACATCACTTTTCTGATTCAAAACTAGGAAAATCTTCTATCATTATTCTAATATGATTTCAACATCTGAAATCAACCTTTGATTTTATGACGCACTTCCTGAGGTGTCCGCTCTTCATCCTGCCTGGCCAGGGCAGGTGAATAGCTATAACAATCAGGAATATCACAATTCAGTTTATTTCATAATTATCATAATTATACTTCTATTATAACTTACCAATCTATTTCTATTGGCAAGACAACACACTCCTTACATTATCATATCAAAAATTTTCACTTTATGTTGGCATGTACACATTTTTAAAACTCATTTAACTTCAGTTGAAGCCTAGAATCGGCTAAACCATAGCTCTGATAACATTAAATGTAACACCCTAACCCTTACCCGACCCGAATACGAGTCAGAAGTGTCACATTGACTTTTCAAACTTTGACTCTTGACAAAATTCAAAGAAAATTTAAAAGTTTCATTAAAATAAAAGATGTTTATTTACATAAATTGACCAAAATAATCAAAATCGATCAGAGCATATTCAACTCAATCAATTAGTACATGCCAACTATATTCAAATTAACCAAACATATTCAAATCATCTGTTTTCTGATCTGAAATTTTATAAGGGAGATGTTGACCTGTCTTGCTCTTCTTCGATTCTCTTCTCGCTTCTTTAACCTACGTGTGAAACAATCACACGCTAAGTCTATGACTTATTGAGTCATTAAATTTATAAAGGAAAATCTAAATGCTTAAACATGTATGAACATATTACTTCATGATGTCACAAAATCATTATATATAATATAATGTACACATATACACATCACACATTATTTCCATCATTAATTTTATTCTATTATCCACATTATTATGATTTATATCCGTTAATCATACTTTTCATCAATATATGACTCATTCAAACCATACACACATCATCATATTAATCATATAATATTGTTCATATCACAAAAACATATACTTCACAAGTACCATCTCTATTGTTATCTCTTTGATTAGTACATGTACACTTGTGAGAACTATAGATATGTGAGTCTATTGAGGTTGTGCACTAATGCTGTCACCACAGCTCGTATAAATGCACCGAAGTGCCAAGTAGAATTGCACCGAAGTACCGCGTAGAATTGCACCGAAGTGCCATATAAAATGTCCCTAAGGACCACATATAAAATTCCTTAAGAATCATATGGATATACAAAGGATCAAGTATATATCTCAAAAGACACCACACATGTTCCAAGGAATATATATATGTCCTGAAGGACCACATAGACCCTCGACTATTGGCATGCCAACTATATCCCTAGCTCTCATGACACAAAACATGGGCATTATTATTTATGTCATTTCACGTAATCACATAGACACAGAATTCACTTTCACCTTTCACGTATCTTAGGTCACATAACTTGGATCACATATACATATAATCACGTAGATCACTTTTACACAACTTATATTAACTTTATACGTCATTTCACATTTCTTATCACCTTGCTTATATCTTATTCTTATGTCTTCTTATAGACATATATTCACATGTTCATATAGTTCACCATCTTATCATATAAATATGTACTCATTTCATTTCACATATAGTATCATAATTTATCCTAGTATAAATCATATGACATTATTCCAACTCATAGTCACATATATATAGTCATATATATATAGTTATATATATATATATATATCATTCTACCAATACTTATATTCATATGGTTTATGTTCTTCTTCTCATAATCACATATATCATATTTAATAACTTATATAATCTCATATAGCTTAAGCTTCATTCTATTATATTTACATATATCATGTAATCTGTGACATACTTATAAACATGTATCACTTCTATCATTTCCCTTATATATATATTAATCTAATCTATTTACTTAGTTCAATTTCATATACCTTATATGTCATAATTTTATTCAAGTACATGAGTTTTCCCCTTATAGCTTATCTTATATGTTCATATTATCACTTATGTTCAAGCTTCCTAATTAATATACTATTCTCATTTCATTCTATGGTCAATCTTATTTAGCTCATCTCAATTCTTATTAAATCATATTATTCTATTATACTAATGCATATAAATGATCACCTAACTATGTACTTACCCAATTAATGTTTCTATTGTTCATATAACATTTATACATGCTTACCTAGTTCATATCACTTCTCGTAAACTCACTTATATCATATTCTCCTATTTTTACCTAATCTATCTTATTGACATGTATTCACATAGTCTCATATTTCATTGTTATATGGATTATATTTTATTCTCTTATTTCTCTCTATGTACATATATTTACACGTCTCACCATTTATATGTAGTTTACACTACATTTTCATATATCACATAATAGTATTTTTCACATAAGTAATATAGCATATACAAAAACATATCAATACATATAATCATGAATACATACAAATCAGGAAATTCACATACTTATATTCATGACTTAATGCACTACAAATATAGGAATTAGACTTATCGCAAGTCCAATTTTCACATAATCCTATATTAAAATAAGATGCACTCACCTTGGCCTCACTTGCTATCAATTACTCCAATGGCTTTTTTTCTCCTCTTGATCAATTCTAACCTTTCAATCATTACAGAACTTGCTCTCGATCGATATCTACACAATCATGTATTTATATTGTCAGTATCCCATTTGATATACTTAATCTATCCTTTCATAAACTGAAATAACTATTTATTCCATTTCTCATTAAAGTGCATCGATACATTCTACAGTGTATCGACGCATCCCTTAACATGTGCATCGATGCACTACCCATGCATCGATACACAAAGCACCTTCGATGTTTAAATCTTAAGGGGGTGTATTGATGCACTCCCTATGCATCGATGCACTAATTGCATTTGATATTTCAATTTTTAAGGGGTGCATCGATGCATTTCCTATGCATTGATACACACTGAACAATTTCTAGAAATTTACCCTTGATGCATCAGTACAGGTTGAATGTGTACCAATGCACAATAGCCCACAATTCAATTTCGTGCACGAAAATCTACTCAAATCAACTCAAATGCTTCATATTTCATCCCCTTTCATGTTCTTAACCATATACACATGCTTAAACCAATTTATATCCATATTAAACCATCTTTAACTTCAAAATTCTATTCCTAATATGTAACTCAAGAATTATACCAACTTTGCAACTTGTTTTAATTCCTATTCTATGGCTTCTTACTTAGACACTTGACAATTCAAATTTAACTTCCAATTTAACTTATCAACTTTCATTCAAGATTTCCTTTAAAACTTCTAATCTTTAATCTCTCTTGACTCCTTTATCTTATGGTTTTAAGATAAATTAAGCTTTCCTTAATCTTAATTATCATCTAATGTTCAAAACCCAATCTTAAATTCGGCTAAATATCAACCAACAACAGATCTTATATTTGCTTATGACTTCACGTGAAGAAGAAGAAGAAGAAAGGAGAAGAAGAAAACTCTTGAGAAATCTCTCCTCTTCCACGTGGTTCCCTTATCTTATAAAGGGAAATAAAAATCTTACTTGTCAATTGACCATTTTACCCTTTAATTCATTCAATAATTACCAAACAACCTTCAACTATATTTCCAATCAGCCATTAAACTATTTAACTATTCTACTTTTATCACCAAATTTCAAAAATTCTCATTTTAATCACTGACCCGGATTTCGAGATATTACAAATCTCCCCTCCTTTAAAGAAAATTCGTCCTCGAATTTTCTCTGAACATATCTTCTAATGTTCTCATGTTGCCTCCTTTACTTAAAATTTTTTTCAACTACCTTTTTCCTTTATACATTCATTTACTATCACTTATCATTTAAACAACAACCATAACTTCAATCCATTTCTGTCTTTCCTCTCCTTCTATTCTGCATTTTTCCTTTGACCATTTCTAAAATTTCATATAATGTCACTAATCACCTAGACAGTAACATCAATTTCCATTACTTAACCTCATAAATCCCTAACTAATTACCTTATAACAATAACCAAACTCATTTTCCATCATCATTTGACCAAGAACACAACCTTAAATCTTCTTCAAATGTTATTAAACATACACTTTAAAGAATCATTTCACCTCACATTGCACACTTTTCGTACTTCTATATCGAACTTATCATCTACATTTCCATATAACCTTCATCATATCTAATCCCTTAAACTCAATCATTTTCATTTCTTTATTCCATTATTTATTCATTCCAAATTGAAAACTCCTTATACATAAATCATATATTTTCTTTCTTATTCATATACTCTTGTCCTATCACATATTATCATCTCTATGTACCAATCTTCATTGCATCTTCGTAACCTTGATAACCCAATTTACTTATACATAACTTCATTCTTTACCATCTCTTATACTTATATTTTCCTTCTTTAAAGCTCCGTACAATTACTTTTCTCCTTGTCTACATCATAGTTATCCGATCAGAATATACAACTATATTCATATCCACATCATAATTAATTAATTCAATTTTATCATTTCTTCAAATCTTATAACTCTATCATATTTTCTCTGACAGCTAGTCAATAACATCTGTTCAATCTAGGCACAATCCCTAGTCAACCAATCATATACATCCTTTCCAATCGAAATTATTTAAAAAATAGTTTACTTAACTTATCAATTTCACCTCTATCCTCATACATCCGATAATTGTTGTTGTTAAAACTCATCATTCTGACTTCCTTTGTCTTATAAGCTGATCATCAATAGACACATTCTTAAACTCTTCTGATCAATCCTTAACTTGTATCCAGATCCACTTCATATCTTTTATCTTAACCTGACAATATCTTATAATCTTAAAATTCCGGTACATTTTTATCGCATACTCTGGTTAGCCAATCGCTAACTCCTTCCATCTTAACTGCAAATCCTTATCATATATACACTCTTGCTTATACATAATAATATCCCTTCATTTCAAACCCATAAGCTTTGACTTTATACATCTTATACGCTTGTCACTAATACACTTATTCTTGAACTCTTTTACCAATTCTCATTGCATCATTTGATCTTTTAACCTTTTATGGTGACACTTGTTCACCATATTCTATCTTATCCAAGGAATAATAAGAATACTTCACATCACTTTTCTGATTCAAAACTAGGAAAATCTTCTATCATTATTCTAATTTGATTTCGACTTCTGAAATCAACCTTTAATTTTATGAGTCACTTCCTGAGGTGTCCGCTCGTCATCTTGCCTGGCCAGGGCAGGTGAATAGCTTTAACAATCAGGAATATCACCTTTCACTTTCTTTCGGAATTATCATAATAATACTTCCATTGTAACTTAGCAATCTAATTCTATTAGCAAGACAACACACTCCTTACACTATCAGATCAGAAATTTTCACTTTATGTTGGCATGTACACATTTTTAAAACTCATTTGACTTCAGTTAAAGCCTATAATCGGCTAAACCTTAGCTGTGATACCATTAAATGTAACACCCCCAACCCGTACCTGACCCGAATACGAGTGTGAAGTGTCACATTGACTTTTCAATCTTTGACTCTTGACAAAATTCAAAGAAAATTTAAAACTTTCATTAAAATAAAAAGATGTTTATTTACATAAATTGACCAAAATAATCAAAATCGATCAGAGCATATTCAACTCAATCAATTAGTACATTCCAACTATATTAAACTTAACCAAACACATTTAAATCATCTATTTTCTGATCTGGAATTTTGTAAGGGAGATGTTGACTTGTCTTGCTCTTCTTTGCTTCTCTTCTCGCTTCTTTAACCTACGTGTGAAACAATCACACGCTAAGTCTATGACTTATTGAGGCATTAAATTTATAAAGGAGACTCTAAATGCTTAAACATGTATGAACATATTACTTCATGATATCACACAATCATTATATATAATATAATGTACACATATACACATCACACATTATTTCCATCATTGATCTTATTCAATTATCCATATTATTATCATTTATATCATTTAATCATACTTTTCATCAATATATGACTCATTCAAACCATTCACACATCATCATATTAATCATATAATACAGTTCATATCAAAAAAACATATACTTCACAAGTACCAGCTCTATTGTTATCTCTTTGTTTAGTCCAGGTACACTTTTGAGAACTATAGATATGTGAGTCTATTGAGGTTGTGCACTAATGCTATCACCACAGCTCGTATAAATGCACCAAAGTGCCAAGTAGAATTACACCAAAGTGCCGCGTAGAATTGCACCGAAGTTCCATATAAAATGTCCCTAAGGGCCACATAGAAAATTCCTTAATAATCATATGGATATGCAAAGGATCAAGTATATGTCTCAAAAGACATCACACATGTTCCAAGGAATACATATATATCCCGATGGACCGTGTAAACCCTCGACTCTTGGCATGCCAACTATATCCCTAGCTCTCATGACACATAACATGGGCATTATTATTTATGTCTTTTCATGTATTCACGTAGACACATAATTCACTTTCACCTTTCACGTATCTTAGGTCACATAACTTGGATCACATATAAATATAATCACGTAGATCACTTTTACACAACTTATATTAACTTTATACGTCATTGCACATTTCTTATCACCTTGCTTATATCTTATTCTTATGTCTTCTCATAGACATATATTCACATGTTCATAGAGTTTACCATCTCATCATATAAATATGTACTCATTTCATTTCACATATAGTCTCATAATTTATCGTAGTATAAATCATATAACATTATTCAAACTCATAGTCATATATATATATCATCTTACCTATACTTATATTCACATGGTTTATGTTCTTCTTATCATAATCACATATATCATATTTACTAACTTATATAATCCCATATAGCTTAAGCTTCATTCTATTATATTTACCTATATCATGTAATCAATGACATACTTATAAACATGTATCACTTCTATCATTTCACTTATATATATATTAATCTAATCTATTTACTTAGTTCAATTTCATATACCTTATATGTCATAATTTTATTCAAGTACATAAGTTTTCCCCTTATAGCTTATCTTATATGTGCGTATTATCACTTATGTTCAAGCTTCCTAATTAATATACTATTCTCATTTCATTCTATGGTCAATCTTATTTAGCTCATCTCAATTCTTATTAAATCATATAATTTTATTATACTAATGCATATAAATGATCACCTAACTATGTACTTACCCAATTCATGTTTCTATTGTTCATATAACATTTATACATGCTTACCTAGTTCATATCGCTTCTCATAAACTCACTTATATCATATTCTCTTATTTTTACCTAATCTATCTTATTCGCATGTATTCACATAGTCTCATATTTCATTGTTATATGGATTATATTTTATTCTCTTATTTCTCTCTATGTATATATATTTACACGTCTCCCATTTATATGTAGTTTACATTACATTTTCATATATCACATAATAGTATTTTTTACATAAATCATGTAACACATACAAAAACATATCAATACATATAATCATGAATACATACAAATCAGGAAATTCACATACTTATATTCAAGACTTAATGCACTACAACTATAGGAATTAGACTTATCGCAAGTCTAATTTCCACATAATCCTATATTAAAATACGATGCACTCACCTTGGCCTCACTTGCTATCAATTACTCCTATGGCTTTCTTTCTCTTCTTGATTAATTCTAACCTTTCAATCATTACAGAACTTGCTCTCGATCGATATCTACACAATCATGTATTTATACTATCAGTATCCCATTTGATATACTTAATCTATCCTTTCATAAACTAAAATAACGATTTATTCCATTTCCCATTAAATTGCATCGATACATTCTACAGTGTATCGATGCATCCCTTAACATGTGCATCGATGCACTACCCATGCATCGATACACAAAGCACCTTCGATGTTTTAATCTTAAGGGGGTGTATCGATGTACTCTCTATGCATCGATGCACTAATTGCATTCGATATTTCCATTTTTAAGGGGTGGATTGATGCACTTCATGTGCATCGATACACACTGAATAATTACTGGAAATTTACCCTTGATGCATCGGTACAAGTTGAATGTGTACCGATGCAGAGTAGCCTAGAATTCCATTTTGTGCATGAAAATCCACTCAAATCAACTCAAATGCTTAATCATTCTCCCACTTTCATGTTCTTAACTCATTTACACATGCTTAAACAAAATTATATCCATATAAACCATCTTTAACGTCAAAATTCTATTCCTCATATGTAACTCAAGAACTATAGCAACTTTGCAACATGTTTTAATTCCTATTATATGGCCTCTAATTTCTTAATTAGACCCTTGACAAGTCAAATTTAACTTATCAACTTTCATTCAAGATTTCCTTTAAAAATTCTATTCTTCAATCTTTCTTGACTCCTTTATGTTATGGTTTTAAGATAAATTAAGCTTTCCTTAAGCTTAATTATCATCTAATTATCAAAACCCAATCTTTAATTTGGCTAAATATCAACCAACAAGAGATCTTAAATTTTCTTATGGCTTCACGTGAAGAAGAAGAAGAAAGGAGAAGAAGAAAACTCTAGAGAAATCTCTCATCTTCCACGTGATTCTCTTATCTTATAAAGGGAAATAAAAATCTTACTTGTCAATTGACCATTTTACCCTTTAATTCATTCAATAATTACCAAACAACCTTCAACTCTATTTCCAATAAGTCATTAAACTATTTAACTATTATACTTTTATCACCAAATTTCAAAAATTCTCATTTTAATCATTGACCTGGATTTCGAGATGTTACAAATATCCCATCCTTTAAAGAAAATTCGTCCTCGAATTTTCACTGAACATATCAATAAGAACATATCTTCTAATGTTCTCATGTTGCCTCCTTTACTTAACATTTTTTTTAACTACCTTTTTCATTTATACATTTATTTACTATCACTTATTATTTAATCAACAACCAGTAACTTCAATCCATTTTTGCCTTTCCTCTCCTTCTATTCTGCATTTTCCTTTGACCATTTCTAAAATTTCATATAATGTCACTAATCACCTAAACAATAACATCAATTTCCATCACTTAACCTCATAAATACATCTCTAATTACCTTATAAAAATAACCAAAATCATTTTCCATCATCATTTGACCAAGAACACAACCTTAAATCTTCTTCAAATAAGATTAAACATACACTTTCAAGAATCTTTTCACCTCACCTTGCACACTTTTCGTACTTCTATATCGAACTTATCATCTACAATTCCATATAACCTTCATCATATCTAATCCCTTAAACCCAATCATTTTCATTTCTTTATTCCAATATTACTTTATTCATTCCAAATTGAAATCTCCTTATACATAAATCATATATTTTCTTTCATATTCATATACTCTTGTCCTATCACCTATACTCAACTTTGTGTACCAATCTTCATTGCATCCTCGTAACCTTGATAACCCAATTTACTTATACAGAACTTTATTCTTTACCATCTCTTATACTTGTATTTTCCTTCTTCAAAGCTCCATACAATTACTTTTCTCCTTGTCTACATCATAGTTATCCGATCAGAATACATAACTATATTCAGATCCACATCATAATTAATTAATTCAACTTTATCCTTTCTTCCAATCTTATAACTCTATCACCTTTACTCTAAGAGCTAGTCAATAACATATGTCCAATCTAGGCACAATCCCTAGTCAACCAATCATATACATCCTTTCCAATCGAAATTATTTAAAAAATTAGTTTACTTAACTTATCAATTTCACCACTATCCTCAAACATCCGATAATTTTCGTTGTTCAAACTCAACATTCTGACTTCCTTTGTCTTATAAGCTGATCATCAATATAAACATTTTTAAACTCTTCTATCAATCCTTAACTTGTATCCAGATCCACTTCATATATTTTATCTTAACCTGACAATATCTTATAATCTTATAATTCCGGTATATTTTTATCACATACTCTGGTTAGCCAATCGCTAACTCTTTCCATCTTAACTGCAAATCTTTATCATATACACACTCTTGCTTATACACAATACTATCCTTTCGTTTCACACCCATAAACGCTGACTTTATACATCTTATACGCTTGTCACTAATACACTTATTCTTGAACTCTTCTACCAATTCTCACTGCATCATTTGATCTTTTAACCTTTTATGGTGACACTTGTTCACCATATTCTATCTTATCCAAGGAATAATAAGAATACTTCACATCACTTTTATGATTCAAAACTAGGAAAGTCTTCTATCATTATTCTAATATGATTTTGACTTCTGAAATCATCCTTTGATTTTATGAGGCACTTCCTAAGATGTACGCTCTTCATCCAGCCTGGCCATGGTAGGTGAATAGCTATAACAATCAGGAATATCAACTTTTACTTTATTTCAGAATTATCATAATCATACTTCTATTATAACTTAGCAATTTAATTCTATTAGCAAGACAACACACTCCTTACACAATCAGATCAAAAAATTTCACTTTAGGTTGGCATGTACACATTTTTAAAACTCGTTTGACTTCACTTTAAACCTAGAATTGGCTAAACCTTAGCTCTGATACCATTAAATGTAACACCCCCAACCCGTACCCGACCCGAATACAAGTCTGAAGTGTCACATTGACTTTTCAAACTTCGACTCTTGACAAAATTCAAAGAAAATTTAAAATTTTTATTAAAATAAAAGCGGTTTTTTTATATAAATTGACCAAAATAATCAAAATCGATCAGAGCATATTCAACTCAATCAATTAGTACATGCCAACTATATTCAAATTAACCAAACACATTTAAATCATCTATTTTCTGATCTGAAATTTTGTAAGGGATATGCTAACCTGTCTTGCTCTTCTTCGCTTCTCTTCTCGCTTCTTTAACCTACATGTGAAACAATCACACGCTAAGTCTATGTCTTAGTGAGGCATTAAATTTATAAAGGAAACTCTAAATGCTTAAACATGTATGAACATATTACTTCATGATGTCACACAATCATTATATATAATATAATGTACACATATACACATTACACATTATTTCCATCTTTAATCTTATTCTATTATCCACATTATTATCATTTATATACTTTAATCATACTTTTCATCAACATATGACTCATTCAAACCATACACACATCATCATATTAATAATATAATATAGTTCATATCACAAAAACATATACTTCACAAGTACCATCTTCATTGTTATCTCTTTGTTTAGTCCATGTACACTTTTGAGAACTATAGATATGTGAGTCTATTGAGGTTGTGCACTAATACTGACACCACAGCTCATATAAATGTAAAGAAGTTTCACGTAGAATTTCATCAAAGTGCAGCATAGAATTGCACCGAAGTGCCACATAATATGTCCCTAAGGACCACATAGAAAATTCCTTAAGAATCATATACATATGCAAAGGATCAAGCATATGTCTCAAAAGACATCACACATGTTCCAAGGAATACATATATGTCCCAAAGGACCACGTAGACCCTCGACTCTTGGCATGCCAACTATATCCCTAGCTCTCATGACACATAACATGGGCATTATTATTTATGTCATTTCATGTATTCACATAGACACATAATTTACTTTCACCTTTCACGTATCTTAGGTCACATAACTTGGATCACATATACATATAATCACGTAGATCACTTTTACACAACTTATATTAACTTTACATGTCATTTTACATTTCTTATCACCTTGCTTATATCTTATTCTTATGTCTTCTTATAGACATATATTCACATGTTCATATAGTTCACCATCTCATCATATAAATATATACTCATTTCATTTCACATATAGTATCATAATTTATCCTAGTATAAATCATATAACATTATTCCAACTCATAGTCACATATATATAGTCATATATATATATATATATATATATATATATATATATATATATATCATTTTACCTATACTTATATTCACATGGTTTATGTTCTTCTTCTCATAATCACATATATCATATTTAATAACTTATATAATCTCTTATAGCTTAAGCTTCATTCTATTATATTTACCTATATCATGTAATCTATGACATACTTATAAACATGTATCGCTTCTATCATTTCACTTGTATATATATATTAATCTAATCTATTTACTTAGTTTAATTTCATATACATTATATGTCATAATTTTATTCAAGTACATGAGTTTTCCCCTTATAGATTATTTTATATGTTCGTATTATCACTTATGTTCAAGCTTCCTAATTAATATACTATTCTCATTTCATTCTATGTTCAGTCTTATTTATCTTATCTCAATTCTTATTAAATCATATAATTCTATTATACTAATGCATATAAATGATCACCTAAATATGTACTTACCCAATTCATGTTTCTATTGTTCATATAACTTTTATACATGCTTACCCAGTTTATATCGCTTCTCATAAACTCACTTATATCATATTCTCCTATTTTTACCTAATCTATCTTATTGGCATGTATTCACATAGTCTCATATTTCATTGTTATATGGATTATATTTTATTCACTTATTTCTCTCTATGTACATATATTTACACGTCTCACCATTTATATGTAGTTTACATTACATTTTCATATATCACATAATAGTATTTTTACATAAATCATATAGCACATACAAAAACATATCAATACATACAATCATGAATACATACAAATCAGGAAATTCACATACTTATAGTCATGACTTAATGCACTACAACTATAGGAATTAGACTTATCGCAAGTCTAATTTCCACATAATCCTATATTAAAATAAGATGCACTCACCTTGGCCTCACTTGTTATCAATTACTCCAATGGATTTCTTTCTCTTCTTGATCAATTCTAACCTTTCAATCATTACGGAACTTGCTCTCGATCGATATCTACACAATTATGTATTTATACTATCAGTATCCCATTTGATATACTTAATCTATCATTTCATAAACTTAAATAACGATTTATTCCATTTCCCATTAAAGTGCATCGATACATTCTACACTGTATCGACGCATCCCTTAACATGTGCATCGATGCACTACCCATACATCGATACACAAAGCACATTCGATGTTTTAATCTTAAGGGGGTGTATCGATGCACTCCCTATGCTACGATGCACTAATTGCATTCGATATTTCCATTTTTAAGGGGTACATCGATGCACTTCCTGTGCATCGATACACACTGAACAATTTCTGGAAATTTACCCTTGATGCATCGGTACATGTTGATTGTGTACCGATGCACACTAGCCCAGAATTTCATTTCGTGCACGAAAATTCACTCAAATCAACTCAAATGCTTAATCTTTCATCCCCTTTCATGTTCTTAACTCATATACACATGCATAAACCAATTTATACCCATATAAACCATCTTTAACTTCAAAATTATATTCCTCATATGTAACTCAAGAATTATACCAACTTTGTAACATGTTTTAATTCTTATTCTATGGCTTCTAACTTCTTAATTTGACCCTTGAAAAGTCAAATTTAACTTCCAATTTAACTTATCAACTTTCATTCAAGATTTCCTTTAAAACTTCTAATCTTTAATCTCTCTTGACTCCTTTATCTTATGGTTTTAAGATAAATTAAGCTTTCCATAAGCTTAATTATCATCTAATTATCAAAACCCAATCTTAAATTCGGCTAAATATCAACCAACATGAGATCTTACCTTTGCTTATGGCTTCACGTGAAAAAGAAAAAGAAAAGAGAAGAAGAAAACTCTGGAGAAATCTCTCATCTTTCACGTGGTTCCCTTATCTTATAAAGGGAAATAAAATTCTTACTTGTCAATTGACCATTTTACCCTTTAATTCATTAAATAATTACCAAATAACCTTCAACTATATTTCCAATAAGTCATTAAACTATTTAACTATTCTACTTTTATCACCAAATTTCAAAAATTCTCATTTTAATCACTGACCCATATTTCGAGATGTTACATACATTGTCATAGATGGAATAAATTTAGATTATATGCCCAAGTAAATCATTGAGGGACAGTGGCATAGTTGGTATTCCATAAAGTCTAGCAGCAGGCTGCGTATTCAGTTTCTCACTAAAGGATACCTAGTGCAGATAGTGGGCATGCCCTTATATGTCGTATTAAGGTTAGCACTAAAGGATTCCTAGTGCTAATGGTGGGAACGACCTCATGTGTCAAATTGGTTTAGCACTTCGGTGCATGTTTAGTACTTCGGTGCATGTTTGACTCATGTACCCAAGGTCCTCATAGGTCTATATATGGGCTATGGTTTATTGGTTAATAAATGATAAATATGTGAATAAGTTTTTGTGATTTTGGAATAAATGGCAAGTATATCAGTAAGAAATTTTATATATGGTTCATATCATGTTAATATTAGTAGCATTATTGAAATTATAGGTAAAATGATCATAATGTATTGAATATTGTTACTCATTTACACTTATGTGTTACATTTCCTTGAATATTTCTATTAATTGTCTCACACTAAGTGTATACTTAGTGTGTGATGATTTTCATGCATAGGTAAAAGATAGCGAGAGGAGTAAGGAGCTGAGCTTGGCATCAATCATTAAGGAATATTTACAGGTATTAATGACGACATCCTGTTATGTTCTAAATTTTCTAGCTACCATGTATACGAGCAAGAAATGTCTACTAAAGTTAATCTTATGAATAAATATTATTATATTAGATTATTTTTTATATATTAATTAATTAGATTTTAAAATTTGATAGTTTTATTTATTATACAAAATATAGCAGAACTTACTGTTACTACCTGAAATTGTTTTTGAATTAGAAGTTGAAATATTATATTTTAATTTACTATGATTAATTATTTTTATAATAAATGATAAATTCGGGAAAAAAAATAAAAGAAACAAAATTTTACAAAATTTGGGTTAAGAAATGCCTTTGAATAATTAATGTGACATCTTTAACTTGTAATAGTACACATATGTGGGTTAAGGGTGTTACATCCAATGTGTTATAAGTTTATAACAACACATCTAAGTCTACAATCAGGAGTCGGCATACTTTGTTGGCTAATATAAACTATTTTCTATTTTTTAAATGAAAAACGAGCCTCATTAAAAACCACTTCTAGGACTAAAAGGGAAAAATAGTATTCTAGGAACTTATATTACCGTAAACATAATCATTGGATACAAGAGACGATATAAGCTCAGGACAAACTAAGTCAAAATACACAACATTGTCAGACCTAAGAGCCCACATAGCTAAAGTATGGGCCACAAAATTGCAAGATCTAGGAACATAGCAAAACTTGAAGTGCAGTCTAGCAACTAGTGTCTTATGATCTTCCAAAAGGTGGTTACCCAACGTGGATAGATCCTCATTCGCTGGTAACGGCTTGGGCAAAAGACCAAGTTTGAAAGAAAATAAAATTAATCTAGCTTACCTTAACGGGTTGGTTCTTGAACGGCGATGAACGACGTCCACGTCAGGCGAGATGAATGGCAAAGATTCAGTCGACAGAGTAAGATGAAACCGACAGCGACGACAACGATGAGAAAATCAAAGCTTTAAAAAATAAGGTTTTTCTAATTTGGGTTACTATTTGATCTAAGTATAATAAAAATGATTAAAAATATAATTAGCATTATGATTTATTTAAAATTACAATTACATCTTCAACTAAAATATAATTACATGTTGAGTACCTTATAATTTTTCGTTTTATAAATTAATTTATAGGGGTTCATCGTTAATGGTACTCATCGTTGCTCGTCGAGCGTTGTAGAATTTTCCCTTCGATTATTACATTTACTTTTGTTGAATAATCGGGTAAAGAAAACGGAAAGAACACAAGAAGTTTAACGAGGTTCAGCAATGTGCTTACGTCCTCGGTGCCCTAGGCGGCACTAGAATTTTTATTCAATGTCTCATAGGTTTTGGTTACATCTCCTTTTATAATAAATAAACTCTGGTACATATTTATAAAAATAACTTTAATTCTAAATGATATTGTAATAAAATCCCATCATTCCCTTTTAAAAAGATATAAGTTTGAGAAAAATACATAAATTAAAAAATATTGGCGTTGTCTTAATAAAAAAAATTAATCAAAAAAATATGTCAACTTGGGCAAGTTTTTTTAAAATACAAAATATAGAGAAATTTAGATGTCAATATGGAAAGAGTAAAAACTTTCAGGACTTAAATGTACATCCATGCTATAATATATATACAATGTTGACATGATTTAATTTAAATTTATCGACTCTGTTGTACTAAATAATAATTTATTAATTTAAATTTATTTTAGAATATATTAGAAAGTCATATAAAATTATTAAACTAATTTTAAATCATTTAAATTTAATAATAAGTAATTAATTTAAAATTTCATATTAAAATAATCTAAAAATATATATTTTTAAAATAATCGAAACATATAAAATTAATTTTTAAATTGTTTTGATTCTTCCGTCAGTGAGAAAATGATTTTACTTAAAGCCATTTTTTACAATCTATTTCTCAATCATAATTTTCTTGTTAATTCACAATTTTACCGAACAATTCGTTAATGAGATAATCTGAGATAGCGAAGGGATTAATTGAATTTATTCAATGTAGTCTAAAACAATATGTAAATCTATATTTTTTTCAATTAATTTTTTCTCTATTATTTAAGTCATAAAGTCATTCCACTACGGTACCAAGACTGAATTCCCCATACAAAATTTAATAAAAGTGTACTTTTTAGTTTTGTCGAAGACCTTGTCATAAATTGAATAAAATTTGATTTGGCTAAAAACCATTTTTTTGAACCGTGAGTTATTCGAGTTAAATTATCAGAGTCAATTTAAATTTTGAGTTAAGATTCTAAGTTTGAATCGATTTTCAATTTTTAATGTTCTATAAACTCAAAAATGAACTATTTTTCTATGTGATTTGATAGATTCTTGATTTGATTCCTACCTTTTTTTTAATTTCTTCAATTCTTTGAACAGTTTAAGTATAATTTTTACTAAATTTGAAATACATGTTTCTAAACTATTTTAGAATGTTTATGTAACTCCAATTCATCTTTTTGAAAAATAATTTTTTTTAAATTTTTCACTCAACTTTGCATGATTTTCTCAGTTTCAAACTCCCTCTTCATTTTAAGATCATTTTGACCAAATTTATGTAAATTAAATTACTCTTTTTAAGAATAAAATTCTATTTTTTTCAATTTAGTCCATAAACTTTATATTTTAGTTAAATCAATCTTTTGGCTTTTTTTGTTGCAAAATTTGTCTTCCCATTAATTCATTAACTCTTTTAGAATGTCATCTATACTTTTTTCTCAAAATAAGTTCTTTAAAAAATAATATTATAATTATATTTTAGAATTATAGATGATATTTAATTTATTAAATAATATTACAATTTGAAAAAGAATTCAATAAATTATATATGGTATATATTATATAAATAGAGAAAGTGGATAAACTAGAATCAATTTGTACCATAATATTATATATAATTATTATTGATAGCAAAATTAAGGTTACGACAACTTTGGGTAGCTAACTTCTCTAATTTTGGTAAAGGACTGCAGTTGGTAGTTTTATAAAGAGTGATGAGCTAAAGATGATGAATGATATGTGGCCAAGAGAGAGTTCCCATCCCTCCTCAGTGTTGTATGATGGATTTATATAATGAATCATAGTGCTAGTGACATACATATGGTCATGATGACTACTCGAAATTTGACATGACGATTATATATGGTTGGTTGATAGTAGATTTGGGTCTGGTAGATTCCGAGGGCCTACGAAAGATCATATCAACAAATTGTGGTTGATTGAAGGATATTGGTCTCTAAAAGCTTTAATAAGTGGAGGAGTTCCTTCGTATACCTTGATAGATAGAGAAGTGACAACAAATATGCGACTTGTATATAAGATTCGAATGAGGTACTATACTTGTTAAACATTAATTGAGGGAACGCCTTAAAGTGGCTTGAGCTGACACTTCCATGTGAAGTCGTTTATTACATTTAATGAGATGTTTTTCAGATGATGATTCCCTTTTAATGGTAGAAGACTTGTACTCGTGTTGCTCTATGATTTTCGTAGTCAATAGACATAATATTTTATTATTGGGAAGTTATTGTGTTCTTTGGCTATTTAAGGGAAATTTCAGGGCGAAATCCCTAATTCCCTTTTCTTTTGCATTTGGTTTCTAGTTCATCGTAAAATCTTATGTGATATTTCTGCAAAATTTTTATATTTTTTAATTTCTTATTCTCATCATGAAGAAGAGTGACACGAGAGGGTGAAGAATTTGTAGAAAAGGATGGAGGTGAACCAACTATTCAAGTGGTATGTGGTTTCTTCACATTTAAGACTAATCCGAGAAAAAGTAAAATATTGATAGAGATATCATCAATGAAAATGTTCCCCTAAGAAAAATTGTAACAACTTTTTCCAATTTAATATTTTTAACAAATTAATCTAATCGCGTAAAATCAAAAATACAATATTTAAACATCCAATTCAAGTCTAGTATCAGGTAGCAATTTAGTAGTTCAATGTTGCTTCATATCATAAATAAAACTGCCTAAAATTACCTAATTTAAAACTCATTCTGATAACATTTAAAATATAATTCAATAATCTACTATTCATGCAAAATACTAGTTTTATCCTAATATTTTTAATACTAAGTCCACATAATTTATAAGATACAAAACAATTTGTAACTATGATATCCATACAATATAAAAAATATTTAATATACATGCCACCAATAAATCAAAAGAAACATCAAAGGATGTTCATACTGATTTTTGGAGGTTGATATGACTTTGCAAGGTGATGCTCGTGATACTTCTCACTCTGTAGACTTTTCCTTTCCTCTATATACTTGTGAAACGATCACACTTTAAGTATAACTTAGTGAGGAATTATAAAACAAAAAAAGGTTATTTAAAATAATAAAACAACATAAGAATTAAAACAATATCATTTATCATATAAAATATTTGAATTTATAAACGACTTAAATAAGTCATTTCCCTGTCCTAAAACCTGCAAAACCAATGTCTCACATATTTATAAATAATCACTACAACCTATGACAATTCATAGTAATCGATAAAATATTCACTTCCATTCAGTCACATATCCAATTCTCATAACATGTACTTTCACATTTCAGATTCATAGCCCAATGTATATCTAATGAAAATGCAAGAAACGTGAGTCAGTTGAGTGTGCGCAATATGCATTTGCAATTGCCTTTTATATCAGTCACATTCGAAAATGCCTCATCAGTAATTCTGCACTCGAATGAGCTCATATAACTAACAACATATGTGTTACATGTATTGTACACGAATGTATTATATCAGTAGCAGTAAACAATGATCACTTCACCTCCTGGCATGTCAATTGTACCTAAAACTGTCAATACAACATAAAATGGGCTTTAAAATAAAATCATATTCATTTATATATCCAGTATATCCAATAGATATGATACTGACATGTTCAAATATTCCATAATTTAATTCAAATATCAGTACATTGGGCAGTTCATACTAGAAATCATCCATAAATCATTTTTAGTAAGTAGTATGAAAATATTCCATAATTTAATTCAAACATTTTCCTTTAAATTCATCCGATGTTGACTCATCGTAAGTCTTCCTCAATCATATAATATAAAAATAAGTAAGAATGCACACACATTGTTAGCATCGCTATCAAACCTTTAACGCTGATACCCTTTACGTTCGTACTTAATCCTTCACTTTCGATTCACTTTGATCATGAGTTTTATCACATTCTATATAAAATCATATCAACAACACATATATTCAAAGCATGTGTTAGTATCGTACTAACATAAGCAAAATCCAATAATAAAAATCAATAAAATTATATTTGATACTTGTTCGATATAAAAATCACTTCACAACTCAATTTTATCCTTAACATTTTCAAAAGGACATTTCAATTCACTATATACTCATATTTATCCCTAAATCACATAACTTTCATCAACTTAACATTTCAACCACAATTTATGTTTTCTTTTAGAATTCATCCCAACTTTCCCATTTTATTAAAAATATTCCTTTGTCATTTTACTGAATTTAAATCTAGTACTTCAAATTCTAGCATTGTAACAATATATTCAATTAAGTACATTCACATATGTATAATTGCCATTCAACTCCCAAACTTTCTAATATTTGTAACATAGTTCCCAAACTTTTCCAAATTTGTAAATTGGTCCAAAACAACATTCTAACATCAAAATCAGTATTCTAATACTAAATTCTGGAATAGTACATCAATTATTGAACATTTATACTTTGATCCCTAAAATTTTCAAAATTTACGAATTGGTATATATTCTTTCATAAGTTCCAATTGATCCAATTCACATTCTGAAGTATGTAGAATCGTTCTAATATCTATTCAATACCTTAGTAAGTTTTTGTATAATTTCCCCCCTTTTATTCCTTTTGATTGAACTTAATTAAAGCATTAGGGCATGGTTTTCATTCAAATTCAAGCATGAATTCAAGCTCCTAACATCAATTACAAGCAATTCCAATCATTCTCATATCAAAATCATTCACAATTCAACAATTTTTCATAAACCCTAGCTATAGCCAAATTGTAAATATCCATTTATAGATGATTTTAATAATCACATGTATGAATCAAAGTGAAAATCATGTCCTAAAGTCCAAGGTAGGTTCAACCTAGGTAGAAAAATAAAGGAAAATTTTAAAAATTTCCTTAAGCCTAGAAATTGTATTTGAATGATTCTACATACTTTCGAAAGTTATTTGGACCAATCTATAATTTGGTGAAAGCATAGGGACCAATTCACACATTTTGGGAAATTTGGAAATATAAGTGTAATTTTTCAATAATTGAAGTACTATACTAAAATTGAATAATATAATGTCGAATTTAATGTTAGAATATTGATTTGGATCAATTTACAAATTTGTTAAAGTTTGGTGGATCAAATCTCAAATTGTATGAATCGTGGGTTTGTGTTTGAATTTGGTATAGAGTTGATGAGTAGGATTTTAATACATTGTTGAAATGTTTGATAGTGTCATGTGATACTTGAATTTGGAGTCAAAAAGGATCATCTTAAATAAAATGAAAAAGATGAGATGAATTCTAAAAGAATTCATAATCAGTGGTTAAAATGTGAAATTGAAAATGTTAGTGAATTAGTGATGAATATGGATAAAAAAGGACTTGAATGGTCAATGTGAAGTGTCAAGGGTAACATTGATGTTGTGATATGAAATTAGTATCGAATGAACATCAAAATATATTTAGGAATTTATTTTCTATTGTGTGCATATGTTAGTAATATTCTAACATGTGGTTTGAAATGTATATGTTTTCTAAATGATACTTATTTAGATTTTGATTGAAATCAAAATCAAGTAATATTAATGCTAAGGAGAAGCTCAAGGATAAAACTCGAATTACTAGGAAAGGTTTACAAGCTAAGTGAATTAGGTGAGTGCATATTTAATTTGTATTTATGTTATCGAGCAAACATTGCTTGCGATGAGGCAATGATAGAGTTACTATGGTAATATGTGACTCCTAAATGCTATAGGACTTTTTTATTCATCATATATGTTTATTTGGTAAGCTAATAGAATTAGTAAATAAGGTAAAGGTGCAAAATAATGAAATATGCCTAGAATTATGATCTGGACAGTAGATTTAGAAATTCACCATAAATTTTATTACAAGGTGATTCTTATATTTTTTTACTCGTATGTAAATAGAGTTTTGTGTAAAATAAATGGATATTTATTTTCTAACTGTATACTAAAAGATATGAACTTTTAACCAATGATAGGTCAGAAAATGGGGTAGCAGATTCTGCTCAAAATAAATTATGTAAGCTGGATTAGAAAATTCATCATAAATTTTACAAGTTGAACTAGAAAATGTGCCTTATATGGTAAAATCCATATTCGAGTCTAGTCTCTAATGGTATAAACGAAATAATTTTTTAGTTCATATATTAATACATAATAATATTTCTTTGAGGGTAATGCAACATGTAAGAATATGAAATTGTGGTAAATCATGCATTTTATGATACTCTTATATTATATGTTATCATTAAATGTTTTAAATGAGCCAACTTCAATAAATTGGCATGATAGTTATGATATTTTTTTCATGATGAATATGATGTTTATATGTTAAAAGAAAGTGCTAAATGATGTTTCCATGATATATTTATGTTATATGGAAATGAAATGTTTAGGGTATGAACTGGCTAATGCACTCTTGCATGATATTTTGATATGTTAGTATCTAAGAATACTTCTAATAAATGAATTGTACATGATATTGGTATAAAAGGCCCATTGTATAGATATTGAGAGTCTTAGGTACAATTGTCATGCCATGAGGCGGAGCGATTATATGGTACTTGTGTGTACTTTCATATATGACATAGGTCTAACTATACTCGCTAGAAAATGAAACAGAAGCATTGAAAGCGTGAATGTAACACCCTAACCCAATACAACACACAGTTGACCAATGAGGGTGCTACACAGAACCACCGGAGTGTCTTGTTTTTTTTTCTCTTGCTTTAAAATGACTATTTTCTTTATAAATTTAACTATAAAAATATAATTAAACTGTACACTGGGGAGCTCCCAAAATAAATATTTATATTCAAAATAATAATACAAAATGAATTTAAAATACATTTACGAATCAACTTTACAAAAGGATTTATAAATATGCATGCCCTTAAAAATGCTGAGATGTACTTTGATATGCTCTGATATGGACCTCGATCTCTCTTGGTCTCCTCGATAGCTCCACTTAATCTGCGTAAGGAAACAAATTCCAAATGCTGAGCTAACTAAATCAATGCCACACTAACAACTAAATCATACTGATTGTATATCACTAAAAGGATCAAGCTATCAGGTCTATTACTTTCCTTTAGTGTGTATATTTGTATACTCACTCTCTACTCTATGGTAGACATCATGGTGAAACTAAGCGTTCTACATCTCAAAACTCACACACCCCTTTAGTTTATCGAGGATAAGGTCCATGAAATCTCTGTATCAGAAACCACGCCCTCGAATAACCCACCCCTTGCGAGTGTTAGACCTTGGCCTTAGTTAGTTAACTTAAAGTGCCTCGCGCACTCCCTAAGGATATATCCAGACTGAATCTATAATTTTGACTCTTATAGCTTTACTAAAATAACTTGGGGGTCCTGATTGTTTCCCAAGCATTCAAATAAGTTTGTTTTATTCATCCTAATTTAACTCGTTTCTACGTTGAAATAAGCATTATTATTGTTCTCACTTTTAGTCTTATTTGGAAGTAATTAAAAGCTTTTGGAAAACCTCATCTCTTATTAATGCTCCCTTAAATGAACTGCACAAGACATAACCTTGGTATCGATATTGGCCTTGCAGTATCGATACTCTCTCTTCAATAGCGACACCCTACCCAAGGTATCGATACTCCCTTGCTGAAACTCCTTGAAAGGAAAGAGGAAGTATCGATACACATTTAGGAGTATCAATACTCCCTAGAGTACTGATACCAAAAATGGCTACTGAAATCTAATTTATAAACCTAATATCGATACTCTAACACCCATAACCCGTATAATTATATATATACATATTATAGATGTCACCCGAATTTTCGAAAACCATTATCCAATTACACAGCGATTTAAAATTTATTTTCTTAAAATGGTAATTGATATTTTAAAAATATCATATCATATAATTTATATTTTGTTATAGCAAATTTAATTCAAAATATTTTTTTATGAACAATACAGTGAACAGTACCCGTGAACAGTGAACAGAGTACCGATGCGTAACTATAGTGATGCGAACAGTGCACCGATACACCAAAAATTCGAATTATTACAATGCATCGATGCACTGCTACAGTGCCGCTACATTATGGTTACAGTGACTGCTACAGTAAATTCAGCATTATACATATAAATTCATAAAAAATTATCCTTTCATCTTACATCTCGATGCTTACTGATATTGAAAATATACACCTCGATGCTTGATGTCGCTTTAAACTATTTATTCCACTACTGGGTTTTTACCTACGCTTGAAAACCATCACACGCTAAGTATATACTTAGTGAGGCAATTAAAAACAATAATCAGTTCAATACAATTCATGCATGATTTTCAATGTTAAATTCAAAATGACATAAAATCATTTTATTTGCATATCCAATATTTTACCATTTATTTTTGTAAGCTCGTAAGCTTATTTTACCAAAATAGTTATCATTTGTCCCATAAGCTCGTAAGCTTATTTTTACCCATATACTTTCCAATATTCCATAAGCTCGTAAGCTTATTTGTATGCTTACCATTTATTAAGCAATAAACCATAATCCATAGCCTATACCCCAATATATAACCATGAGGACCCTGGGTATTCGAGTAACATTTGCACCGTAGTGCTACACATAAGGTCGTGCCCACCATATACACCGAAGTGTATTACACATAAGGTCGTGCCCACCATATACACCGATGTATATTATGAACCTGCAACTGCTATACTCTATGGCATGCGAACTATACCCTGTCCCTCAATGACTTACTTGGGCATATAGTCTATTTTATTCAATCCATCCATGGCAAAGTATATTATCAAATTTAACATTAGGCAGTTCATACCCGAAAACATTCATGGTAAATTATCACATTTTTTCATGATCAATGCATTTTAATTTTATACCGTGACATTTCAATGTCATGTCGAAGTTATAAAAATATTTTATATCATGATGATATAAATAAGGTTGACTTATCGCAAGTCTTCCTGATGATGTATAAAACATCCATGTATAATTTCATGCATGTATTGCACTCACCTTGACACTTTATAAAATCCACAATATGTTCCTCACTATGATCCACAATAAACCCTTTTTATACTTGACTTGCTTAAATCGCAAATCAATCATGATCTATATATAAATCACAAATTCACAATGATACATATGTTAGTATTATACTAACATAAACATATCCCATAACAACTACATTTCTACCAAATATTAAACACTTAATAATTCCTTTTAACATTGGAACCAACCTTTCAAATTTACAGAAAATGGTCCTTCACCATTTTATCACTTAAATTCTTAATACCAAAATTCCAGCATTGGAATTACTATCATACAAATGCTTTACAAAGGCATAATTACATTTAAGTACCCCAACTATGCAAGTGTTGTACTTAAATCATCAATATTTTCAAATTTCCAAAATAGTCATTTTTCACATATAACACTCATTTAAATTCCCAATCAACAATTTACAGCGTAGTACATCAATTCTACAACACTTATTCAAAAACCCTCAATTTTCCAGAATTTATGAATTAATCTCTAACTTTTTAAAAATTAAAAATGGTCCCTAATTTTTCTAAGGGTTGTAGAATATTTTCTTCATCATTTCCAACCCATATATAATTTTTCCATAGTTTTTCTCATCATTTAAGACCAAAGCCTAATGGTTTAAAGATCAAAACTAGGTTTTCCATGATTTTGCTCGATTTTGATTTGATTCAAGCATGAAATCAACTTTTAATCAACCTTAAAACATTTCTATAATCAAATCCCTAATTATCTCTCATCAAAACACAAAGTTCTCCAACTTGATAGTTGGACAAATTTTATAGAATTAATTCTAGGAAGATTGAACATGTTATAACCATCAATCAAGCTTGAATATGAATCTACAACCTCAAAAACATCAAGATTCATCATCAATTTTATGATCCCTTAGATGAACACAAACTGTTAGATTTGGGGTAGATCATTTTCCTATTTCACGTAGATCATTTTCCTATTTCACGACATAACCCCAATTCCAAAGAAATTAGCTCAAAATTTGAAAATAAAATATTTTCTTACCTTCAAGCTTTCTCACGTGAAGATGCTGAAGAATATGAACATTTAGCATGATATTTTAGATTCATACCATGCTTATCATCTTATAAAATAATATTTAATCATTAACTTGAGAAAATACCAATATACCCTTAATATAACTTTATAATCACCATTAAACCAAGATACATATCCTTATCATCTTCAAAATTAGATAAATATCAGCCTTGTCATCTTTCAATAGTCAAAGATGAACAAATTAGTTTTCCACTTTAACGTTTTTCCCTTGTAATTTCCAAAAATTACAATTCAATCACTTTAATCAAACAATTCAAATTAAACATTGAATTAAACCATTAAATATTATTTTCCAACATTTTAAAAATGTGAAAATAATATTTTGATTTACTTAGTTTCGTGACCATATGTAATTTTTTTAAAATTACATTTTGGTCCCTAAACTTTTCAAAGTTTATACTTTGGTCACCAAACTTTACCAAATTTATAATTTGGTCACTAAATAAATCCATTTATGAAATAAAACTATTTTTGGGAAAATCGCCACTTAATTCCCTAAACTTTTTCTCAACTATTCTACTTTAACCATCAAACATTCAAAATTTTCATTTTGGTTATTATCCAACTTTTTGGGGTATTACAATTCTCCCCTTCTTAAGAAAATTAGTCCTCGAATTTTAAAACATTATATGAAACCCTAACTTCCTTTTTTAAAGGTTGCACTTTCCATTGTAGATTCATAACCCTAATTTAGGATTATACTGACTGGTAAAACATACACATGCCTTAACTGTAAATATTTGGTGAATTTTGTAAAGATCATGCAAATCATTAGATTTTGAATCTGTCTAATCCAATTCTTTAACCTGGTATTAAGATGTCATCATCTTTTTCCCAAGTAACGTCCTTGACATTATGATTTTGCTAAATAACTTTGACTAAAGGAATCATCTTGCTACGTAGTTCTTTGATTTCTCAAGCAAAGATCCGAATTGATTATTCTTCAAAAATCAAATCTGGTCAAATCTCAATTTTCCTCTGATGAAATTGCATGTGAAAGATCCAATCGATACTTTCTAAGCATCAACACATGAAAAAAATTGTGTACTTTATCCAACTCTGAATCTCAATTACCTCCAGGGTTAATGTAAACTGATAAACCATCAGTCTAACTCTTTTTAATATCTCATAGGGTCTAATGAATCTTAGACTTAGTTTTTCCTTTGAACCCAAAACACAATTTTTTTTCATGGTGATATTTTAAGAAAAACAACTTCATCACCTTCTTGAAATTCAATCTCTTTTTGCTTCAAGTCTGCATAAAATTTTTGCTGATCAAATGTCATCTTGAGATTATCTTTACTTTATCCTCAACCTCTTTCAATAAATATGGTCAACCAGATTTTGATCTTTTAACTCGAATCAATTTAATGAGATTCAACATTTTCTCCCATATAAAAATTCTACTAAAAATAAATATTTTTCTTTTCCCATGATTCCTTAGAATCAGTTAAACTTGAACTCAGCATATCTTCCAATATTTGAATAGTACTTTCTAACTTATCATACGTATATGGATGAAAGTCACACTGAAATTCAATCAAGTACCCAAAACTTTATGCAAATAGTTTCAAAATCTTAAAGTAAACCTTGGATCTCTGTCGGATATAATGGATACTGGTATTCTATATAGTCAAACTATCTCCTTGATATACAACTCTGTATATTTATCCAATGCATTGTCTATTCACATCAAAATGAAATGTGCTGATTTAATTAACCGGTCACTATCACCCAAATAGAATCCTATAACAAAATTCATAGTGACTCTTTACTATTTCCACTCTGAAATAGAAATCAGTTGCAACAATTACGAAAGCACTTGATTCTCAACTTTTACTTGTTAACATGTAGCAACAACTCAATAATGTTTATTTTCATACATAGCCACCAAAATGAATTTTTACATCTTGATACATTTTGTCTCCACTTGTATGCATAGTCAGTAGACTATAATGTGCCTTAGAAATAATATCTTTCTTCAACTCATTATTATGAGGAATCCATATTCTTCTTGATAAAATAGACACCCATCAGAGTTGACTTTAAAGTCTTTAGTCTCGCATATTTATTTTTCCACCAGTGATATATATATATATATATATATATATATATTAATCATCTCTCATTTTTTCTCTTATTTTCTATTCATTTTTTTTTTGCATTTTTTTTCATTTTCTTTTATTATATATATATATATATATATATTAGCTCTTATGCCATAAGCTGAGACAACATGACTAAGAAAATCAACTTCTGATAGCCAAAACTCACACTTTGACGATTTGGTATATAACTTTTTATCCTTAAGTATCTCGAGCACAATACAAAGATAAGCATCATTCTCTAACTTTGTCTTCGAGTATACCTGAGTGTCATCAATACATACCACCTCAAATTAATCGAAGTAAAATTTAAAATACTCGATTCATTAAATCTATGAATACTGCCTAAGCATTTGTCAAACCAAACGACATTACTACGAACTCATAGTGTCAATACCGTGTTCTGAAAACTATATTTGAAACATCTTCCTCTTTAATATTTAACTGGAGATATCCCATCTAAGATCAATCTTAGGGAAAACAACTACTCCAATAAGTTGATCAAACAAGTCATTAATCCTCAAAATAGGATATTTTTCTTGTTAGTTACTTTGTTTAACTATCAATAATTTATGCATAATCGCAAATATACATTTTTTTAAACAACACCGGTTCACCTCAATGTAAAATACTCGATCTAAAGAATCCTCAATTTAGCAGCTCTTGCCATTGGTTCTTTATTTTCTTAACTCAATCGCAATAATTCGATATGAACCCATAAATACAAGATTAATGCCTTGATAACTATCAATATTAAATTCCACCTCTCAATTTGGAGGTAACCCAAATAATAAATCTAGAAAGATATATGAAAATTCCCGAGTTATGGAAATATCATATGATCTTACTTCAAATACTTAAGTATCTATCACTTTATCTACAAAATCTATGCATCCTTTTTACATCTTCTTAATCGCAACCATTGTTGATATCAAGTTAGTGATGATTTTGCTTTTTCATCAATCACTAATTTTTTTATTTCTCTTCATTTTTCTAAATTAATTGCTTCTCACGACTATTAACCCAACCTTAATGCAGAGACAACCAACTAATGATCAAAATGATCTAAAACTTTTTAATGATAATCCCATCAGATTCATCAGGAACATAAGTTGCTAAGTCTTTATCGAACATTTACTAATTCTCCGACTAAACTTGTATACTGACCGTAACCTATAGGTCTTCCGCTATAATATCTCTCGATATCAAGTAGAATTGAATATTTCTACTTTGGAATTCCATATTTCATCTTAAGGAAATCTGTATAACTTTTCCAAATCCAAATATAATATTTTCAAACAGTCGAAACATTTTCGATCACAACTAAAAGTCTAAATGTCAATACCGTTCAATAAGAAAATTTGACAATTTGTAGCAATAACTTAATAGCAGTTAATGCTAAAATCACACTATCAAGTAATTTACTATTTTCCTCTCACTAAGAACCTGGCACTTTTTCAAGTTCTTGATAATTAATCCCGATCTATACAATAATTTATTTCAGCATGGAAGGCTAGACAATCCATTTTCTCATATTTACCTTCACAAGGTAATTCTATCCCGTTTTATGGACTTGATATCTATTTTTAATCCAACTCATAATCATTTGATTCACTATTAACTCAACTTTCTTTAAACATTTAGCGGAAATCATATTTACCGCTTACTCAATTCCTCTTACTCAAATCAACAATGATTTAATCAATTTAATGGTTAACTTAAATATTTCACTTATTTAAGCTTACATGGAGAACCTCAAAATCATCACTAGATTCAGAAATCTCCTATGGATCCTTATCCGATTCGAATTTTCTTGTAATCCATTTAAACTTTTTAATCGATTCTTCCAATTTATAAACTTCGTTGAAAGCTGGGGAATTTCTTCCACACAATGGAGAAAAATCCCTTATAACATCCACCCTTCTAAGGTGTTTTACATAAACCATGTCGGGTCCCTTTTTATTGATTTTATATCTCGACTTTCTTTTCAACATTTTAAACTTTCTAACCTTTGTCTTTAATTTCAACATCTGAACATAGTCAGAATCATCATACATTAGTAAAGAATAACTTTACTCCCAATAAGCATCATCACAATATATATACAACTATCAGTAACTTTTGACATCCTAGTGGCATGTATACACTTTTTAACTCAAAACAACCTCGGTTTAGTCCTAGAATCGGCTAAACCTGCAGCTCTGATGCCAATAAATGTGACACCCATAACCCGTATAATTATACATATACAGATTATATATGTCACCCGAATTTTTGAAAACCATTATCCAATTTACACAACGATTTAAAATTTATTTTCTTAAAATGGTAATTGATATTATAAAAATATCATATGATATAATTTATATTTTGTTATAGCAAATTTAATTCAAAAGATTTTTTTATGAATAGTGATGAACAGTACAGTGAACAGTGATGACACTACCAGTGAACAGTGAACAGAGTACCGATGCACAACTACAGTGATGTGAACAGTGCACTGATACACCAAAATTTTGAATTATTACAGTACATCGATGCACCGCTACAGTACGGTTACAGTGACTGCTACAGTAAATTCAGCATTATACATATAAATTCATAAAAATTTATCCTTTCATCAAAGCTTGTAAAACTTAATAATTACATGCCACTAATATAGTCAACATTACATCTTAGGATGTCTTACTGATATTGAAAATATACACCTCGATGCTTGATGTCGCTTTAAACTCTTTATTCCACTACTGCTTTTTACCTACGCGTGAAAATCATCACACACTAAGTATATACTTAGTGAGGCAATTAAAAACAATAATCAGTGCAATACAATTCATGCATGATTTTCAATGTCAAATTCAAAATGACATAAAATCATTTTATTTGCATATCCAATATTTTACCATTTATTTTCGTAAGCTCGTAAGCTTATTTTACCAAAATAATTACAATTTGTCCCATAAGCTCGTAAGCTTATTTTTACCCATATACTTTCCAATATTCCATAAGCTCGTAAGCTTATTTGCATGCTTACCATTTATTAAGCAATAAACCATAATCCATAACCTATAGCCTAATATACAACCATGAGGACCCTGGGTATTCAAGTAACATTTGCACCGTAGTGCAGCACATAAGGTCATGCCCACCATATATACCGAAGTGTATTACACATAAGGTCGTGCCCACATATACACCGAAGTGTATTATGAACCTGCACCACTATACTCTATGCATGCCAACTATACATTGTCCCTCAATGACTTACTTGGGTATATAGTCTATTTTATTCAATCCATCCATGGCAAAGTATATTATCAAATTTAACATTGGGCAGTTCATACCCGAAAGCAATCATAGTAAAATATCACATTTTTTTCATGATCAATGCATTTTAAATTCATACCGTGACATTTCAATGTCATGTCAAAGTTATAAAAATAACATATATCATGCTGATATAAATAAGGTTGTGATGAAAACATTTTGATATTTCGATATAACAAATTAAGTTAAATGAATTTTAAGATTGTGCAATAAGGTTTTCTAAGTATATTCGATATAATTATTCGAATATCAAAACATTACTCTAAATCTTTCAAAAATCAGTTTTAATCCTTACACAAGTGTAAAATTAAGTTTTAATCTTAAAACAATTTCAAAATAATTTTACAAAGTATTTCGAACCATTTCAAAGCAAAAAATTCCAGATTGCTCAGAGGGAACCGATTCCCCCCAAGGGGATACCGATTCCCCCTGAATGGTTTGGCTCCGAGAATTCTAGTATGCTCGGAGGGAACCGATTCCCCCGCAGGGGGTACCGATTCCCCCTATGTAACGGTCGAAATATTTGAATTTTACACTTACGGAATTGATTCCCCATAGGGGGTACCGATTCCACCCATGCTCCAAACTGTTATATTAATTAATTTCACACTAAAATGGCTATATTATCTTCATTAATGATCCCCAACGTTCAAAAGTGATTCAAGGTATATTTAAGCAAGCTTAGAAGCCATTGATCAATAACAAGAAACATCAAGCAATTAGAATCAAGAGAGAATCAAAGAAAAAGCATCAAACCTCAAGTTTGAGCATTTCAAGCCTATTTTTCATTCAATATTCATCTTGCTTTCAAGAACACTTATTGTGCTCAATTGTATTCATTTTTAGTGTTCTTTTCTTTGTTCTAGAATTGTGCAAACAATCTACCTTGTAAGGATTTCCTTGTAAGTTTGCAAAATTTGTATTGTTCTCTTTGGGAGAGAGTGTTCTCAAGAATTTGGGGTATAATTCTTGAGGGTTTATAAGGTTACTCTTTGTCCTCAAAAGAAAGACAAATTAGTGAATTTATGGAAAATCCTTAGTGTGGATAGCTAAGGTAGTGGACGTAGACTTTGGTTGAGAAAGTCGAACCACTCTAAATCGTTGTGCAATTATTTTTAATTTTCTGAAAAAGCTTCCACCAAAATTTTTATTGCCAATTCACCCCCTCTTGGCCGATTCCGTCAATCGATTAACTCAATAATTGGTATCAGAGCCTAACTCATTTGAAGGTTTAATCACCTCTTGAGTCGATTTGGGAAGAGTTACATCGATAATCAAAGTCATCAATGGCCTCTACTTCAAACTTCGACTCTGGTCTCGATTCGATGCCCGTCAACAAGCCTCCTTTCTTCAATGGGGCTAATTATGCCTACTGGAAAAATATGATGATGTACTTCATTCAAGCAAGTGACATGGGAGTATGGAATGTCGTAGAAGAATGATACTTCAAGCCTCTCACTCATCAAAGATTATGGAGTGAAGGAGAGACAAAAATGTTCCAGCTCAACTCCAAAGCCATCCATATCATATTTTGTGCTCTTTGACCAGATAAATAACCACCAAAGAAATATGGGACAAACTTCAAGTCACTCATGAAGGTACCGATGAGGTAAAGAAATCTAAAATTAGTATTCTAACGCATAGCTATGAAAATTTCATGAAGAAACCAAATAAAGATATCAAAGCTATGACGGATAGATTTTCAACGATTTTCAATGGTCTCAAATCATATGGAGAGATCATTTCAAATGAAAAGCTTGTGAGGAAGTTAGTGTACTCCCTCCCAAAATCGTGGCAATCAAAGAAGATGGCAATCATCGAGTCTAAGGATCTAACATCTTTAACTCTTGAGGAGCTAATCGGTTCACTTCTCACTCATGAAATGATGCTTGAAGATAAGGTGGACCTTGATAAGATTGAAGAGACACCAAAGGAGAAGGAGAAGAAGAAAAACATTGGAGTTGCTCTCAAATCCATAAAAAATGAGAGTGATTTGGATGAAGATGACGAGGAAATGGCATTGTTTGCCAAACGGTTCAGAAAAATGATGAGACCTTACCGAGGAAGAAAATTCAAACGAAATGAAGGCCTCAAAAATGAACCAAAAGAGAAGGACTCGATCATTTGCTATGAATGCAAAAAGCCGGGGCATGTCAAATATGATTGCCCACAATTAAAGAGAAAGGGTCAATCAAAGAATAAGCACAAGGCTCATGTGGCTACATGGAGCGATGAAGAAGGTTTCGATGAAGAGGAACAAGAAGTAGCGCAAACTTGTGCTTAATGGCATTCGGAGAAGATTCTAAGGTAACCTCTAACTCATCTGATTTTGATGATTTATCCTATGATGAGCTATTAGAGGAATATAATGGGTTGACTTCAGATTATGAGAAATTGTTTTTAAAATATAAAAATGATGTTTCAAAATTGAAAAATAAAAATAAACTCATATCCAAAACCAACAACGATCTTGAAAGTAAAATCAAAGATTTGCAAATCAAACTAGAAAAGTTTGAAAAGAAAAATTTAGATTTGCAAAATTTACTTTCAAAGGTCAATGATGATCATCAAAAGAAAATTGATGATCTTAAAGCTTCTTTTGATAAAGTTGGAACAAAACATTTTGAAAGTGGAGAAAATTCAAAATCCAGCTTTGTCAGAAAAAGTTTTAAAAACTACAATCATAGAGGTTCCCAAAGAACCTCTAATGGAAAAATCGTTAGAAGTATATGGGTTCCTAAGGAGCTCATTACTACTAAAGATAAGGATATCCTACACAAATGGATACTTAAGGGGACTAGGATTTTGGAAACTAATGAATATGGACCCAAAAGAATTTGGGTACCAAAAATTAGAAATTAATCTATATTTCTAGGAAAAGGAGCATTGCTACAAGGCACGGGAAACAAATCCAAATTCATGGTACCTTGATAGTGGATGCTCAAGACACATGACCGGAGACAAAAACCGGTTCATTGAGCTTAATGCCAAAAATGGAGGAGAAGTGACTTTTGGTGATGATTCAAAATGTCACATTGAAGGTATTGGTACTATTGGTAATACCTCTTCCATACAAATTAAGAATGTTTTATATGTGAATGGATTAAAGCATAATCTATTGAGTATTAGTCAATTTTGTGATAAGGGATTCAATGTCATATTTGATATTAATGGTTGTAAAGTCATTGACATTGCATCTAATCGGATTATGCCTGTTGGTCATAGAATAGGAAACATATACATGGTGCATTTAGATTCTATTGAAATGACTAATTTGTGCCTAGTTGCTAAGGATGAACATGATAGTTGGTTATGGCATAGGAGACTAGGACATGATAGTATGAGTGTTTTGCAACGGCTAATTCAAGGTGATTTAGTTCGAGGGTTGCCTAAGCTTAAATTTGATAATGATAAAATCTGTGATGCTTGTGCTAAAGGAAAACAAAAGCGAGTTTCTTTTAAATCTATTAATGACATATCAACTAGTACAGTATTATAATTGATCAATATAGATCTTTTCGGGCCAACTAGAGCTACTAGCTTGGGTGGAAAACATTATGCATTTGTCTTGGTAGATGACTATTCTAGATATACTTGGGTTCTATTCTTAAGTACTAAAGATGATGCATTAGAAAAATTCATCAGATTTTCAAAAGTAATCCAAAACGATAAAGGTTACTCTATAACTAGTGTTAGGAGTGATCATGGAACTGAATTTGAAAATATTGGATTTACTGAGTTTTGTAATTCTAATGGTATTAGTCACAATTTTTCAGCACCTAGAAGCCCTCAACAAAATGGAGTTGTTGAGAGGAAAAATTGAACTTTAGAAGAAATGGCTAGAACCATGCTTTGTGAAAATAATTTGCCAAAATATTTTTGGGCGGAAGCCACAAATACCGCTTGTTATGTTGTAAATCGAGTAATGATTAGGCCTATTTTAAAGAAAACTCCATATGAAATTTTCAAAAATAAAAAGCCTAACATTAGCTATTTTCATCCTTTTGGATGTAAATGTTTTATTTTAAACAACGATAAAGAAAACCTTGGCAAATTTGATGCTAAAAGTGACGAAGGAATTTTTCTGGGTTATTCCTTAAATTCTAAAGCTTATCGAGTATTTAATAAAAGAACTTTAGTTGTAGAAGAGTCTATACATGTTGTTTTCGATGATAATCCCCTTCCGAGGAAGGATTATTGTGTGAATGATGATGTAGGTATTATAAATAGAAATGAAGTTAGACATGACGTTGAAGAGCCATCATTAAAGGAAGAAACAAAATATGAGGTAACTCATGATCCTCTTGAGAATCCAACCATTGAAGAAAGGGAAGTATCTTATCCAAGAGAGTACAACTATGTCAAGGATCATGAGATTATAGGTGATCCATCCAAAGGGGTAACAACTCGATCTTCTCTTAGAAATATTTGTAATTATGTTGCATTTATTTCATGCATAGAGCCTAAGAATATTAAAGAAGCATTAAAAGATGAACACTGGATTATGGCTATGCAAGAAGAATTAAATCAATTTGAGAGAAGTAAAGTATGGACATTAGTTGAAAGGCCTAGTAATAAATTTACTGTAGGTACTAGATGAGTATTTAGGAATAAGCTTGATGAGAGTGGTAATATAGTGAGAAACAAGGCTACACTTGTTGCTCAAGGGTATACTCAAGAAGATGGCATAGACTATGATGAAACATATGCTCCCGTAGCTAGGATGGAAGCAATTAGAATGTTACTAGCATTTGCATGTTTTAATGAATTTAAAGTATATCAAATGAATGTTAAAAGTGCATTTTTAAATGGTTTTATAAAAGAAGAAGTGTATGTGGAACAACCTCCAGGTTTTGAAGATTCAAAATTTTCGGATCATGTTCTTAAATTGACAAAAGCACTTTATGGTTTAAAACAAGCTCCAAGAGCTTGGTATGAAAGATTGTCAAATTTTTTAATTGAAAAAGGTTTTTTAAAAGGGAAGGTTGACACTACATTGTTTTTAAAGCATAAAGGTAAAGATTTATTAGTAGTTCAAATTTATGTTGATGATATAATATTTGGTTCTACTAATGAAGTTCTTTGCCAAGAATTTTCTAAGCTAATGCAAAGTGAATTCGAGATGAGCATGATGGGGGAGCTCTCATTTTTCTTGGGACTCCAAATCAAGCAAAGAAAAGATGGCATCTTCATCAATCAAGCTAAGTACGTCAAAGATATGCTCAAGAAGTTTGGACTGGAAAATGGCAAACCTCATGACACTCCAATGAGCTCTTCAACAAAGCTTGACTTAGATGAAGGAGGTAAATGTGTAGATGTTAAACTATATAGGTAAATGATTGGATCTCTACTTTATCTAACTGCAAGTAGACCGGACATTATGTTTAGTGTTTGCTTATGTGCTAGATTTCAATCATGCCCTAAGGAAACACATTTACTAGCTGTTAACAGAATCTTTAGATTCCTTAAGGACACTCCTAGTTTAGGACTTTGGTATCCTAGAGACTCTAGCTTTAGCTTGCATGCTTTTTCTGATGCCGATTATGGAGGATGCAAATTAGATAGGAAAAGCACCTCCGGTACTTGCCAATTCCTTGGAAATATGCTGATTTATTGGTTTTCAAAGAAACAAAATTGTGTTGCATTATCTACCACTGAAGCCAAATACATTTCAGCTGGTAGTTGTTGTGCACAAGTTTTATGGATGAAACAACAACTTTTTGATTATGGAATTGAAGTTGGTATCGTTCTTATCAAGTGTCACAATACTAGTGTTATTTGTCTCACTAAAAATCCCATCCAACACTCTAGAACTAAGCACATTGAAATAATACATCACTTAATTAGAGACCATGTCACTAAGGAGGATGTAGTTCTAGAATTTGTTGATACTTTGCACCAATTAGCAGATATCTTTACAAAACCTTTAGACAAGGAAAGATTTTGGACACTTAGGAGAGAATTAGGTTTGACCAACCTATCTTCACTTAGTGTTTAAAATAATTTTAGCACTTTTAAGACTAAATGAAAAATGCTAATTTTTGATTGCATTCATTGCTATTAGTTAGGGGGAGTTTATGATTCTTGATGAAAAAATTAATTTTATGTTCAAATATCGTTTAAAGAATAATTTGATTGTTTGAACATGACTAATTTTCAATATATGATTTGCCAATACCACTAGAGAAAATTAATTTAGCATTTTGTGTGTTTAAAATTGGATTTTAGCATTTTGGTGTAGAGGGAATCGATACCCCCATGAGGGAACCGATTCCCCCTTTGAAGGGGAACCGATTCCCCCCACAGGGGAATCGATACACCCCTGGGGTTCTAGTTTTATCGGGCAGAACCTCATTTTCTTTGCTCAAACCCTCTTTTCTCATTCACGCCGTTTCTCCTCTACTCTCTCAAATTTCTATTTTGCCTCAAATCAACGATTTTAATCGAAATTCACTTCAAACATCATCTTCTA
Organism: Hibiscus syriacus; assembly: GCF_006381635.1. NCBI lineage: Eukaryota > Viridiplantae > Streptophyta > Magnoliopsida > Malvales > Malvaceae > Hibiscus > Hibiscus syriacus. The sequence goes on along the minus strand of NW_024061878.1, from coordinate 277,235 downwards.
AACCTGCTAGCATCATTAAAATCGTGCAAACAACATCAAAATCGAGTCAATCTCATCTTTCAAGGTATTTTTTCTAAAACTCTCTATTTCATTGATTTTGAACATAGAACTAATGTTAATTAGTTATAGGTTGAACTTTAGATCGGGCATTGATTGTTTAGTGACTAGAAACTAGGTATTACAACTAATTTCATCAAAAACACAAGAATTTTTTAAAAATTTTGAAATTTTCGAAATTAAAAAAAATGTTTTTCAAATTATTGTGTTTTGATTGAATTATGTTGTTGTTATGAAAACTATACATATATTGTTTCTCAAAACCGTATTTTTCAAAAGTTTTCAAAAACTTTGCCATTACGATTGATTTAGAGAACCTTGAAATATTGAGGACTCAATTGAGTTTTTGGATTGATTGAATTGCAAACATGTGTTTTCAAAATTACAGGTTATTCATTATATTCTGATTTCCTAAATCATGTCCAATCCTAAACGTGCTAGGTCATCATCTAGTCGCTCACACCGTCAACCAAATCCACCTCCAAATCCTCATCCTATTCCTAAAATTCCTAATCCTAATCCTGTTGATCCTAATTTGACTATCCAAAACTCGTGCTTCAATCATCCTGGTCCTAGAAATCATCGTTTTTGGTATTATCAATATTTCGACTCTTACAAAATTAGAGAATAACGTATTCCTTCTCGTCAAGTTATGTTAGATATTAATTTTAAATATCTTCCTCTTTTACAAGAGTGGAAATTTGTTCGTATTTTCTATTCTAATGCCGTTTGTGTTAAAAACCGAACTGAAACCAAAACCATAGGAATTCGTTCCTACCTCCTAGGACAATTCTTATATATTGACTCGGCTTACATAGCCAATGCATTCGGATTAGATAATGATGGTATTTCAAATGAAAAACAAATCTTAGGATCTCGTTATAAAAGAAGGGATAGTGCAAGTGTCTTAGACCTTCATGAATGTTTTCTTCATCTAATGATTTCTTGGTGGTTTCGACCATCTGGAGGTCGTTATTCTACTCTTAGAGCCTTGGATCTTTGGTGGTTACATTGTTTTGAAAACGGTATTAAAATAAACCTACCTTAGATCATTTTTGCTGAAATTGTTAAAACCGTAAACCTTGTACCTTAAAGCTAGGCTTAGAGTTGGTCTAGATGCCTCCTTTCCTCTAAATAAACAAATTAATCTTCTTTCTTTAACAAGAGCGGTATGGATAAAGGATAAGGAAACCGGTGAATGGGTTCGATCGTCTGAAAATACTCCGGGAGCTAGTTCTTCACGAGCTCAACCAGAAGCTGCTGACGATCCTAAGCTTCAACAATTAATGCGAGACATCGATGAAGCCGAAGATTAGCCTGAGCAGCCCGAGGAGCAAGCACAACAAACGCATCAAATGCCTCCATATTTTCAATCCTTTATTGAGACATTCGATTTCTCATATGCGACCATGGATTCATTCTTTACTTCTATAGAGTCCAATTTATCCACAATGGGAGCTCAACAATTAGAAATTCTTCGGGAGATGCTTGCAAACAATGAAGCAACCAACGCGCGTAGTAATGAACTCACTCACGAAATGGCCGCTATGCGAGCTCGTTTTCCTCCTCCCGATCCGGATGTTTGATTCTGAGCTTAGCTTTAAAAACTTTGAACTAAAAGATTATTGTTTTAACATTTTGGTTATTTTGGAATGTTTGAATTTGTGGATTGATTGATTTTGAATTTGTTTGGATTTATGGATGGTGAGAACTTATATATTTGGTGTGGTTAAATTTATTCATTATTGCATCATTTACATTATTTTAGCAAAATGACCAATTTTGCCATGTCACATTAAATATGAATATTGATTATGAAACTAATGGCTAACGTTTCTCTTGATTGTGATCTTAGCAGCATAAACTATAATCAAATTGGCTAAATGATTTCAAAAAAAAACTTGTTTAAAATCTTTTACGAATCTTTTTGATTTAACAAAAAGGGGGAGAAGTGTTAAATATTTTAAATGGGAGAAGTGTTAAAGTAAGGGGGAGTAATTTTTCAAAAACGTCATTTTTGATTTCAAAATTTTAAAATTACTAAAATGTTTTGTTATATCAAAAAGGGGGAGATTGTTGAAAAAAAATTATATTTCGATATAACAAATTAAGTTAAATGAATTTTAAGATTGTGCAATAAGGTTTTCTAAGTATATTCGATATAATTATTCGAATATCAAAACATTACTCTAAATCTTTCAAAAATCGTTTTTAATCCTTACTCAAGTGTAAAATTAAGTTTTAATCTTAAAACAATTTCAAAATAATTTTACAAAGTATTTCGAACCATTTCAAAGCCAAAAATTCCAGATTGCTCAGAGGGAACCGATTCCCCCCAAGGGGGTACCGATTCCCCCCTGAATGGTTTGGCTCCGAGAATTCCAGTATGCTCGGAGGGAACCGATTCCCCCCCAGGGGGTACCGATTCCCCCTGTGTAACGGTCAAAATATTTGAATTTTACACTTAGGGAACCGATTCCCCATAGGGGTACCGATTCCCACCACGCTCCAAACTGTTTTATTAATTAATTTCACACTAAAATGGCTATATTATCTTCATTAATGATCCCCCAACGTTCAGAAGTGATTCAAGGTGTATTTAAGCAAGCTTAGAAGCCATTGGTCAATAACAAGAAACATCAAGCAATTAGAATCAAGAGAGAATCAAAGAGAAAGCATCAAACCTCAAGTTTGAGCATTTCAAGCCTATTTTTCATTCAATATTCATCTTGCTTTCAAGAACACTTATTGTGCTCAATTGTATTCATTTTTTAGTGTTCTTTTCTTTTTTCTAGAATTGTGCAAACAATCTACCTTGTGAGGATTTCCTTGTAAGTTTGTAAAATTTGTATTGTTCTCTTTGGGAGAGAGTGTTCTCAAGAATTTGGGGTATAATTCTTAAGGGTTTGTAAGGTTACTCTTTGTCCTCAAAAGAAAGACAAATTAGTGAATTTATGGAAAATCCTTAGTGTGGATAGCTAAGGGACGTAGACTTTGGTTGAGAAAGTCGAACCACTCTAAATCGCTGTGCAATTATTTTCAATTTTCTACAAAAGCTTCCACCAAAATTTTTATTGCCAATTCACCCCCCTCTTGGCCGATTCCGTCAATCGATTAACTCAACAAGTTGACTTATCGCAAGTCTTCCTGATGATGTATAAAACATCCATGTTTAATTTCATGCATGTATTACACTCACCTTGACACTTTATAAAATCCACAATATGTGCCTCACTATGATCCACAATAAACCCATTTTATACTTGACTTGCTTCAATCGCAAATCAATCATGATCTGTATATAAATCACAAATTCACAATGATGCATATTCTAGTATTATACTAACATAAACATATCCCATAACAACTCCATTTCTACCAAATATTAAACACTTAATAATTCCTTTTAACATTGGAACCAACCTTTCCATTTTACACAAAATGGTCTTTCACCATTTTATCACATAAATTCTTAATACCAAAATTCAAACATTGTAATTACTATAATACAAATGCTTTACAAAGGCATAATTTCATTTAAGTACCCCAACTATGCAAGTGTTGTACTTAAATCATCAATCTTTTCAAATTTCCAAAATAGTCATTTTTCACATATAACACTCATTTAAATTCCCAATCAACAATTTCCAGTATAGTACATCAATTATTCAACACTTATACAACAACCCTTAATTTCCCAAAATTTATGAATTAATCTCCAACTTTTTAAAAATTATGAAATGATCCCCAATTTTTCTAAGGGTTGTAGAATATTTCCTTCATCATTTCCAACCCATATATAATTTTCCATAGTTTTTCTCATCCTTTAAGACCAAAGCCTAATGGTTTAAAGATCAAAACTAGGTTTTCCATGATTTTGCTCGATTTTGATTCGATTCAAGCATGAAATCAACTTTCAATCAACCTTAAAACATTTCTACAATCAAATCCCTAATTATCTCTCATCAAAACACAAAGTTCTCCAACTTGATTGTTGGACAAATTTTATATAATTAATTCTAGGAAGATTGAACATGTTATAACCATCAATCAAGCTTGAATATTAATCTACAACCTCAAAAACATTAAGATTCATCATCAATTTCATGATCCCTTATATGAACACAAACCCTTAGATTTGGAATCTTTGAAATCCAACAAAATTATAATGCAATATTGGTACCAAATGATAGCGTTTTTGAATAGATTATTTTCCTATTTCACGACATAACCCCAATTACAAAAGAATTAGCTCAAAAATTGAAAATAAAATATTTTCTTACCTTCAAGCTTTCTCACGTGAAGATGCTGGAGAAGATGAACATTTAGCATGATATTTTAGATTCATATCATGCTTATCATCTTTTAAAATAATATTTAATCATTAACTTGAGAAAATACCAATATACCCTTAATATAACTTTATAATCACCATTAAACCAAGATACATATCCTTATCATCTTCAAAATCAGATAAATATCAGCCTTGTCATCTTTCAATAGTCAAAGATGAACAAATTAGTTTTCCACTTTACCCTTTTTCCCTTGTAATTTCCAAAATTTACAATTCAGTCACTTTAATCAAATAATTCAAATTAAACATTGAATTAAACCATTAAATATTATTTTCCAACATTTTAAAAATGTGAAAATAATATTTTTATTTACTTATTTTTGTGACACATATATAATTTTTTTAAAATTATATTTTAGTCCCTAAACTTTTCAAAGTTTATACTTTGGTCACCAAACTTTACCAAATTTATAATTTGGCCACTAAATAAATACATTTATGAAATAAAATTCTTTTTGGGAAAATCACCACTTAATTCCCTAAACTTTTTCTCAATTATTCTATTTTAACCATCAAACATTCAAAATTTTCATTTTGGTCATTATCCAAATTTTTTGGGTATTACATATACCACCCCTTGAGTATCGATACTCCTCTTTAGAGTATCGATACTCCATTTAGACTTAAGAAATTTTGACACTGCCTGAAGAACAGTGTCGGCACTAACTCATACAGTACTGATACCCCTGCTCGAAAATTCCTTATTTAGGCTTGAAATGACCTCTCAAATTTCCCAAATTTTCCACTTAGAGGTTTTCCATTTTTTATTAAGTTTTATTTGATCATTAGGGGTCATAAGAAGGCTTTAATACAAGCTAACAACATAATTTATGAAATCTACCATGAAAACTTACTAAGCATCCTTCAACTCACCTTCTAGCTAAAACACATTTCCATCTACAATTGGTATAAGGAAGTTGTAAGTGTGTTACCTAACTTCCATGGTTACTAAATCTCACTCAACTCACTAGAAAATCACCTTTCCTTTATCTTTAGCTTTTGAACTCTCTCGCATTTTCTTCCCTAATTAGGGAAAGAAATGAATTACCAACTAAACTAGGTGCTTGGATTTAATAAAAATACTCTATATATCGCGAATCTACCAAAAACGAGCTTAAAACACTTGGTTCCTTTCAAACTCCCATAAACCCATATTCTAAAACCAACACCAAAACTTGAGATTAAGGTCTTGAAATTAGGCTTAAGGGATGAAGGTTAAGATTCTTACATTGGTTGATTCAAACTAAACTTGAATCTCTTAAAGCTTTTACCTTTAAGCTTTCTCTTGGGAAGGAAATGAATAAAAGAGAAGAGAAGATATTTTTGGGGAATGGTTCACGTGAAAAACAATGGATATAAGGGGGTTTTATCCTTTAAACAAGCAATGAGTAAACTACACTTTTGGTCCCTTATCTTTAACTCGTATTTAAAACCATCACTAATTTAACCTCATGGGCCAAACTTGATCCCAATACTCTTATAAACTACTTCAAACTAGTTTGTATTACAATTAACATTATAATATGACTTATACGGGAAAGTGATGCATGAAGGTGTTCTTAGTTAACAACATCCGAAAAATTATTTGGGAGACAAGGCGATGTTATGGACTCATTCATTGCTAGAAAAATGAACAGTATATTGGAAAGGTTTGGTTTCGAGAGATATTTTGCAAATAGAAAAATTGTAAGATTGAATGGTTTCAGTCCATATGGAACAAGAATTTATGTTAGTGTTACAAAGTTCAATGGGAGAACTATATATTGGAGGAAAAACGAATTTCAATGGAACGAACAGTTCAAAGTTTCATGGAATATAGTGGCTAGTAAGACGAGGTCAAATGAAGGGTAATCGGTTGAAAGTAACTTGCTGAGTGAGGCACGAGAAAGAAGTGGAAAGCGTAAGAGGAATGCAAAAAGAATCTAGGACCATGTTGAGGAAGAGTCCTTGTGGAAACTTGGTAAATATTTAATAAGAACTATGAAACTGATGGCAAGGTCGGTTCTGACATTTTCTTGGCCCGGAGCAAAATTAAAAAAATGGTCCCTAATTTAAAAGAATATTAAAATATATGCAATATAAAATTTTAATTAATTTTTATTAAATTAAATAAATATTAATTCATTACAATATCAAAAATGTCAAAAACATATTTAAGCATATAAATACTTATAAAAAACATTGTCTTCGAGCATTTCTTGATGCAAAATCATTGATGATAGTGTAAACATCAATGCTTTCCAACATATTTTTCTCAATATATAACATAGCTAGCCCAGTCAATCTTTCTTGTGACATTGTTGACCTCAAGTAATTCTTCAATAATTTCAGCTTTGAAAAACTTCTTTCCGCGGATGCTACTGTTACCGACAGTGTTAATAAGATTCGATAAGTAATTGAAACATTAGGATAACAATCTCCAGCTTTAACAAACTTAAGAACTTCAAGTGCTGACATGAATACATTTGGCAAAGTCAATTGCAACACTTTCATTTCAGAAAAAAAATCATTTGCATCAACATCCGACAAATTATTATGTGAAAAATAATCTTAAAATTATTGCAACATTCTTTTAATTTACTGTCATCCAATGATTTCAACCTTGAAGAATCAATTAAAAATCCAAAATAATTTTCAAAAATCTTTAACTTTTCAAATCTATCTTTCAAAGAAGCGAGCGCCATATCAACAACAAAAAAAATAATTAACTTTAAAAGACTCCTCTGCTGATTGCATTTCTTCATCATGGTCATTCTCATCAAATTGTCTTTTTCTAAAAATAAGACGCTTAGTCGAAAAAATTGGCTCTATGTTCATATCTAATGCAAAACTTTTAGCAATATCTATACTAGCTTTGAACCCTTTATTTCTATAGTTTTCAAAATATGACATTACACCTTCCAACTCCTTTATGGTAGTATCAATGCACATTGATTTAGATTGTAATTTCTTATTTACCGTATTGATAGCAAATAAAATATCATATAAGATAATCATTCCAAGTAAGAATTCAAAACTTTGAAAGGCACTAGCTAAACTTTCTGCTTCACTAGCTAAACTTTCTGCTTCACTTCTTGCTTTTGCATCATTACCACAATATTCATATAATTGTAACAAAGCTAACCTTATTTTAGGAGCATGACATTTAATAGCTTTGACACTTTTAATTCGACTTTCCCATCGAGTATCAGATAAAGATTTCATAGTTTCCGGAATATTATCACAAAAAATTTCCACCTTTTGGTAGAACTTGCGAACAATGAATATATATGTTGCACAATCCCAAAAAAAGAAATAGCTTTAACACAAGAATGTGCCATATTAGAAAGAGAAAGATTAAGATTATGATAAGCACATGGCATATATAAAGCTATAGGATTTATTTCAAGTAATCTCTTTTGAACACCTTGGTGTTTTCCTTTCATATTAGAACCATTGTCATATACTTGGCCCCTCACATCATCAACATCAAATCTAGAGATTGCAATGTATTTACTAATTCATTGAAAAGCCCCAATCCATATGTATCATCCACTTTAAATAACTCTAAAAAGTACTCTTTTATTTTTACTTTGTTGTTTGAAATATTTACGCATCGCACTATTAGAGTCATTTGTTCTTGATGACTTACATCACGGGTACAGTCAAGAATAACAGAGAAATACTTTGCCTTCTGGATGATCTTTAGAATAGAAGTTCTAATACTATGGGCCAAGAAAAAGATTAGTTCATTTTGAATCATATGACCAAGTAATGATAATGAATATTTTCATTTTGAATACGTCTAATATGGTCTTGCATAGGCAAATCAAATTCAACAATCATTTCAATTAATCCTAAAAAGTTTCCATTATTCTCATCGTAAATTTTCTCACTAGATCCTCGAAAAGCTAAATTATTTTTAGCAAGACATTTTACAACACAAACTATTCTTATTAAAACTTGCCTCCAACGTTCTTTCTCTTTTGAAATTCCTGTTGTAAATCTTTATCAAGTGTTTGATTAGTTTTTAATCTCACTCTTAATTCACTCCAAATATTCATGTTAGTCATATGCTCAATACTATTTTCATGTTGTTCGAGTCTCTCACTAAGATGCTTCCAATCATTTAATCCATCATTTGCTAAATAACTCTTATTGTTTTGCTTTGTAAACAATTTACAACAAAACAATAAACTTTGTCCACATGTTTAGAATAAACCAACCATTTTCTATCGCTAATCTCTCCATTACTCAACTTTTTAGAAAAATAAGCATATGAAAAATGCCTAGAATTATTGGCTAAGGGAAATTTCAAATTCAATTCTCTTATAGGCCCCTTTTCAACTAAAATATCTCTAGATTTATTATCAAGATTACCCCAATTTCTAGGATCATAAATGTCCACAGCAGGGACTAAGCGTTGATCAATCCCAACATCTTCAACATTAGACTCATTTTGTGCATGATTATGGACATTTAAATTAGAAATGTCACCATCTATATGATTTTGGATATCATGGTAATTTGCATCAGTAACACCTAGATTGGTACAATTTGAAGAACTATCAAGATTCTTTAAATTCCCATCAATATCATTTAAATTTTCATTAGAAGACTCTCCTACTCCACTTTTAAAGAATTTATCAAGAGCTCCCTTTTGTGATTCTATTAAATCATCTATTTGTTTTCTTTTTTTTCTTTTTTCACTACCAGACAAATGTTTTTTAGGAAACATTATATAACAATACAACTAATGTAGAAAAGAACAATAACACCTATAAATGGGAAGATCCTCGATCGAAGTATTTATACGCCAAATTCGCAACACCGTAATGATTGAACTTAGAAGGAAGTTGAAGTATATGCATATCCACGTTTGACATTTCATATCCAAAATTTATGAAACAAAAAAAGAGAATGAGTTTATCTATAATTTAGAAATATATAAAAATAAAAAGAAAAATAATTTGGAAACACGAACTTACTTAGGATTTTAAAAAATATCTTCAATTACCACAATTGATGATAAATAATTGTGTTTGTGAATTGTGAGAAATATGAGAAATTGAAAATTGAGAACAATAAGAAATAAATTAATTTTACTTCAATGTTCTCCTATAATATATAGGAAATAAAAAAAAGTAACCGTTATAGGCCCTCTTGGCTCTTGCATTAACATTATTATGATGAGAACATCCAAAAAAATTTAAACTCAACTTGCATTAATTTACACTAATATTTTTGAGTCATCTTGCATTAATGTAGAAATGATATATTAATATTTATGGTAACTGTTATGGGCCCTCTTGCATTATGATGAGAAAACATTTAAAAAATTTAAACTGAACACTAATATTTATGGGGCCTTTGCATTAATATAGAAAATAATATATTAATATATATGGGCCTGCTTTAATTTAATTTATTAAAATATAATAAATTAATATAAATTAAAATTATGGGTCCTGGGCGGGTGCCCCTCTTGCCCCTGCCCAGAGCCGGCCCTGGTAAGGAGAAGCAAGGTGGCAGGAGAGGCGATGAAATCATATTTTGGAGTATTAATGGCTGGGGGCAGAGGTGTAAGTGTTCAGCAGTAAGAAAACTTGTTAGATCACAAAATGTGGAGATAATAGATTTACAAGAAACTAAGTTGGAACCTAAGGGCGAAGATTTTGTGAGAAAATCATGGTTTGAAGATAATTTGAATATCCAGTTGCTTATGCAGAGGAGAGATCAGGAGGCTCTGTTTCTGTTTGGGATAGGCAAAAATTTAAATTGTAGATGAGTCAAGTTAGCTCAAGGTTCCTAATTGTTTCTGGGAAATGGATTGAGGAGGCCATTGAACTGACCTGTTTGGACATCTATGCCCTGTGTGAGTCGCTCTTTCAAGCATTGCTATAGGAGGTAGTGATCCAATTGAAGAGCCAGTGGAATCAAGTTGGATAGTAGGGGGTTTTCATTGCAATCAATTATAGCAGTGAAAGCTACGGATGCAGTAGTGTTGTCGGGTTTTTCAGTGAGAGGATTGGCTGCAGAAGAACGTTACCAGTCTTGTTCTTGCACGTTTTGTGTCGATCTGAGATATGAATGTGGAGAAACGGTCCTTAAGCCTCGCCATGGTACAGGATGAGTTCCACGTAAGTTTTAAAATTTAAACGATAAAATTTAGGTTTAAACAAATAAATTTAGAGTCGCGGTCGATCTTTTTGTTAAGTAGGTCAAACAACTAAAAATATTTTTTTTTAAAGAAAATCGATAAAAAATCTTTTAAAAGATGAAAATAGACTGCGTTTAACCAGATATTCATTTTGAAACAACGGCTAATATTTGTACTTAAGCGACTATACATTTTCTAAATATGACAATTGTAAACTTGACTGTATGTATTTAAATTAAGATCTTTTATTCATTCAAATATATTTTAAATTTAGTGAAATTTATTAAAAAAGTCAACTTAAAAAATGACTTGATCCACTCGAGTTTATTTGAAAATGATGGCATTTTAATTTACAAGATTAACAAGTATCGTCATCCCCTAATTACGATACTATCTCTCGTAAATTCTCAAAATTCAAATAGCATTGTCTCAAAAGTTTTCAAAAACCAAAACTTGATAACAAGTTGTGAATATGATGAATACCACAATCAGAAAATATGAATGCATGTATTAAATAATATTTATTAATGTTATGATTATTTAAAAAAAATAAATATGAAGAAATGTACACTTTTCTAAGAATAATCTTCGAAAATACATTTCTTGTAGTCTAGAGAATTTTTCATGGGGTGTTGCCTTAATTTTTATTAAAAATAAGATAATATTATACTAATATTTCTAAAAAATATATATTAGAATAAAAATATTTTTGTAAGAATTAGGAATGTTTATCGAGCTAGTCGATCGTGAGTTGGATGGTACTCGACTCGTGCTCATTAAATTTTATTGCTCGACTCGTGCTCGCCATGAAAACTTGATGGTAGACTCGTTGCTCGTTAAGCTCGTTCAAACTTTGCTCGACTCGTATTCGTTAAGAAAATTTGTTGCTTGACTCGTTGCTCGTTAAACTCATTAAGTTCGTTAAGCTCACCAAAAAATTTAATTTTTTTAACTATAAGTAAAATATACTATACTATATACAACATAATATAAACATAAATTAATAAATTTAACCAAAAAATTATCAAGAGTGTATGAAACAAATTAAAAGTCAAAACACTAAAACAAAAATCCATAAATACAAATAATTAGGGTTTGATATTTATGAATAGAAAAATAATAATTAATAATTTAGTATTTTTTTAATTATTTAATAGAAAATTAATAGATTAGTATTTTATCAACTTTTTTAATTATCTATTAGTAATTTTTTAATGAAATAATTTTTTAAGATAACTACTAAAAAGATATTAAAATAAATGACTTTTTCTCAAATAAATAATGAGCAAAATAAGAAAAATATAGGAAAGAAAAGAAAATGGTCGGTCACAAGGTCTTTGAAATTCCTGACGTATATTCCCTTTGACTTTTATCCAGGCAGTTGTAACAAAAAGTAAATAAAAACAAAATTGGGGCTTTGTGAATAAGAGTTAGAACAGACAATATAAATAAAAACGATACAACAGAAATTCAAAAACAATGATAATAAAATAGCCTCGAACTAGCTTTGCTTCAATTCCATTTGATCATGGAAAAGAATTTTACTTCGAGATTCATGTTGGTTACAGTCTACAAGGCCCTATCCTTGTAACTTGATTTTCTCTTTGGTAATCAATCTTCCCATGCCACTTTTCAAAATTTGGTCTTTGAATGGACTAACCACAACTATTACCATTAGAACAAATCAAATTATGTTTTGGAAAAGCCCGACTCAAATTATGTTGTCTCTTTGATAATCAAATCCGATCTCAGTTTCCCTTAGTGGACCTCTACGAAGTGTGTTCCCACGAAATCAAACTGACTTCGAGTCGATTCTTCCTCCCAACGTTAAATCAGAACAACATCAGACCAACGTCAACTTTATGATTTGAAAGCATTTTGATTTTTGAAAGTATTTTGATTTTTGAAAGTAAGGTCGATTGCCAAACTAATTTTCTTGAAAATCGAGAATGTAACTCGAAGGGTATTAAGTGTTATATCAATTCTCACATTTGAAATTTATTCATCACTAGATCTTGGCTAAATGAGAAAATTAGCTAAGCATGGTATAGACCATATTTTGCATATTTTATGAAAATGATTAAAAATAAACTTAAGTAAAGATAGCGAAATAAAAATGAAAAAGAAACATTTATTAAAATAAACCAAAGTAACAAAGCAAAGCTTAAGATGAAATGGTCTAAGCCTTACCCTGAGGAGGGTATTTATAGGCTTATAAATCCTTAAGATACGTGGCAATTAAAACAAATTAAAAGACAATTTCATAATTTGAAATTAAGAAAACCTCCTCAGATAGTGCTGACTAAGTTGTCTCCAGAATGTTCCTCGCGTTGGCTGGAGCTTCTAGAAATTGCCATGTCAGACTGTAACACCCAATTCCCGTATACGTTTCCGTACACGAGTCACATATGTCACATAACTTTTAAAACTTTCCGCTTTTGAAAAACCAGTAAAATTTTGTTTTTAATCATAAAATATTTTTAATGTAATAATAATAAAAATTCATTAACTTTTAGTATGTAAACAAATCTTAAATTTCGAACATATTATATTTTCACATCATCAAAAATCAAATTATTTTCATAACATTATCATAAGTCTATTACATGTCAGCTAATAACATCAAAAGTAGACTTAGTTGTCGTACAGTTACTGATGAGGCGACCCTTGATTGGCGATGTTTGATGTACTCCTTACTCCGCTCGTGCTAAAACTACGCGTGAAATAAACACACGCTAAGTATTTACCTAGTGAGGTAATAACAATAATAAGGTGGAATCAATACATAAGTATTTAGTAACTATCAAAATTTGAGTTAATTATTTCAAATCATTATAAATTGTGTGAGATGCACACGTAGTGCCAATATGGTCATTCATATGCTCATTTTGAAATTTTGTGGGTTGCACACTTAGTTCCGATACGGTCGTTCATAAACTTGTTATGAATTTCATGGGTTGCACACTTAGTGTTGATACAGTCGTTCATAAAATTATTATGAATTCTGTGGGTTGCACACTTAGTGCCGATACGGTCATTCATAAACTTATTATGAATTCTTTGGGTTTCACACTTACTGTCGATACGACCGTTCATAAACTTATTATGAATTATGTGGGTTACACACTTAGTGTTAATACGATCATTCATAAACTTATTATGAATTTCGTGGGTTGCACACTTAGTGCTGATACGGTCGTTCATAAACTTATTATGAATTTCGTGGGTTGTACACTTAGTGTCGATACGGTCGTTCATAAACTTATTATGAATTTCGTGGGTTGCACACTTAGTGTCGATACGTAAAAAATGAAACATATACATTAACCATCATATAATTATAACTCTCAATGTACATAACAATTGCACTCACCTGATTTGCCTCACTATTATGCATCGATGTAGTCCGACTATTATACGATTTTATCCTTATCTTTCTGTTTGCTTGACTCGGGAGCTTGATTATGATCTACATAAGCATCTATAGTCACACATACAATATGATGTTAGTATACTTACTAACATTTATTTAAAGTACTAATACTCGAAAGTACTATTAAATTTTGAATTCTATTAAAATTTGTCCTAACTTCAAATTTCTAACTGATAAGTATCGGTACCCCTCCTATGATATCGATACTTACCTACTATGGTGTCGATGCTCTTTTCAGTGTCGATACCATTTTTGCATTCTGCAATCCATAATATCGATACCTTCCTCATAGTATCGATACCCCACAGCAGTATCGATACTTCTTGCATCAGTATCAATAATGTTCATCGTTTTCATCCTATTTCCTAAAATTTAACGCATAGTATCGGTACTGTTCTTTTAGTACCGATACCTTTACCCATATTTTACATATTTCACTTCAATTGTTACCACATTTTCACCTAAATCTCTTACTTTTATCCCCAACCATACAATTAAACTCATCATTACTTAATCCAACTAACTTACATCCATAAATCCTCTTATAACATCTAAAATCTCCAAATAACACTAAAAACTATGAATCACGCCAATTTTTCAAACATGTTTTTAATAAATTCTAATGCTCCAATTCTCTTTTTTACTTCTTTTTCAAGTCAAATATGCCTTTAAACTTCCATAACAAACCATATTTCATCAAATCATTTAAAACCCCATTTTATTAAATCTCAAATAAAACCTTCATCTCTTATTTTTAATCCTCCTTGAACTTTTCTTAAGCCTCTATATCACTTAAGGTTTCAAAAACAACCCAAAAACGAAAGGAAAAACCAACATTTAAGAATCTTTACCTTAGTTATAGAGGGCACGAGACTACGGGGAAGAATAAGAGAACTTCTTTTTACTAATCCTCTTATTTCCCTTATTAAATATCCTTAATAATAATGAATATTAAATTCATTTTTTCTCCAAAAGACCATAATGTCCCTCCATTCCTTCATTATTACTAATAGTCTTAAGCACAATTTCCTAAATCATTTCTTATACTTTTCAATTTACTTAATATATCCCACCAAAATTTTAAATCTTTTCACTGTGGTCACCAACCCGATATTTGGGGTATTACAATTCTCACCCTTAAGAAAATTCGTCCTCAAATTTTTAGAATTAACTGATACGAAGAGGTGTGGAAACTGCTTCCTCATGTCCTTCTCTCTTTCCCAAGTAGCTTCTTCTACTTTATGATTTTGCCAAAGCACTTTAACTAGTGGAGTCTTCTTGCAACGTAGTTCTTTGTTTTCTCATGCCAAGATCTGCATTGGTCCTTCCTCCTAAGTCAAATTTGGTTGGATCTCTGTTTCATCCGGTGTGATGATATGCGATGGATCTGATTGGTACTTCCTGAGTATCGACACGTGAAAAAACATTATTGATCTTGTTCATATCGGGAGGCAAAGCTAACTAATAAGTTACTGGTCTGACCCTTTTTAAAATCTCATAATGTCCAATAAATCTCAGACTCAGCTTTCCTTTGCGCCCAAACGGTAATACCTTCTTCCAAGGCGATACTTTTATAAATACCTTATCTCCCACTTGATATATAATCTCTTTTCTCTTTAGATCAGTATAAGACTTTTGTCGATCAGATGATATCTTAAGATTATCCTAGATAACTTTCACTTTATCTTATATTTCTTTCATTAAATATGGGTCAACAAGATCTTGATCTTTTACTTCAAACCATTTTAATGGTGTTCTACACTTCCTCCCACACAAGGTTTCATATGGGGCAATCTTAACACTCGATTGGTAACTATTATTATAAGAAAATTCCTCTAAAGGCAATTATCTTTCCCATGATCCCCTAACTTCTATCACGCATGCCCTTAGCATATCCTCCAATATTTGAATAGTTCGCTCTGACTTCCCATTTGTCTATGGATTAAAAGCCGTGCTGAAATTCAATCGAGTACCCAATGCCTCGTGCAAGGACTTTTAGAATCTTAAAGTAAACCTTGAGTCTCGATCAGACACTATCGATATAGGCACTAAATGCAGCTGAACTATCTCTTTTATATACAACTCTGCAAACTTATCCATCAAGTAATCTACTCGAACTAGAATAAAATGAGTCATCTTGACCAATCTGTCCAATATTACCCATATTGAGTCCTTTTTGTTGGTTGTCAAAGGTAACCCTAAAACAAAAATCCATTGCAACTCGTTCCCACTTCCACTCAGGAATGTAGATCAGTTGTAACATTCCAGACGGTGCTTGGTGTTCAACTTTCACTTGCTGACATGTCAGACATCTTACAACAAACTTGAATATAACCTTTTTCATGTGAGGCCACCAATAACGACTCTTTATATCCTGATACATCTTATTCCTGCCTAGATGCATCATCAAATGACTATAATGTGCTTAGAAAAGAATATATTTCTTCAATTCTTCATTATTTGGAATACAAAGTCTTCCACGATAATATAACATCCATCAAGCCTGATTTCAAAGTCTTTGGCTTCACCTTCCTCTTTTGTGCAATTCTTGCCAAGCATTTTCATATTGTCCTTGCAACACTTTAATCCGATCCAAAAACATCAGCTTTAACTGAAGTTCAACAATCAAGGTTCATTCTTTTAAATATATATATGCATCCAAAGCTCATAAAGCTGCAAAAGTCTTTCGACTAAGTGCATCAGCTACCGCATTAGCCTTTCCTGGATGATAATTGATGATCACATCATAATATTTCAAAATTTCGATCCATCTTCTCTACCTTAAGTTTAGTTATTTTTGAGTCAACAAGTACTTTAGACTCTTATGATATGTTTAAATGTGGCACCGCTCACCATACATGTAATGACGCCAAATCTTCAAAGCAAACACTACTGCTGCAAATTCCAAGTCATGTGTCGAGTAATTGCTCTCGTGAGTCTTCAGCTGTCTCAAGGCATAGGCCACAACTTTCCCTTATTGCATAAGCACACATCCCAATCCATTATTATATGCATCACTAAAAACTACATAATCTTTACTTGACTCGAGTTGTACAAGCACTGGTGCTTCTGTGACAATCCTCTTTAACAGTTTAAAACTTTCTTGGCATTTTTCAGACCAAACAAAAGGCACATCTTTACATAACAACTTAGTTAGTAGCAAAGGTAATATTGAAAAGTTTTTCACGAACTGTCTGTAATAACCAGCAAGCCCCAAGAAAATCCAAACTTTATAAATCTTCTTTGGGGGTTGCCAATCCACTATTGCTTGAATCTTTTTGGGATATACTCTTATGCCTTCTACGGAGACTATATGGCCAAGAAAAGTAACCTCAGCCAACCAGAATTAACACTTTGACAATTTGGTATACAACTTCTACTCTTGAAGTGTCTAAAGAACAACATGAGGATGAGCATCATGTTCCTCTCTCGAATTTGAATACACCAAAATATCATTGATAAATACCATCACAAATTGATCCAATTAGAGTTGGAATACTCATTCATCAAATTCATAAATGTTACAGGAGCATTTGTCAATCCAAATGGCATCACCACAAATTCGTAATATCCATACTGAGTTCGAAAGGTTGTCTTTGAAGTATCCCTCTCTTTAATCTTTAATTGGTGGTATCCTGACCAAAGTCTATCTTAGAGAACAGGGCTACGCCTTTCAGTTCATCAAACAAATCATCAATCCTTGGAAGAGGATATTTATTCTTTATTGTTACCTTATTTAGTTATCGGTAATCTATTCATAATCGCATAGATATTTTTCACAAAAAGTACTTGTGCTCCCCAAGGAGAAACATCGGGTCTTATAAATCCCTTATCGAGTAGCTCCTTCAATTGGGCCTTTAATTCTCTTAAATCCGTTGGATCCATTCAATATGGAGCCATAGAAATAGGTTCAGTACCCGGGTAAACTTCAATTTGGAATTCCACCGCACAATCTAGAGGTAAGCCCGGTAATTCTTTCAGAAAAACATCTGTAAACTCCCTAACTGTTGGAATATTATCTAATATTGCTTTCGATATTCTAGTGTCTATCACATTAGCCAGAAAATATGTACATCCTTTCGACATCATTTGTTTTGTAGTCATTGATGATATCACATTAGTGGGTGATTTCACTTTTTCCCCAATTACAATGACTTATAAACCTTCCGCATCCTTAAAAAATAATATCTTCTTGTGACAATCCACCCATCCATGATGTGGAGACAACCAATCCATGCCCAAAATAATTTTAAATTTGTCAAAAGGAAATTCCATCAGTCTGCTGGAAACATAACCCCTTGAATCTTTATCGGGCATTTTTATATACCAAAGTTACCCTTGCACTATGACCCATAGGGTTTACCGTAATCATCTCACTAAAGATTGGTTCTAAAGGAATTCCTCTAGCTCTAACCAACTTTGTACTAATATAAGAGTATGTGGAACTAGGGTCAATCAAAACAAATCCAGGTTCATCAAAAAGATAGAATGTACATATTAAAATCTCAGGGTCATCCCGATCCTCGTTATTCTTAATATTATAAATTTGGACCACTCCTCGAATCTCTTATCATTGATTTGACTTAGATTGTCTGCCGGATCTACCTATTCATATACTTTTATTAGATGCTACTACTGATCTCTCAGTTTGCACTGATATTTCTTTGGATCTCTTTGGACAATTTTGAGCATAGTGACCATATTCACCACAATGGAAACAAGCACCATTGAATAATCTACACACTCAACGATAAAAGTTTCCACATGTCTAACATGGATTAATTCTTTCTCCATAAGCTCTACCTGAGCTAGTAGCCAAAGACGGTGATTGATTATTCTTCTGCAAAACTACAGCAGAGCCATCTTTATTATTGTATCGGAAACAAGAACACTTGCCTCTCTTAGCATGATGGGAAGTTGAATATATTCCAACTCTTTTTCTCGTATTCATACCCTACTCTACTACTAGAGTCTCCTCTTGAGTTGTTTCATTGGCCTTAGCTCGATTAATAACTTCTTGCAAGATAGGCAAATTTAAGGCCAACATCATCTCTTTCAACTTAGGCCTCAAACCCTCAATGAACCAATCACGTCATGCTTTATCATTGGGAACTACCTCAGTAGCATAACGACTAAGCTTGTTGTATTCAACCTCGTACTCATGTACTGCTCGATCGTCTTGTTTCATATTAAGAAACTTCAGCAACATTGACCGCATAAACTACTCCCTGATGTACTATTCTTAAATTCACATTGAAAGAATTGGCATGTCACTTGCTCAGATGGGGCATACATCATAGTGTTTATCCGCCACACTCGCGCTAATCCTCGAAGTAAAGATACAGCTCCGCCCATCTTTTCAGAATCTGAGCATTGAAGACTTTCCAGCATTACTATAACGCCATTTAACTATAAATAAGAATCCATAAGACCTTCATCTTTTTTCCCTATAACTAAGATTCCAAACTTCTCAATACTTTTTGGATTAACATTCGCGGTGTTGGAGGAATAGGGGGAGGTAGAGGAGGTTGATTGCATCAAGAGCCTGCATAAAAGCTCCAAACTCTGGCACTGACATACCCTGATGTGTCGGTGCACTAGCGTTTTCAGACGGGATTGGATGCTCACTATTAGCTTCATAGTTCTCGCTATCCGACCCTTCTCTAATTTGTTGATCAGTCGTTCTCCTCAAATTTGTAGAATCCGACATATAATAGAACATACATAATGATAACACTCAAGTTAGTAAGGACTGACATCAATCATATTCTAACTGCACCATATTCGTAACCTTGATATATTAGTAGCATGTAAACCCCTTTTACAGTAAAATACACCCAGTTTCGGCCGAGAATCGGTTAAACCTGTGGATCTGATACCAATAAATGTAACACTCAATTCCCGTATATGTTTTCATACACGAGTCATAGGTGTCACATAACTTTTAAAACTTTTCACTTTTGAAAAACTAGTAAAATTTTGTTTCTAATCATAAAACATTTTTAATGTAATAATAATAAAACATTCATTAACTTTTAGCATGTAAAAAATCTTAAAGTTTGAACATATTGTATTTTTACATCATCAAAAATCAAATTCTTTCAAAGCATTATCATAAGTCTATTACATGGCAGCTAATAACATCAAAAGTAGACTTAGTTGTCGTACAATTACTGATGAGGTGACCTTGGATTGGCGATCTCAGATGTACTCCTTACTCGCTCATGCTAAAACTTACACGGGAAATCAACACACGTAAGTATTTACCTAGTGAGACAATAAAAATAATGAGGTGGAATCAATACAAGTAAATTATAACTATCAAAATTTGAGTTAATTATTTCAAATCATTATAAGTTCTGTGAGATGTACACGTAGTGCCAATACGGTCATTCATATGCTCATTTTGAAATTCTGTGGGTTGTACATTTAGTTCTGATACGGTCATTCATAAACTTGTTATGAATTCCATGGGTTGCACACTTAGTGCCGATACGGCCGTTCATAAACTTATTATGAATTCCATAGGTTGCACACTTAGTGTCGATACGGTCATTCATAAACTTATTATGAATTCTGTGGGTTGAACACTTAGTGCCGATATGGTCATTCAAAAACTTATTATGAATTTCATGGGTTGCACACTTAGTGCCAATACAGTCGTTCATAAACTTATTATGAATTATGTGGGTTGCACACTTGTGTCGATACGATCGTTCATAAACTTATTATGAATTTTGTGGGTTGCACACTTAGTGTCGATACAATCATTCATAAACTTATTATGAATTTTGTGGGTTGCACACTTAGTGCCAATACGATCATTCATAAACTTATTATGAATTTTGTAGGTTGCACACTTAGTGCCGATACGGTTATTCATAAACTTATTATGAATTCCGTGGGTTGTAGACTTAGTGTCGATATGATCATTCATAAACTTATTATGAATTCCGTAGGTTGCACTCTTCGTACCGATACGGTCTTTCATAAACTTATTATGAATTCTGTTGGTTGCACACTTAGTGCCGATACGGTCGTTTATAAACTTATTATGAATTTTGTGGGTTGCATACTTAGTACCGATACGTAAAAAATGCAACAGATACATTAACCAACATGAAATTATAACTCTCAATGTACATAACAATTGCACTCACCTAATTTGCCTCACTATTATACACCGATGTAGTCTGACTATTCTGCGACTTTATCCTTGCCTTTCTGTTTACTTGAATCAGGAGCTTGATTACGATCTACATAAGCATCCATAGTCACACATACAATATGATGTTAATATACTTACTAACATTTATCTAAAGTACTATTACTCGAAAGTACTATTAAATTTTGAATTCTATTAAAATTCGTCCTAACTTCAGATTTCTAACTGATTAATATCGGTACCCCTTCGATGTTATCGATACTTCCCTACTATGGTACGATACTCCTTTCAGTATTAATACCATTTTTGCATTTGGAATCCATAGTATCGATACCTTCCTCATAATATCGATACCCCACACTAGTATCGATATTTCTTGAATCCGTATCGATATTGTTCATCATTCTCATCATATTTCCTCACATTTAACCCTATAATATCAGTATTTTTCTTCCAGTACCGATATCTTTAACCAGATTTTACATATTTCACTTCTATTTTTACCACATTTTGCCTAAATCTCTTACTTTTATCCCCAACCATACCATTAAACTCATCTTTACTTAATCCAACTAAATTACATCTATAAATCCTCTTATAACATCTAAAATCTCAAATAACACACAAAACTAAGAATCACACCAATTTTTCAAACATGTTTTTAATCCCTTCTAAGCCTCCAAATCTCTTATTTACTTATTTATCAAGTCAAATATGCCTTTAAACTTCCATAACATACCATATTTCATCAAATCATTTAAAAACTCATTTTATTAAATCTCAAATAAAACCTTCCTCTCTTAGTTTTAATCCTCCTTGAACTTTTCTTAAGCCTCTATATCACTTAAGGTTTTAAAACCTACCCAAAATTGAAAGGAAAAACCAACATTAAAGGATCCTTACCTTGGCTATGGAGGGCACGAGACTACGGGGAAGAAGAAGAGAACTTCTTTTTACTTATCCTCTTATTTCTCTTATTAAATATCCTTAATAATAATGAATATTAAATTTATTTTTCTCCAAAGAACTATAATGTCCCTCATTTCCTCCATTATTAATAATTAGTCTTTAGCACAATTTCCTAAATCATTCCCTATACTTTTCAATTTACTCACTATATCCCACTAAAATTTTAAATCCTTTCACTATGGTCACCGACCCAGCATTAGGGGTATTACACGGACCGCGTCATGCCCAGTGTTGTGCCCATGTCATGAACCGCAATCGAATAATAAAAAATAAAAATATTGCGCTTTTACTATTAATTCTGAAACATTGACCCCTATACAAAAATAAGTAAAACAGAACCCAAATCAACAGTAATAAATTCATACAATAGGGAAATTAACAAATAAAAAGTGACAATTTAGAACGCTAATCAAATTTCCCCTAACTTATCTTATGTCTTCCCATAAGCATGCTTCAATTGAATAAGTCAATAATCCAATTTACCTTCCTTCGCCTCGTCTTATATCAAAGCAAGTCATGCAAGTTATGTTCGCTACAATTATCTAATTCAAAATATCAATCAACTGGAAAACATAAGTTGGATCAAGTTAAAAAAATCCATAATCATTTAATCATTCATTAATCTCAATTCAACATAACTCGACACCTCAAAAAGTTTTGCTCAATGTGTTTAAGGTGCAAGAACAATCAAAGTCAGAACCAAACATGACAATTTCATAGGCTTGCAATACAATCAAATCTCCACAACTTAATTTGAACAAGATACAATAAGCATTGGGTCTTGAAACAATGGTTGTAATGGGGCTTAAGTAAGGTGGGGAACAAGGCTAAAATAAGGCTAAAAATTAAGACAAAATATTTCCAGCAAGTAATTAAATCATGTCCACAACCAAAGAAAACATAAGCAAAAAAGTGAGAAAGTGAGCATAAGCAACAAGAATAATTACAATGGATCAAAACATCAAGCAAATAATTATTCTTTTACATGAGAATTCCATTTTTTTCATTTTTTTTATGGAACATGATCTCACAACCTTAAACTCATACTCATTGTCTTGACAAGGTTGGAAGAGATGGATAAATGAAAAGGCTCGGTTTTAATATAATGGTGAAAACAAGAAAACGAGAATATGCTCAAACACAATTAACTAGTGGGAAAGAATATGGTAGACATTTTGGGAAAAATGTGGGTAAATCCTAGGTGCCCAAATCATTTCAAAACATCAAGTTCTCATGTAACCTCGACATGCATCGTACAAGTTCTATATTGTCAACATTTTAGTTCGATAAACTCAAACAAGAAATAAGAGCAAAATTATAAAGATGAAGCTCATCAAGGCTCAAATCTTACCAAAGAGGTATCATGCATCCATTTAGGTGAACTTCAATCAACAAAATCATGGATGATCATAAAATGGCGTAACTCATATCACAACTCATATCACAACTCATATCATCCGCAATCATGAATATCTAGACTCAAACAATTTTATGATTTCAACAAGCATGCGATGCTAAACATATTCAATAAGGCGAAGAAAAAACTTCAACGGAAATTTAAACCACTCAATCAAAGCATACTAAAATAAAGCTTAAAATAAGCAAGGTGAATTTTAATTCTATACCTCCTAACTTAAGTTGTATTGCTCCAATACAAAAAATTGAAAATGCAGGAGAAAGGATAGAGAATACTCCTCATGTTCATTAGCGACCATGGTAAAAAATTAAATGCTTGTGATGAGAGAAATTTGGTAAAAACTGGCAGAGTACAGATCGACACCAAAGTTTCTTGCAAATCCAAAGAATAGTACATCAGTAATAGGGTAACAAAAATAATCTTGTTTATTTACCTCAAATATTGCCTGAAACAACAATGGGAAATGGTGTCCGTGATTAATCAATGAAAGACAATCGTTGACCTTTTATTTTCTCGTTCGAACCACAGTAGTTGTGTAAGTCTTGGCTGAAGCGCAAAAATCAGTGTTGTACAAGCTGCAATCAAAGCAGCGAATGTAGACCAACTACCGGGCGAGATTTGAAGGGTGCAACTGAGTAAAATAAATTAAAGGAAAAATGAAAGACGGGAGGAAAAAAATCGAGCAACTGTTTAGGTAAAATAAAAGAAAGAATGGGGTTGTGATATAAATCACGAGGGTATTAGGAATTAAAGAAGAGACAGAGTTTGAGTGGATATGAGAGTTATTTGGGAATTAATATGATGAGTGTGGGGCCTATGGAAAATAAAAAATTGAGGATTAGGTGATTTGGCGGCCGGTCAAAGTGAGGATGGGGAGTTCACACGAGTTGTTGCTGTTGGGGGTTCGAAAATTGCCTAATTGATGGAAAATATTGCTTCCGACTTCGTTTAAGTTAGAATAAAAACACCAGGTACCTGAAAAAATAAAAATTGTTCGATTCGATTGAAAATACTGCTTTCGACTTCGTTTAAGTTAGAATAAATTTTTGACAAAAAAAGATAAAAAATAAAATTAAAAAAAAGTAATTAAAATGGGTTACCTCCCATAAAACGCTTTGTTTAACGTTGTTAAGCTCAACGAATGATTCAGACTACAAGTTTTATTCGACATGCTTCCTCTATGTCATACGTTTTTTTCCAACTAAGAAATTTTATTTGAGAACTTCTACGATTGCTAAGTTCTTTCATTTTATCCTTGTAGAATCAAGCAGTCTCATAAGCATTTCTTTTGGTCTTTTTTTTGGCTTTGGAAGGTTATCTGAAATAATGACTGAAAATGCATTGTTTTCTCCAAAAGATGAATGCTTCAAATGATTTGACATTTTTACTCTATTTTTGTACCTGCAAAATGAAAGAATAATTATAGATTCAGAAGGAACCAAACATGAATGAAAATGAACAATTTTTTTTATCAAACTCCTTGATTTTTTTGTCATGGTCCTCTAATTCCTTGAAAATTCATCAGGAAAATTAGTTTCTATGAATTCATTGGCCAAAGGATCAATAAAATTTAGGCTCACCGCATTGTTTTGGTATTTCATTACTTTGTATATATCAAATTGAACGACCGTCACCGTAAATATTGTTAGTGCTTCGTACGTAAATATTTTTGGGTGACCAAAGATAATTTTAGATCCAGTCCAGCTACAACCATTTTCCATATCAATTACATAAAAATTAGCATGAAAAATCAAGTCGTTCACCTTTCCCAGAACATTTTGTAAGTCACTATCGGGGTAGATAACTGATTTGTCGGTGAGCTGAATGGTGACTTTGGTTTTTTTTCAAATGATTGGAAGAAATCATATTATAAACAGAGAGGGGCATCATGTTGACCAAAGTACCCAATACACACATGACACGTTTAATTCCAACTTTTCCAATCTTACAAGGTATTACGAACATACCTTGGTCCTTATACTTCGGTGGAAGCTGTCGTTAGAAAGCTGCCGAAACGTTCTCACCCAAATTCACTTTCTCATTTCCGAAGAGTCACCTTTTATTAGTACAAAGATCCTTAAGGTATCTAGCATACCTCGGCACCTTTCGGATTACCTCAAGAATCGAAATGTTTATTTCCACTTTTTGAAATACATATAGTATTTATTTCTCTTTCGCTTGCTTATCTAGCTTCATCATCTCTGAGGAAAAGGAGGAAGAACTTCGTAAGGTGAATGAGAAGAGGAAGACATACTATTATCTGAGTTAGGCGAAGGTGGATTCACTGCTTCTTTCTTCTTTTTGGATGGTGCGACATTCTCCTCTCGAATCTCAGTGAAATGACGATACCGATTCGAAGAGTTATCGTGCTAACTTTCTCTCTTGGATTGGCTTCGATTTGTGATGGCAATCTACTATGAGACTCTAGGCACCCCACTGTCTGGGTTTGATTTTGGAAATTTTCTTGGGAAAAGTCTAATATCTCAACAATCGACTCTAGCAAAGACTTTTGTGTCTTTTGAGGAGGAAATGGAGGGGGAACTTGGTTGGTAATTTTGATTTTCTCTCTGATTGTTTTCGTAGCTGAAGTTCAAATGGTTCTTCCATCCAGGATTAAGGGTGTTGCCATATGGGTTATAAAGCCTCTAGGGAGGTGCTAGAAAGTTATCCAGGACATTAACTTGTGCGTAGACTCAACTTCTAGCATCAGACAACAATCTGCCGGGTGGTCTGGTATCGTACATATCTTGCATACCTTTGTTGCTCCAATTTTCCTAAACCAAAAGAATTAACTATATAAGTTAATTTGTTAATTTTGTTTTCAAGTAAAACAACACTTTGTGAACCCATCAGTTGGGTTCACTTGAGGAGCCGAATTGCAATGAATTAGCTGCCACTGTGGAAATTAAATTCCACACCACTTCTAGGTCATGTTGATGAGATCACCTTTACTAGCGGCATCTCCTATCTTCTTTTCTATCGGAAGCATCCCTTCATAAAAATATTGAATGAGAGTTTGTTTGGATAGGCCATGTTGTGGACAACTAGAGCCAAACTTTTTAAACCAGTCCCAATAGTCGTAGAGTAACTCCTTCATTTTGTCAAATTCCCAAGATATTTCGCCTCAGTTCACTTGCTTTCAATGTTGGGAAAAACCTATCAAGAAAAGAACGCGTTAAATCCCAAGTAATAATGAAATTTGGTGGTAAATAAAATAATCATTCCGTAGCTGAACCAGCTAAGGAAAAAAGAAATGCTTTATATTTAATATGGTCTTCAGATACTCCCTAGGGCTTCATACTGGAGTAGACCATGTGAAATTCCGTGAGATGTTTGTGCGGACATTCACTAGGTAGACCGTGATAAGTAGAAAAGAGATGGATTAGTCCCATCTTGAGATTAAATGGAGTCTCACCATCAAGAAAAGTGATACAAAGTGATTATTGTACGGCCGAGGCTGTGGCTAATTCTCTGATTATTTGATTCACCGTTGGTTTAACGTTTCTTAGCTTAGGAGTAATGACTAGAGTGGCATCGAGTATTGGCTCTTCATGGGAGCAGGCGTTGATTTGTGTCTCGGATGTAGATTCCAGATCTGATCCTCGCTCGCTTTGTTCTCGTTGTTTCTTTTTTCGTCGAAGCATCTGACTGTGGGTTTTACGCTCTCTACTTTTGATCTCCGTGTTAAGTTCTATGAATTCTCTCGGGTTTCGACTGGTCATGAAATCAAAACAAAAATGAATCAATAACTTGTAAAAGTCCCCAAAAATGGAGCTAATTTGACAAAGCGTCGTTTTACTCATCAAATAAATGACTTTTCTCAAATAAATATTGATAGATATAAGAATAGTATAATGAAGAAAAAGGTCGATCCACAAGGACTTATAAATTCTTGATGTAGATTCGTTTTAACTTTTATCCAGGCAGTTGTAACTAAAAGTAATTAGAAACACAAGGGTGTTTGGTGAATAAGAGTTGGAAGCAATAAAATAAATAAAAATGATCATTGAAAAGCTCAACCCTTGTAACTTGCTTTTCTCCGAGATTCATGTCGGTTACAGTCTACAATTCCATTTGATCATTGAAAAGAATTTTACTCCGAGATTCATGTCGATTACATACTACAAGGCTCAACCCTTGTAACTTACTTTTCTCTTTGGTAACCGATCTTCGCAATTCACTCTTTGAAATTGTTCTTGATGGACTAACCACAACTATTACTATTATAACAAATCAGATTAAGTTTTGGAAAAGCTCAACTCATAATATGTTGTCTCTTTGAGAATCGAATTTGATTTAAGTTCCCTTAACCGATCGTTGCTAAGTGTGTTCCGAGGAAGTCGAACTGACTACCAGTGGATTGCTCCTCCCAACTTTAAATCAGAACAACATACAAACCAATGTCGACTTTTTGATTTGAGCATTTTGATTTTTAAAAGTAAGGTTGATTGCCAAACTAATTTTCCAGAAAACCAAGAATATAACTTGAATAGTATTAAGTAAGGTTAATTGAATCACCGCTAGCTCTTGGCTAAATGAGAAAATTAGCTAAGCATGGTAGAGACCATACTTAGCATATTTTATGAAAACGATTAAAAATAAACTTAAGTAAAGAAAACAAAGTGAAAATGAAAAAAAACTTTTATTAAAACGAAAGCAAAGTAACAAACCAAAGCTCAAGATGAAGATGGTGTAAGCCTTACCCCAAGGAGGGTATTTATAGGCTTCTAAATCCCTAAGGTACATGGAAATTAAAACAAATTAAAAGATAATTCCATAAATTTAAAATTAAAATTCCAAATTTCCTAAAAAAATCTCCTCATATCGTGCTGACTAAGTTTTCTCCAGAACGTTCCTCGTTTTGATTGGGCCTTCCAGAAATAGCCACGTTAGCCCGCGTCGTGCCCAGTGTCATGCCCATGTCCTAAACTGCA
Source organism: Hibiscus syriacus (assembly GCF_006381635.1). Lineage (NCBI taxonomy): Eukaryota > Viridiplantae > Streptophyta > Magnoliopsida > Malvales > Malvaceae > Hibiscus > Hibiscus syriacus. The sequence goes on along the minus strand of NW_024061878.1, from coordinate 248,767 downwards.
ATCGGATAATAAAAATATTTGAATAACACCCTTATATTGCTAATTCTGGAAATTAGACCACTGCATGAAAATAAGTAAAATAGAACCTAAATCAACAGTAAAAAATTCTTACAATGAATAAATTAACAAATACAAATAGACAATTTAGAACGCTAATCAGCTGTCCAACTCATTAAGCACCCTAGTACAAACAATTATTGAAAACTCACTTCCCTTCTATTCGGAAGACTGTTCCATTGACTCCCCACACAAAAAGGCATTGCTTTGATTTTCACTTAGTATTAAAAGTAAAATAATATTATAGTAAAATCACTATAAAAATTCAAATAAAAGGGTACCTTTGTACGTGAACAACCCTCCAAAAAATATATTCTCTTGTAGTTAAGCGACTTTTCCATAGATTCCCTCACAAAACAAAATTGTATAGGGCTTTATTAATAAACAACACATATGCTTTCTGAAAAATAATATTTAGTATGAAAATAGTAAAAATAGATTACATAAATTATAAGATATATACACATGTATAATATATTACATATATAAGGTATGAAACACGCTATGCATATATATACATACTACGTGACACAGAAAAAGTTACTTTAGTGGTTAAAAGAATCATTGTATACATTTTAGTACACTAGTTATAGGTGACACATGACTATTCAAAACATTCACTCACTTGTAAAACCCATAAAATTTTGTTTCGAAATTAAAATAAAACATTTTATTACTAAAATAAAACATTTGTTGAAACATATTGCTAAAAATATCACTTTAAATACATTTTATAACATTTTTTCTTAAAGTCGATTACATGCCAGCAAATTTTCAAAATAAACATGATTGTCCTACTGTTACTAATCAGAGTCAACCTTATATAGATGATAGTTGCTACTACACCCTTTACCCGGCTATTTTTTATTTTTTCCTACGCGAGAAATCAACACGCGTTAAGCATTTACTTAGTGAGACATAATATTGTAAAGAAACTGCAATTTATACATAAGTATATCATGACTATTTAATTACGAACTAAATCGCATACTCCATAAGGATCAGATAAATCCTTCTCAGTTAAACCAAATTTCTTTCATATAATCAACAATATTATTCTTAGTATGCCCAACATACCTATTTTTTGTGTATTTTTCTCAATTATAATTTATTTGTCCTATGTATGTTAAATGAGAAAGTAATGTACATGTACTTGTCACAGACCGCCAGCCCATGACCGAACTCAATGCAATCAAGGCTGCCAAGGACTATCTTTACCACGTTTTGGGCCTTCTAGAAGACCCAAGTCAGTTGACCCAATCCACCTTGGAGACATGATAATTGTTTAGCATTATCTTAAAGATAATGATGCCAACTCATTGCCCACTTGTTGTAAATAGTGTAGAGCTCTCATCTTAGCCATTGATGTATTTTAATCCCAACCGTTCATTGTAGGGGACTCCAACTATAAAAGGAGGCTCACCCCCTTCATTTACACACCTCAAGTGAGAAATACAAACTAGTATTCACTCTTAAATCTCTCTTCTTCCTTTGTGCGCCCATCTCTTTGTTTCCCCATTTCCTTTGGGTTTTCCAACGTTCTAAGCATTCTAGCCTAGTGAAGGTTCGGGTCACTTAGCCGATTTTCGACCTTGAAAACATCTAAGGCTGCACGAGCTTGCTAGCAGTTTAGCCCCATGACAAGTGGTATCAGAGCATGTCGTTGTGGGCAAACAACGATCGTTTCGACCGAGTTTCGTGGAAGGTACGAAACTGGGTAAGTTCTATTTACTCACAACTCGTTCAATTTATTTTGCTATCTGAGATGGCACCACAACATGGTGATGTGGGAGGTTCCGATGGAAATGAATCTCGGAATACTGGAAAGAAGAGAGCACCATCGAGAGATATTCTCGCATCCCTCCAAGAGAAGGTTACCAGGCTCGAAGGATCCATGGCGGATGCCCAAAGAGTGCTGGACACACTATAGTCCGTAGACCTTGAAAGGCTAGGATCATTGGATCTCGACAAGCTAGAATCCTTGGATTCTATCAAGGATGATGTTCAGGATTCACTCAATGGGTTGGATGTGAAGACAACAGATCAAGGTAATTCCTTGGAAGCCATGGTAGTAGCTTTAAGGAAGGAAGTTGAGGAACTCAAGAGCGAGGGTTTCGATTCTGAGGTGGCAACGTTAAAGAAGGAGGTCGAGCTGCTCAAGACCGAGTTATTGGTGTGCAAAGCTGCGTTCGGAAGTGGCATTGCCACGGTTGCACCCAAAGCCTTGGGCGACATCCCTAAGCCAGAAAAGTTCAAAGGGTCCAGGTCAGCCCAGGATGTCGAGAATTTCCTTTGGGGGTTGGACCAGTACTTTACAGCCATGGGCATCACGGAGGATGCCAAGAAAGTAAGCATCGCTAGTGTTTACTTATCCGAGGTTGCCTCATATGGTGGTGACGTAGATGCAACGATGTGAAGCATGGTACCGCTACCATCGCAACATGGGAAGAGTTCCAAGCGGTGTTCAAGGAACAATTCTACACAGAGTATGCCGAAGATGAGGCGCGGTCAAAGTTGAGGCGTCTCAAGCAAGAAGGGTCATTGAGGGAGCATGTTCGAAAGTTTATCGAAGTAAGTCTCCAAGTCCCGAGTTTAGTGAAGAGGACGGGTTCTTCACCTTCATGGATGGGCTAAAACTATGGGCGAAGAACGAGCTAAGGCGGTGAGGGGTCAAGGATCTCTCGACTGCCTTGACGACAACTGAGTCAGTCATTGAGCTTGGCGTTAAGAGTGTGGACTCCAAACCAAAGCCAAAGTTCTGAGGCAGCAGTGGCGATAGGGACAGGGCGTCCAGGTCCGATAGGGATTCGAGTGGCAGTGGAAGGCCATCGAATAGCAAGCACTTGGATAAGAAAGATATGCCATTATCCAATGTTACAACTCCAAGGGCCAAGGAAACTTAGCAAGGGACTGTCCGCAGAATAACAAACTCTCAGCCATCAAGGAGAAAGATGGGGAAGAGAGTGAGACTCTTAAGCTTGGCTATCCTTAGAACCATGGAGGTCAAGAAGGGTCGAAAGAAGAAGGGGTTGATGTTCATGGACGTCAACGTTGCTGGCCAATGTGCACTAGTGGACATCGGTGCCTTAGAATTGTTCATGTCCGAACCAATTGCCAAGAAACTTGGCCTTCATGTGGAGAAGGCGAATGGTTCCATCAAGACCGTGAATGCCGAGAAGATTTCGAATTAACCGGGGGTGGGGGAATAGAGCTAACCGTTGGGGATGGTCCGGAAGAGAAACCATTAAGGTAATTCCTCTTGATGATTTCGATTTTGTTCTTGGCTTAAGTTTCTTGGACAGGATCAATGCTTTCCCGGTACCCTTTGCCGATTGCTTGTGCATCCTGGATCAAAAACAACAATGCATAGTTCCAGTAAGCCGAGGGTTAGGAGTCGGGGCCAAAGTTTTATTCGCGATTCAATTCTCGAAGGCGGTACGCAAGGAAGAACCAACCTTCCTAGCTGTCTTAGTGTGTGGCGAGCCAGCCATAACCAAGGATGTTCCCGACGTGGTAAGACACGTTTTGGCAGAATTCAAAGACGTGATGCCTGCCGAATCGCCTAAGAAGTTTCCTCCAAAGAGGGAGGTTGATCACAAGATTGAACTTTTACCGAATGCAGAGCCACCTACTCGAGCCCCTTACCGAATGGCTCCGCTCGAGCTAGAGGATATGCGCAGACAGTTGAAGGATCTCCTCGATGTTGGTTACATCCGACCATCAAAGTCCCCATATGGAGCTCCTATGTTATTTCAAAAGAAGCATGATGGTTTCTTGCGGATGTGCATCGATTACCGGGCTTTGAATAAGCTCACGGTGAAGAACAAGTATCTGATTCCTCTCATTGCGGACTTGTTCGATCAACTTGGTGGTGCAAGGTGGTTCACCAAGTTGGACTTGCGATCTGGCTATTACCAAGTGAGGATAGCCGAGGGAGATGAACCGAAGATAGCATGCGTGACCAGGTACGGTTCTTATGAAAACCTTGTGATGCCCTTTGGACTCATGAATACTCCAGCCACTTTCTGCACCTTGATGAACAAGGTGTTGTAGCCCTTTTTGATCGATTCATTATAGTCTACCTCGACGACATCGTCATCTATAGCAAGACGTTGGAGGAGCATGCCGAACACTTGAGGCAAGTGTTCTTGGTATTGCGAGACAATGAGCTCTATGTTAAAGAGGAGAAGTGCTCATTTGCCCAGACGGAGGTTCCTTTCTTGGCCACATTGTTGGAGGTGGCAAGATCTGGATGGATCGGGATAAGATTCGAGCCATTGAAGAATGGAATGTGCCAACCAAGGTGACGAGCTGAGGTCATTCTTGGGGTTGGCCAACTATTACCGGTGTTTTGTCAAAGGATACTCTAAAATCACCGCCCCCTTGACCGAGTTATTGAAGAAAGACAAGAGGTGGGATTGGATCCCGAAGTGTCAAAGTGACTTTGACGAACTCAAGCTTGCTTTGATAAGCAAGCCAGTCTTGGTGCTGCCTGATCACACCAAGTCCTTTGAAGTGTTCACCGATGCATCCGACGTTGCTATTTGTGGGGTCTTGATGCAAGAAGGACATCCGATTTCTTATGAAAGCCGAAAGCTAAATGAGACCGAAAGGCGATACACGGTCCATGAGAAAGAGATGACAGCGGTTGTGTACTGCTTGCGCAAATTACGACATTATTTACTTGGGTCCAAGTTCATAGTGTTTACCGACAATGTTGCCAACGGTTACTTCCTAACCCAGAAGAAGTTATCGCCAAGCAGGCTCGATGGCAAGAGTTTCTTGCCGAGTTTGATTTGTCCTTCGAGCACAAATCTGGGAAAGTAAATTTTGTAGCCGATGCCTTCAGTCGAAGGTACGACATGGAGTTTGTCAGTATGCCGACGGGAAGATGCATGAACGCATCAAGGAGGGGTTGTCACATGATCCAATAGCCGCTTCGTTGATTGAGCTTGCCACTGAGGGTAAGACTCGAAAGTTTTGGCTCAGAGAGGCTTATTGTATGCTCGAGGACACCGCCTCTATGTGTCGCAATTTGAAGGATTGCGAAAGGAGCTCATGAAGGAATGTCACGATTCTAAGTGGGTAGGACATCCGGGGATCCACCGAACTTTGGCCTTAATAGCCGAACACTATTACTGGCCGCACATGGGCAATGATATTGAGGCCTATGTGATGTAAGGCTAACCAGGCTTCTTCAATAATGGAGAAGTTGGCAACCTTGTTGTTTCCCGATCTAGGAGAGACACCAAATGCTACACCTTGGATTGAAAGTAATCTGCACAAAAGAAGAAGAATTGATTAAGTAATATGATAATTAAGAAATGAAAAGTAAATGGAAATGGAAAGAATTGAAATGGATAGAATAGTTATCAAAGAAGGGCTGCGGAAGTCTTGTAGAATGATCCTTCAAGTGATGATAGATTCGGTCTCCAATGGTGGTGATGGATGAATGCCTTGTTGAGGATGAAGGATAATTCAAAGATGAAGAAATGGAAATTTATAAGTTGGTGATAATATAGGCGTGATATGGTGATGGAATATGGTGATGATATAGGCGTGATAATAGTGATGGACTATGGTGATGATTGTATCTTATAAAACTAAGAAGGAACCAATGCTATTAAATGAGCAAAGACTCGTTTCTTATAAGTTTTATAAGGAATGGTATGAAAGGACTTTGACCCACTAGTTATTTAAACTAGGAACCATAAGTATCAAGGTGAAGGAATGATGCCACAAGCTTTAGAAAGGCTTGCTTAATCGATATAGTTCTAAAAAAGAACTTGATGAGAGAATAATCTCACAAAGGATTTTTAATTGATCAAAAGGTTGGTTTACAAATGAATGCCAAAGCCTATTTATAGATTTGTAAAGGCTTGGCCGAATAAATACATGTCTTTTCGGCAAAGTACATGTCTTAAAACAAAAATAAATGATGCTTGGATGAGGGGAGATGTCTTTGGCCGAATAGTTCCCATATCTCTTCATCTTGGCGCCAACTTGAAGCATGATGATGTTTAGGCCGAATAGAGAGAAGCCTCTTCATTTTGGCGCCTATTTCATTCACATGCAAAGCACATGGGTGGCTGGTCATGTGGCACTCACATGGATGGTGTAGAATGCTTAAGGCGTGGAATCCTCCATGGCGTGAAGAAGAACAGTAACTTAGGCGTGACTTGGCATCAAACATGTGTCTAGGTGACATGGCATCAATGGGGTAGCAACTAATTATGAAAGGTCACATTTGTGTGAAACAACCTTTCATCATTTGAGCTACTTCCCATGAGTTTGAGCTGAAGTTGAGCTGGCCATAGATGAAGGACATGTGTACAAGTCATAGGACAGCTCCTTGTGAAAAGGCACTTCTCGGAATGGCAGCTCTTCGCGGAAAGGTACGAATCCACAAAAATTAACCTAGACCATATTTGTAGTGCTCTGTGTGGTGAAGATGATGGTGTAACTCTCCAGCTGAAATGAAGTCTCTAGCTAGCTCAAAAGTCCAGCTCATGTGAGCTGTAAGCTCGGGGGTCAGCTAGCAACGTTTCACCATTTGTTCTTCATGATCTCCCGAGTCATCCTTTGTAAGATTTCCTAGCTTATTGACTCCAATTCTAGCTTTAAATCAGCTCCCATGATGTGGCCGAACATGTACCTACAAAAGAAAGCATTTATAAGCAAAGTAATATAAGATATAAATATGTGGTTCATAGATTATATTATATGTCAACATAAAACATATTATATAATCTATTATTTGGGGATGAATTTCTAAATGATTCAAAGGTTTTAATGCAGTTGGTAGTAAGAGCTTCCCTGAAAAGTTTGGCTCTTGATCGAGTTATTGGTCCTTGTGGCATTACTTTCATATCCTTTGAAGGTGGCGTCGGTGTACTCACATCATCCCCCCTTCTTTTATGCGATTTGTCCCCAAATTGTCATCATCCTTGATTGAAGATAGATCTGCTATATTGAAGGTGGCACTTACATTGTATACTCCGGGAAGATCTAACTTGTATGCATTGTCATTAATCTTCTCAATGATTGAAAGGGTCCATCTCCTCTCGGTAAAAGCTTAGATTTCCTTTTAGTAGGAAACCTTTCCTTTCGCAAATGCACCCATACCCAATCTCCAACTTCCAATTGGAGTGGCTTACGTCCCTTATTGGCTTGTTGCTCATACTGCTTTGTTCTTCTCTCAATATTGTGCCGAACTTGTTCATGTAACTTCTTGATGAACTCAGCCTTGTTTTTTCCATCCTTTTGAACCATTTGTTCTTGAGGTAGAGGAAGAAGGTCCAAAGGAGTTAAGGGATTGAACCCATATACTACCTCGAATGGTGAAATTTTTGTGGCTGAATGTACTGACCGGTTGTAAGCAAATTCAACATGTGGTAGGCAGTCTTCCCAAGTCTTTATGTTTTCTTGATGATGGCTCTCAACAATGTTGATAATACTCTGTTGACTACCTCCGTTTGCCCATCAATTTGGGGGTGACAAGTTGTTGAAAACAACAATTTAGTTCCATGTTTGTTCCATAATGTTCTCCAAAAATGGCTAAGGAACTTGACATCTCGGTCAGAAACAATGGTCCTTGGTATGCCGTGCAATCTCACAACTTCTTTGAAGAATAGATTAGCCACATGGGTTGCATCATCGGTTTTGTGACATGGTATGAAATGGGCCATTTTGGAAAACCGATCAACCACCACAAATATAGAATCTCGCCCATTTCTTGTTTTTGGAAGACCCATCACAAAATCCATGGAAATATCAACCCATGGTGCTATAGGAATGGGAAGAGGTGTGTAAAGTCCATGAGGCATGACCTTTGACTTAGCCATTTTGCAAACGATGCGTCTATCACAAACCCGTTCAACATCCCTTTTCATCTTAGGCCAATAGAGATGTTCTTTCAAGATTTCCAATGTCTTACCGATTCTTAAATGTCCCATGAGCCCTCCTTCATGTGCTTCTCGTACCAATACTTCTCGAAAGGAACCTTGTGGAATACATAGCCTTTCTTCCTTGAATAGGTACCCATAATGTCTATAGAATTTCTCCACTACACCCTTTTCACAAGACTTGTATTTCTCTCCAAAATCATGATCATTAGCATAGTAATCTTTAAGGAAAGAAAAACCAAGTAACTTAGAGTTTAAGGTGTTAAAAAGAACATACCTTCGTGAAAGGGAATCTGCAACAACATTCTCTTTACCTTTCTTGTAGTGAATGACGTATGGGAAGGACTCAAGAAATTCTATCTACTTGGCATGTCGTTTGTTGAGTTTGTGTTGGCTTTTAATATGCTTCAATGCCTCTTGATCAGTATGAATGATAAATTCCTTGGGCCATAGATAGTGTTGCCACGTCTCTAATGCCCTTATAAGAGAATACATCTCTTTGTCATAAATAGGGTAGTTTAGTGAAGCACCACTTAACTTTTCACTAAAGTATGCAACTGGTCATCCCTCTTGAGTCAAAACGGCACCTATACCAATTCCAGAAGCATCACATTCTATTTCAAAAGTTTTATCGAAATTAGGAATTACCAGAAGCGGTGCTTTAGTCAAGCATTCCTTGATGGCCGTGAATGCTTCTTCTTATTCTTTGCCCCATTCAAAGGTAGAATTCTTTTTAATTACCCCAGTTAAGGGAGAGGCAATAGAACTAAAATTGGGTACAAATCTCCGGTAAAAACTTGCAAGTCCATGAAAACTTCTGACTTGGCTTATTGATGTAGGTCTTGGCCAGTCCTGAATTGCTTTAATCTTTTCTGGATCTACTTCAAGTCCATGTGAACTTACAATAAATCCTAAGAATGTAAGCTTGTTAGTGCAAAAAGAACATTTTTGAAGGTTAGCATAAAGTTCCTCTTTTTGGAGAGTTTCAAGTACTGACCTCAAATGTTGCACATGATCATCCAAAGTATGGCTATAAATCAAAATATCATCGAAATATACCACACAAAACTTACCAATAAAAGCCCGAAGTACATGGTTCATTAACCTCATGAAAGTACTAGGTGCATTGGTTAGTCCAAAGGGCATAACCAACCATTCGTACAATCCTTGCTTTGTTTTGAAAGCAGTTTTCCATTCATCTCCTTCTCGCATCCTAATCTGATGATATCCACTTTTAAGATCAATTTTGGAGAAGATGGTGGAACCACTTAGTTCATCCAGCATATCGTCAAGCCTTAGAATTGGATGTCGGTATTTGACAGTGATCTGATTAACTGCTCGGCAATCTACACACATTCTCCATGAACCATCCTTCTTTGGTACAAGTAAAACAGGAACAGCACATGGACTTAGGCTTTCTCGAATGTACCCCTTTTCCATTAACTCACCAACTTGTTTTTGAAGTTCCTTTGTTTCCTCCAGATTACTTCTATAGGCTGGTTTGTTTGGTATGGTGGCACCAGGAATGAAATCGATTTGATGTTCAATTCCTCGAAGAGGTGGAAGTCCTCTTGGTATATCTTCTGGAAACATGGCTTCGAATTCCTGTAAAAGAGAAACAACAGAATAAGGCAAACCTTCTTGGAGATTAGTTAAAAGTAGACTTTCCTTGTACATTAGTACAATTAAAGCCTTATGTGACAGCAAATGTTTCTGAATCTCCTTTCTTCCAGCATATATGTTCAATGCTTTAGTCGTTTCTTTTTCATTGTTTTTGATTGACTCCGTGCTTTTCTTCAAATGAATTTGATCTTCATTCACTTGACTAGGAGATAGTGGCGTCAAAGTGAATTTCTTATCATTATGAATGATAGTATATCTGTTGGTAAAACCATCATGGATTGCTCGTCGGTCGAATTGCCATGGTCTTCCCAAAAGTATATGTCCAGCATCCATTGGTACAACATCACAAAGGACTTCATCTTGATATTTGCCAATTGAGAATGGAATGACAACTTGCTTGGTGATTCTTACTTCCCACCATCATTTAACCATTGAAGTTTATATGGATTTGGATGCTTAGAAGTCTTCAAGCCAAGTTTTTCCACCATAAGAGTGCTTGCAACATTTGTACAACTTCCTCCATCGATGATCATAAAACAAACTTTGTTGTTTACATGACAACGAGTATGGAAGATGTTTTCTCTTTGGTCAACTTCTATGATTTGAGTGCTTAAAGCCTTTTTGATGACAAAAGCTTGTCTCGAAACTGAATGGAAATCAAATAATTCTTGTGACATGGTTAGTAAAATAAATGAATAAATTAAAACCTTACCAGCACACTCACAAAAACCTCACGTGATCTCTCCAAGAAAATTCAGATTGCACTCTACTCACTCTCGTGTTTGCACTCAGGGATATGATCCTTGGCTTTTTCTGATCCCCCTTCTGATCTCACCCTCTCGTTTGCCTTTTACCGCTCAATTCTCTCTTGTGGGTCCTTTAAAGAACTAACTCAAGATTGAGCAAGTTTCTTAGTTTGTGCGTCGGCTTAAAACAATATGGTTAGGGTATAGAAATGGTTATGGTAAAGGTAGGATAAAAAAGGTTAAGAAAAGAATAAAGGTAATGGAATAAGAAAAGATGAAAGAAAAAGAAATGAAATAGTAAATAAGTGAAGATAACTTACAACTCAAGTTGCAACACTTACTATCTTCCTTCACAAGAAACAACAAGGATACCTCCTTCAAGTTTGATGTTGGGCAGATTGTATGGTGCTTCCTTTGAGTATACTTTGCAACTTGCTTCACTTTTCTTTTTCTTTTGATTTTCTTCTTTTTCTTTTCTTTTTTTTGCACTCCAAATTTGATGTAGGAGTCTTTTTCTTTTCTCTTTTATTTTCTTCTTTCTTGTTGCTTTTTTTTGTAGCACTTTGAATGTCAATTCACCAAAGCTCTGATTACCGCTTGATGTAAGGCTAACCAGGCTTCTTCAATAATGGAGAAGTTGGCAACCTTGTTGTTTCCCGATCTAGGAGAGACACCAAATGCTACACCTTGGATTGAAAGTAATCTGCACAAAAGAAGAAGAATTGATTAAGTAATATGATAATTAAGAAATGAAAAGTAAATGGAAATGGAAAGAATTGAAATGGATAGAATAGTTATCAAAGAAGGGCTGCGGAAGTGTTGTAGAATGATCCTTCAAGTAATGATAGAATCGGTCTCCAATGGTGGTGATGGACGATGCCTTGTTGAGGATGAAGGATAATTCAAAGATGAAGAAATGGAAATTTATAAGTTGGTGATAATATAGGCGTGATATTGTGATGGAATATGGTGATGATATAGGCGTGATAATAGAGATAGACTATGGTGATGATATAGGCGTGATAATGGTGATGGACAGATTGTATCTTATAAAACTAAGAAGGAACCAATGCTATTAAAGGAGCAAAGACCGTTTCTTATAAGTTTTATAAGGGATGGTATGAAAGGACTTTAACCCACTAGTTTTTTAAACTAGGAACCAGAAGTATCAAGGTGAAGGAATGACGCCACAAGCTTTAGAAAGGCTTGCTTAATCGATATAGTTCTAAAAAAGAACTTGAAGAGAGAATAATCTCACAAAGGATTTTTAATTGATCAAAAGGTTGGTTTACGAATGAATGCCAAAGCCTATTTATAGATTTCTAAAGGCTTGGCCGAATAAATACATGCCTTTTCGGCAAAGTACATGTCTTAAAACGAAAATAAATGATGCTTGGATGAGGGGAGATGTCTTTGGCCGAATGGTTCCCATATCTCTTCATCTTGGCGCCAACTTGAAGCATGATGATGTTTAGGCCGAATAGAGAGAAGCCTCTTCATTTTGGCGCCTATTTCATTCACATGCAAAGCACATGGGTGGCTGGTCATGTGGCACTCACATGGATGGTGTAGAATGCTTAAGGCGTGGACTCCTCCATGGCGTGAAGATGAACAGAAACTTAGGGGTGACTTGGCATCAAACATGTGTCTAGGTGACATGGCATCAATGGGGCAGCAACTAATTATGAAAGGTCACATTTGTGTGAAACAACCTTTCATCATTTGAATTACTTCCCATGAGTTTGAGCTGAAGTTGAGCTGGCCATAGATGAAGGACATGTGTACAAGTCATAGGACAGCTCCTTGTGAAAAGGCACTTCTCGGAATGGCAACTCTTCGCGGAAAGGTACGAATCCACAAAAATTGACCTAGACCCTATTTGTAGTGCTCTGTGTGGTGAATATGATGGTGCAACTCTCCAACTGAAATGAAGTCTCTAGCTAGCTCAAAAGTCCAGCTCAAGTGAGCTGTGAACTCGGGGGTCAGCTAGCAACTTTTCACCATTTGTTCTTCATGATCTCCTGAGTCATCCTTTGTAAGATTTCCTAGCTTATTGACTCCAATTCAAGCTTTAAATCAGCTCCCATGATGTGGCCGAACATGTACCTAAAAAAGAAAGTATTTATAAGCTAAGTAATAAGATATAAATATGTGGTTCATAGATTATATTATATATCAACATAAAACATATTATATAATCTATTGTTTGGGGATGCATTTCTAAATGATTCAAAGGTTTTAATGCATTTGGTAGTAAGAGCTTTCCTGAAAAGTTTGGCTCTTGATCGAATTATTGGTCCTTGTGGCATTACTTCCATATCCTTTGAAGGTGGCGTTGGTGTACTCACATCACTATGTAAGACATGTCTTGTGTGCCAGCAAGACAAGATTGAGCAGAAGAAACCAGCTGGATTGTTGCAGCCTTTGCCAATCCCTGAGAGACCATGGGAAAGCCTTTCCATGGATTTTATTTCGGTCTGCCAGTTACCAATGGATTTTCTAGCATCATGGTAGTGATCGATAGATTTTCCAAGTATGGAACTTTTATCCCAGCATCCAAAGTATGCCCAGCCGAGGAGGCCGCTCGACTTTTTCTAAAACACGTGGTAAAGTACTGGGGCGTACCGAAAATGATTATCAGTGATCGGGACACAAGGTTCACTGGGAGGTTCTGGAAGGAGTTGTTCAAGTTGATGGGATCAAGCTTGAACTTCTCAACGAGTGTTCATCCACAGACAGATGGGCACACCGAGAGAGTGAATGCGCTCGTGGAGACTTACTTAAGGCACTATGTGAGTGCCACACAACGTGACTGGCCAAAATTGTTGGATATAGCCCAGTTTTCCTACAATTTGCAGAGGAGTGAAGCGACCAATCAAAGTCCATTTGAAATAGTTACCGGGCAACAACCGTTCACCCCAAATACAATCGCGACCGGATACAAGGGGCCGAATCCAACAGCATTCCAATTTGCCAAGGAGTGGCAAGAACCAAGAAGTGGGCGGATCGAAAGCGTCGGGACTTCAATTTTGAGGTTGGTGACCTAGTTCTTTCCAAATTAAGTGGCATCTTGCGCAACCCATATCACAAAGGGCTTGTGCGAAGATACGAGAGGCCGTTCAAGGTTCTAAAGCTAGTAGGCACCATGGCCTACAGATTGGAGTTGCCTCCAACCATCAAAGCTCATCTTGTGTTTCATGTGAGTTTGTTGAAGCTATACCATCAGGACAAGGAGGAGCTAGATCGAGGCAAGTCACACCGAGCGCCAGTCGGGGTAAAAGTCTCTTACGAGAAGGAATTAAAAGCCATCCATGCGTAGAGAGCCATTCATCGAGTGGGACATCGACCAAGGCTTGAATACCCTGTTCAGTGGAATGGGACTTCCCGAGAGTGAAGGAAGTTGGGAGCCTTCCAAAGACTTATGGCAATTCCGAGATAAATTGATCAGTTTCACTCTAGCCGCGCAACGAGGGCGTCGCTAGAACTAGTGGGGGAGAATGTCACAGATCGCCAGCCCATGACCAAACTCAATGCAATCAAGGCTGCCAAGGACTATCTTTACAACATTTTGGGCCTTCTAGAAGACCCAAGTGAGTTGAGCCAATCCACCTTGGAGACATGATAATTGTTTAGCATTATCTTAGAAGATAATGATACCAACTCATTGCCCACTTGTTGTAAATAGTGTAGAGCTCTCATCTTAGCCATTGATGTATTTTAATCCCAACCGTTCATTGTAGGGGACTCCAACTATAAAAGGAGGCTCACCCCCCCTTCATTTACACACCTCAAGTTGAAAAATACAAACTAGTATTCACTCTCAAATCTCTCTTCTTCCTTTGTGTGCCCATCTCTTTGTTTCCCATTTCCTTTGGGTTTTCCAACGTTCTAAGCAGTCTAGCCCCGTGACATATTGCACCAAAGTGCCAAATGGCCATTTATCTTTTATAAATACCATGAGTGGAACCCTTTAACGTCGTTAATACACCGTTATGTATTTTATTTGTAGCATTCTTTCATGTCGATTATGCACCGTTAAGCATTTTTTTTATCGCATCCTTTCATGCTGATAATGCACCGTTATGCACTTTCATTTTTGGCATCATTTCATGTCGATAATGAACCATTATGCATTTTTCATTTATGGCAACTTTTCATGCCAATAATTCACCGTTATGCATTTAACTTTCATTTTAGAGCAGTTTCTCCTCTAAAATTTATTCATAATATAATATTCATACACATTATAAACATATATTAAATACTGAAAAACATACATTAAATCAAAACCTTTGAGATGGACTCATTGCGAGTCTTCCTCCTCTCATATAAATACAATAAATCCACTCACATGATATACCTCCCCAGTATGTTGTACTGGCATCCAACTACTTGGTAACTTTATCCTTGCCCTTTTTCTTACTTGACTCGGGAGCTTGGTTATGATCTACACAAGTATCCAATAAGTACACATACAATACCAATGTTAGTATACTCTCTAACTTTTATACAAAAGTACAATTATTTTCAATTTCTATTACAATTTCATCCTATCTTACAATTTCAGGCTCAATAGATTGGTACCCCTACCATGGTGCCGATACTTCTATTATGATATCGATACTCCTTTTCAGTATCGATACCATTTCTATATTCTGGAATCCATGGTATTGATACATTTCTCTTAGTATCGATATCCACACCAGTACCGATACCCCTACTCAGATTTTCCATTTTTCAGCTCGATTTTCACCAAATTTTCTTTTAATTCTCTTACTTTTACCTCTAACAATACTCTTAAACTTAACATCACTTAATCCAACTAACTTTCCTCCATTTAGCTTCTTATAACATCCAAATTTTCTAAACAACATCTCAAAGCAAGAATCATACTACTTTTTCTAACATGATTTTAATCACATCCAATGCTTCTAATCTCTTATTTATTTTTTGACAAAGTTAAATATACTAGTAAATCTCAATAAAATCTCATATTTCAACATATCATTCAAAAACCCGCTTTTTTAAATCTCAATTAAATCATCCATCTCTTAGTTTTAATTCTATTTAACTCTTCCTTAAGCCTCTATAACACTCAAGGTTTCAAGAGCAAACCAAAAACGAAAGGAAAAGCTAGCTAGATGAAGCATTACCTTTGGTTGTGGAGGAGAGTACTTTCACGGGGAAGAAGATGAGAAATAAATTAGTGTATTTTTCACTTCCCCTTTTCATAAATACCTTAATTAAAATGGATTTTAAATCCATTACCCACTAAACGACCAAAATACCATTTCATTCTTCCATTCTTTCTAATTGGTCTTAATCACAATTTCTAAATCATTTTCTTATACTTTACCATTTATTCAATTTAATCCTCTAATTTTTTTAATCCTTTCAATATAGACACTGACCTGATATTTGGGGTATTACAATTCTTCCCCCTTAAGAAAATTCATCCTCAAATTTAAAGACTTTATGCTTTTACCAAAGCACTTCAACTAGAGGAATCGTTTTGCTGCGCCATTTCTTGATTTCTCGAGTCCAGATCCATATTGGTTCTTCTTCATAAGTCAATTATGATCGAATCTCTATTTCCTCCAATAGAAGAACATGTGATGGATCTGATCGATATTTCCTAAGCAATGACACATGAAAAATATTATAGGTCTTGTCCATTTCAGAATACAAAGCTAACTGATAAAATCTCATAAGGTCCAAAAAATCTCGGAGTCAATCCAAACCGCAATACTTCCTTCCATGGTAATACTTTCAAAAAAAAATTATTACCTTCTTGATATACAATCTCTTTTCTATTTAGATTAGCATAAGACTTTTGTCGATCGGAAGCTATCTTAAGATTGTCTTGGATAACTTTTATTTAGTCTTCCATTTCTTTCATTAATCCAGGGCCAACTAGATCTCGATCTTTTAACTCAAACCAATTTAATGGTGTTCAGCCTTTCACTTGCTGACATATCAAGCATCTCGCAACAACTTTGATATAGCTCTTTTCATACCAAGCCACCTAACGACTCTTTAAATCCTAATACATCTTCTTCCCGTCAAAGGACTATAGTGTGCCTCAGAAAGAATATATTTCTTCAGTTTATCATTATCGGGAATGCAAAGTCTTCCATGATAATATAAACATCCATCAACCCTCATTTCGAAATCTTTGAACTCTTCTTTTTCTACTTATAAAATTCTTATCAAGAAATTTTTGTCTTTCCTTTGTAGCTCTCTTACCCGATCTAATAAAAACATCAGCTTCATCTTTAATTCAGCCTACAATGCCATTTTCATTCAACACTAATCGAACATCCATAACTTGCAAATTTGCGAAAAAAAGGTTTCTGACCAAGTGCCTCTACAACAACAATGGCATTTCCTGGAAGATAATCAATGATCACATCATAATCCTTTAAAAGTTCTATCTATCTTTTTGTCTCAGAGTCGACAAGTACTTTAGGATTTTGTAATTAGCACAACTATAGCACCGCTCACCATACAGATAATGGTGTCAAATCTTTTAAGGCAAACTCGACTACTGCCAACTTTAAATCATGCATAGGGTAATTCCTCTTGTGAGTCTTTAACTTTATCGAGGAATACGCCACAACTTTATCTTTTTTGCATAAGCACCCTTCTTAAGTCGTTAGGAGATGCATCACTAAAAACCACATAATCTCAAGTTGTATACCCACTGGTGCCTCTATTAACATTCTCTTTATCATTTCAAAACTCTATTGGCTTGGAATACACCAAAATATCATCTATAAACACCATCACAAATTGATCCAATTAAGATTGGAATACTCAGTTCATCAAGTCCATAAATATTGCAGGAGCATTCGTCAATCCGACTGGCATCACAACAAATTCATAATGTCCATAACGAGTCTGAAAAGTTGTCTTTATTATATCCCTCTTTAATCTTTGGTTGGTGGTATCCTAACCTATGGTCTATCTTAAAGAACAATGTTGTGCCTTTCTATTTCTTAAACATATCATCAATCTTCGAAAGATGATACTTATTCTTTATGGTTACCCTACTTAACTGTTAATAATCTATGCATAACCACATAGATTCATCTTTCTTTCCGCTAATAACACAAATACTCCCTAAGATGATACACTCGATTTGATGAAACCTTGATCAATCAACTCTTTTAATTTAGCCTCTAATTCTCTTAACTCGCTTAAGTCATTTAATACAAATCATAGAAACATGCTCAATATCTTTATAACCATCAACCTTGAATTCCACCTCTTGATCTGAAGGTAACCCAGTTAATTCATCTTAAAAGAAATCTATAAATTTTCTAGTTATGTAAATATCATACAATTCTACTTAATTATTTGATTATCTAAAGCATTAGCCAGAAAAGCTATACATCTTTCTGACATTATTTTCTTCGCAATCATTGTCAATATCACCTTGAGCAATGATTTTGCTCTCTCTAACTATAATTTCCATATCCTCTGTATCTTTCTGAAATAATCATTTTTGGAAACAAACAACCTATACCAATATGATCTTAACTCATCAATTGATAATTCCATCAGATTCACCGGGAATATAGTCCCTGAAATCTTTATCGAATATTTACTACCTGTCCAACTCCCACTTACACCATGACCCATAGGGTTTACTGCTATCATCTCACTCGAGATTAAGTTGAATATAATACTTTTATTTTAAATTTCTTATTTTTTTTGAGGTAATATGTGTAACTTTTTTGGATCCATTGAAAATACTCTCGAGTAGTTGAAACATATTCTATCTCAACTATGAAAGTCTAAATATCCACATCATTTAATAAGAAGACTTGACAACTTTGCAACAATAACTTCATAGCAGTTAATGCTAAAATTACACTAGTAACCAAATTTACTCTTTTTCCTATCGTTATGAGCTTGACATTTTTCCAAGTTCTCGAGAATTAATCTCAATTCTAAATAATAATTCATTGTAGCATGGAATGGATAGAAAATCCATTTTTCAAAATTACCTTCTAAAAATAGCACTATCAAGTCCATAAAACTTAAAATTTATTCTTAGATAAACTTATAATCATTTGATTCACTAACAACTTAACTTTCTATAAACTTTTAGTGGTCAACGAGTTACCGCTTACTCATTTCCTCTTACTCAAATTAACAATGTTTTAAACAATTTAATGCTTCACTTAAATATTTCTCAATTATTTAAGCTTACATGAAGAAACCTCATAATCATCACTAGATTCATAAATCTCCTCTGGATCCTCATCTGATTCAACTTCTCTTATAAGTCGTTCAAACTTTTTAATGGGTTCCACAAATACAAAAATGTCGTTAAACGCTGGGGCATCCCTAGCAGTTCTACCCTTCTAAGGCGTGATACTGAAGTCATGTCGGATTCTCCTAGGTCAATTTTGATCTCGACCTTTCTTTTCAATATTATAAACTTTATTACCTTAAACATTTATTTTCTACATCTATTAGGACAAACATAATAATAACACTCAAGTTAGTAAGGAGTGACATCAATCACACACTAATTGACACCATATCAGTAACTTTGACAATCTTAATGGCATGTAATCCTTTTTCTCAATTCAATTAACCTTGGTTTCGATAGAGAATCGGCTAAACCTGTGGCTCTGATACCAATAAATGTAACAACCATTTTCCGTATACATTTTCGTACACAAGTCATAATTGTAACACATAACTTTTCAAAACATTCACTCATTTGTAAAACCCATAAAATTTTGTTTCAAAATTAAAACAAAACATTTTATTACTAAAATAAAACATTCGTTGAAACATATTACTAAAAATTATCACTTTAAATACATTCCATAACTTTTTTCTTAAAGTCGATTACATGCCAACAAATTTTCAAAATAAACATGATTGTCCTACTGTTACTGATGAGAGTCAACTTTAGATTGATGATAGTTGCTACTACACCCTTTACCCGACTATTTGTTGCTTTTTCATACACGTGAAATCAACACACGTTAAGTATTTACTTAGTGAGATATAATATTGTAAAGAAACTGCAATCATCGAAATTATTCTTATTATGCCCAGCATACCTATTTTTCTATATTTTTTTCTCAATTATTCTTTATTTACCCTATGTTTATTAAATGAGAAAGTAATGTACATGTGTTGCATCAAAGTGCCAAATGGTCATTTACCTTTATAAATACCATGAATGCACCCTTTTATGCCTTTAATACACCGTTATGCATTTTCATTTATGACATCCTTTCATGCTGATAATGCACCATTATGTATTTTCATTTATGGAATCCTTTCATGCTGATAATGCATCGTTATGCATTTTCATTTATGGCATCCTTTCATGCCGATAATGCACCATTATGCATTTTCATTTATGGCATCATTTCATACCGATAATACATCGTTATGCATTTTCATTTTTGGCATCCTTTCATGCCGATAATGCACCATTATGCATTTTCATTTATGGCATCCTTTCTTTCCGATAATGCACCATTATGCATTTTCATTTATGATATCCTTTCATGCCAATAATGCACCATTATGTATTTTCATTTATGGAATCCTTTCATGCCAGTAATGCCCCATTATGCATTTTCATTTATGGCATCCTTTCATGCCGATAATGTACCATTATTCAATTTCATTTATGATATCCTTTCATGCTAATAATGCACCGTTATGCGTTTAACTTTCATTTTAGAGCAGTTCATACTCTAAAACTTATTTGTAATATCATTTCCATACACAGTATAAACATATATTAAATACTGAAAAACATACATTAAATCAAAACCTTTGAGATTGACTCATTACGATTCTTCCTCCTCTCATATAAATATAATAAATGAACTCGCCTGATATACCTCCCTAGTATGTTGTAATGACGTCCAACTACTTGGTAACTTTATCCTTGCCCTTTTTCTTGCTTGACTCGGGAGTTTGGTTATGATCTACACAAGCATCCAATAAGTACACATAACATACCAATGTTAGTATACTCTCTAACTTTTATACTTTAATAATACTCAAAAGTATTATTATTTTCAATTTCTATTACAATTTTAGGCTTAATAGTATTGGTACACCTACCATGGTATCGATACTTCTATACTATGGTACCGATACTCCCTTTCAGTATCGATACCATTACTATATTCTGGAATCCATGGTATCGATACCTTTCTCATAGTATCGATACCCACATCAATATCGATACTAATTGCATCAGTATCGATATTGTTCATCGTAATTCTTTAAATTTAAACCTATAATATCGGTACTATTCTTCCAGTATCGATACCCCTACCCAGATTTTCCATTTTTCAGCTCGATTTTCACCAAAGTTTCTTTTAATTCTCTTACTTTTACCTCTAACAATACTCTTAAACTTAACATCAATTAATCCAACTAACTTTCCTCCATTTAGCTTCTTATAACATCCAAATTCTCTAAAGAACATCTCAAACCAAGAATCATACTACTTTTTCTAACATGATTTTAATCATATCCAATGCTTCTAATCTCTTATTTACTACTTCGACAAAGTAAATATACTAGTAAATATCAATAAAAACTCATATTTCAACATATCATTCAAAAACCCACTTTCTTTAATCTCAAATAAATCATCTATCTCTTAGTTTTAATTCTATTTAACCCTTCCTTAAGCCTCTATAACACTCAAGGTTTCAAGAGCAAACAAAAAACGAAAGGAAAAGCTAGCAAGATGAAACCTTACCTTTGGCTATGACTTTCACATGGAAGAATAAGAGAAATAGCTTAGTGTATTTTTCACTTTTCCCTTTTCCTCCTTTTCTTAAATACCCTAATTAAAATGGATTTTAAATTCATTTCCCTCTAAAGGACCAAAATACCCTTTCATTCTTCAATTCTTACTAATTGGTCTTAATCACAATTTCTAAATCATTTTCTTATACTTTACCATTTATTCAATTTAATCCTCTAATTTTTTTTTTAATCCTTTCAATATAGTCAGTGACATGATATTTGGGGTATTACAGCACCAGCCACTAGCGGCTGCAGCAGAGTAATTAAGCATTCATTGTCAAATGGTTGAGCGTATTTATAACATATACTACTTTGTAATCACCTTAACTTAATCATATATATATATTCCTTCAAAGAATATATATATTTCACGCATAAAATAAATGCATAATATGGGTATTGATGTAAATGTGTACACATGGGAAGCCAAAGTATAAATCATATAAATCAAATGGGCATAAATGTAAATAGAACATAGAACAAGAATTAAAATGTACATAGGACTGGGTTTTTAAGAACCCCGATTGAATGTTCTTCACAAATGAAGAACATGATGAACATTTGAGAGAGAAAGAGAAAATTGTTTTAATTTATTTTTGGGAGAAACAAAAAATGAATTGTGTTTCTGATTTTGGGGCTTTTATATTGAACCGAGGACTCATTCGGAGGCACCAGGATCCGCGCCTAGCAAATGGGTAGGGTATAATCGCCATCGCAGTCCCTACTTCTTTTTAAGTTAATTATTTCCTTTCTTTACTTTAGTTCATACTTATTTATATTTATTTTTAATGTGGCTATTTTAGGTTTTAATTCCAATTTACCTTTTAATTCATTTTCCTTCTACAAAAGCCCTTTAATTCTATTTCCCTTTTGATTTTTATTAGCTTTATTTCTGGCCATATATAGTTGTTGTGTAATTATTTTTTGTTTTGAGCTTTCATGTATGTATCCTTTTTAACTTGGCATGTTTTAATTTTTAATGTAGCCCACGATTCCATGACTACTTAGTTAGCCTTAATTTTAGATCATCATTTAGAATAATTAGGGAATTTTTTAAAATAGTTTCCGCTTTTGTTCGGGTTCTTTTTAGAGCCTTACTTTTATATTTAGGTTCGTTAATTAAATAATTTATTCTCAACGTAAATGAAGCCTTAATTTTAGGTTTAGTCTCTTTAATTTTTGTTTACTAATTAAAAATCTTTAGGTTTAATATTAGAGTTTCAATTTTAGGATTAGTCTTATTAAGTCTTTTAAAATCCATAATTTAGTACTTTAGTTAGATGAAGCTTTAATTAAGTTCAAAAATTGGTTGTTTGATTGTATAATTCATTTTCAAAAAATAAAGGCAGTGTTCATTTATTAGGCATTTAATAGTGTATCACCCGCTTATGCTCGGGGTGACCATTATCATCACTCGAAATAAATCAACATCATTTTCAAATTATTGCATTATGGTTTAAAAACTAAGGCAATATTTATTTAATGGGAATAATGGTAAACCTCCACTTGTGTCCGGGTAATTATTATTAATTCCTAATTTCATAAATATGCTTTTCAAATATGCATACATAATGGATCAAAAATTAAATAAAATCTCAAACTAATAATTTTCAATCTTATAACCATAGGTAATCAACAAGGTGTATCAATTTTGGGTATTGTGGGGTGCTAATCCTTTCACATGTAATCGACTTTCGAACCCATTTTGTGATTTCACATACCAAAACTTAGTATTTTTTATAAAATAAAATATTTTATTTAAAATTACTTGATTTTCTGTGGTCAAATTCGACTTTAAAAATGATTGGTGATAACTCTCATATTTTAACATCTTTCAAAACCAGTTATCAACCCGAAAAAGGTTGTTGTCACAACAATCATATCTTGGAACACTAGGGGTTAGGGTAAAAGGAGAAGTCTAGAGTGGTTCGGAGATTGATTTCCAATAAGAGACCAAACATTCTATTTATTCAAGAGACTAAACTGGAGATCATTAGACCTGTTTTACTTAGGAAACTAGGGGAAAAGATCTTAAGGGGTATATATTGTCTCTCTCACAAGGAGCTGCAGGTGGACTATTGTATTTGTGGGATGATAATTTCTTCGAGATGAAGGACAATTTTATCTCCAGAAGGTTCATAGTTATTGTCGATCAGATTAAGTTGAGTCAATTTCAATGTAGTTTCATCAAATTTATATGTGCCATCAATAAAGTCAGATAACGAAACATTTTTCTCATAATTACTTTCCCATTTGGAAAACAAGGTTGACGATGAGCATGCATTCAGTCGAGTTGTTTAGGAATTTCATTCAACATGCTATGTTAATTGATCTGTAATTACATGGTGGAGCTTATACTTGGTGTAATAACAAAGATAATCCGACGTTCGTAAGGCTTGATCAGATCTTAGTGGATGCCCAGTTTATGGCAGCATTCCCAAATATATCACAAAGTCTACTTTTAAAATCGATATCAGACCATAATGCAATCCTACTTGAAAATTGTGGAGGCAACTGGGGGTCGACACCCTTTAAATTTTATAATTATCTTCTAAAGGAGATGGTGGGTATTCTTAAACTCTCCAAAGTGGCTATCAAACAATGGTCCAAAAGTCATCATTTGAAGTCGTCCAAATTGATTTAAGTCTTGGAAAAGAAAATCCACAATATAGAAAGAGCAATGCAGCAGGGATTTTCGGACTCCAATTCAATGCTCTCTTTATCTAAATGCAAGGAGGAATTATGAAATCTTCTAGGGATTGAGGAGAGAATTTGGCTACAAAATTCCCATATGAAGTGGTGGATGGATTTATAAATCCTATCTAAAGTTCTATCTGAGTGTGAGAATGCTGCCAAGTTGTAATATGCTTGTCTCAAAGATTAAGCCATGCATGTGTAAGTATGAACTAAGACTGTGAAACTGCGAATGGCTCATTAAATCGTTATAGTTTGTTTGATGGTATTTTCTACTCGGATAACCATGGTAATTCTAGAGCTAATACGTGCAACAAACCCCGACTTCTAAAAGGGATGCATTTATTAGATAAAAGGTCGACGCGGGCTTTGCCCGCTGCTCTGATCATTCATGATAACTCGACGGATCGCACGGCCTTTGTGTCGGCGACGCATCATTCAAATTCTTCCCTATCAACTTTCAATGGTAGATAGTGGCCTACCATGGAGGCTGAGAGTGACGAAAGCTGATGAACTGAGATAACAAATGAAGAAGGAGGAAACTTAAAGATACAGAGATGACAAAATGAAGCTTTTATTGAACATTGAAGAAAATACTATGCCTACAACCTAATATAAGTATGGCTTATATAGCCCAAGTAACCAACAACCATAACAAACTAAGAACAAGCTAATAACAAACCATAACAAACTAATAACACTCTAACATTCACTCTACTTTTACACCTTTTAATTTTCTTCAAAATGAACTTGCTAAGTTGATCAAACAAAGAATGCAAACTTAATAAACTGTAATTCAACCGTCTTGCCATCTTGATGAACAATTTACCGGACAAATTCTCTTTCACCTAAAACATCTTCTTTCTTCAACTTTCCTCAGCTTTTCTTCTTCTTTTCAAGATTTGTTTTTCATCTTCACTTTCTTCCTCTTTACTTATTGGGACTTTCTTTTTGTTGGAAGCAAGTGGTTAAGCTACGAGCTCCCGGATGCAATCTAAAGCCTCTTTTGGGAAAGAAAACATCCTATTTTGTCTAGTTAAGGAATGCAAGGTTGTTAAACTCTTAACCCTCCCCAGAGATTTTCTTCTATGGTAACTTGGCTGTTAAGCCTCAAAGTTCCATGTCAAACTTTGGAGAAGAAGTAACAAGTGATGAAAGATACTCTATGAACACCTTAAAGCTATTGTATGATTGGAGAACCGAACATAAAATTGCATAACCAGCAAAATAGTAGATGCACTAACTGAACCACTCAATTGTCACCTTAGAATCAAACCAACAACAATTTGTAGCAGTAAAATCACAATACGAACAATCACACGAGCAGTAGTGAACCAAACCACCAAATATTAACTAAAACAGCATCTAAAACAAAATAAAAATTGATATCTGCAACAAACTCTATTGAAGCATCCACACCCGACACAGATGAGCTAGAAATTGCACGAGACAAATGCTGCTTAAGCAATAAGAGTGCTGGCGGTTGTAGATTCATATTTCTAGACAGGAGAAAGCTTCTTTGTTTTCTTGTAGTAGCGAGTGAGCCAGTAAATACTACTCTCAACAAGAATCAACCTGAACTTGGAATCCTTGTCTTCCTGTTTCTCTCCAGATACTTGCGGATGTCAACGACCTTCTTGATGAGGTGATACAAATCCTCAGGAATTTCAGGGGAAAGACCATGGGCCTTAAGGATACGCAAGATCTTGCTTCCAGTAACTCTCTTAACCTGAGCAATATCATGAGAATCACTAAGAATGACACCAATCTGAGATGAGGTCAAGTCTTTCTTTGCGAACTTGCAAATGTTTTCCTCAGCATCTTGAGAAGAGATCTTGAGCCAGTTTGGTGGGGTTCTCTTATAAGGTAGAGCTGAGGCAGAAATACCCTTACCGCAACTGTGCATACGACCCATGGTAACAAAGGATTTTCGATGAAGAAAACAAAAACAAACGGACGGTGAATAGCGACAGACGGTGGTTGAGGATTCGGTTACTGATCGGTGTTTAGAAAGAAAACAACAACAAACGCAAGCGAAATAAAGATGCAGGATCATCGGTGAATGATACCATGTGAGAATGCTGCCATGGAGGCTGAGAGTGACGAAAGCTGATGGACTGAGATAACAATTGAAGAATGAGGAAACTTAAAGATACAGAGATGACAGAATGAAGCTTTTATTGAACATTGAAGAAATACTCTGCCTACAACCTAATATAAGTATGGCTTATATAGCCCAAGTAACCAACAACCATAACAAACTAATAACAAGCTAATAACAAATCATAACAAGCTAATAACACTCTAACATTCACTCTACTTTTCCACCTTTTAATTTTCTTCAAAATTAATTTGCTAAGTTGATCAAACAAAGAATGCAAACTTAATAAGCTGGAATTCAACCGTCTTTCCATCTCAATGAACAATTTACAGGACAAATTCTCTTTCACCTAAAACATCTTCTTTCTTCAACTTTCCTCAGTTTTTCCTCTTCTTCTTTTCAACAATTGTTTTTCATCTTCACTATTCTTCCTCTTCACTTATTGGGACTTTCTTTTTGTTGAAAGCAAGGTGGTTAAGCTAAGAGCTCCCGGATGCAATCTGAAGCCTCTCTTGGGCAAGAAAACATCATATTTTGTCTGGTTAAGGAATGCAAGGTTATTAAACTCTTAACCCTCCCCGGTGATTTTCTTCTATTGTAACTTGGTTGTTAAGCCTCAAAGTTCCATGTTAAACTTTGGAGAAGAAGTAACAAGTGATGAAAGATACTCTATGAACACCTTAAAGCTACTGTATGATTGGAGAACCGAACGGAAAAATGCATAACTAGCAAAATAGTAGATGCACTAACTGAACCACTCAATGGTCTCCTTAGAATCAAACCATCAATAATTTGTAACAGCAAAATCACAATACGAATAATCACACGAGCAGTGGTGAATCAAAGCACCAAATATTAACTAAAACAGTATCTAAAACAAAATAAAAATTGACATCTGCAACAAACTCTATTGAAGCATCCACACCCGACACATATGAGCTAGAAATTGCACGAGCCAAATGCTGCTTAAGCAACAAGAGTGCTGGCGGTTGTAGATTCATATTTCCAGACAGGAAGAAGCTTCTTTGTTTTCTTGTAGTAGCGGGTGAGCCAGTGAATACTACTCTCAACAAGGATCAACCTGAACTTGGAATCCTTGTCTTTCCTGTTTCTCTCCAGATGCTTGCGGATGGCAACGGCCTTCTTGATGAGGTGATACAAATCCTCAGGAATTTCAGGGGCAAGACCATGGGCCTTAGGGATACGCAAGATATTGTTTCCAGTAACGCTCTTAACCTGAGCAATATCATGAGAATCACTAAGAATGACACTAATCTGAGATGGGGTCAAGCCTTTCTTTGTGAACTTGCAAATGTTTTCCTCAACATCTTGAGAAGAGATCTTGAGCCAGCTTGGTGGGGTTCTCTTATAAGTCAGAGCTGAGGCAGAAATACCCTTACTGCGTCTGTGCATACGACCCATGGTAACAAAGGATTTTCTATGAAGAAAACAAAAACAAACGGACGGTGAATAGCGACGGACGGTGGTTGAGGATTCGGTTACTGATCGGTGTTTAGAAAGAAAACAACAACAAACTCAAGCGGAATAAAGATGCAGGATCATCAGCGAATGATACCATGTGAGAATACTGCCATGGAGGCTGAGAGTGACGAAAGCTGATGGACTGAGATAACAATTGAAGAAGGAGGAAACTTAAAGATACAGAGATGACATAATGAAGCTTTTATTGAACATTGAAGAAAATACTCTGCCTACAACCTAATATAAGTATGGCTTATATAGCCCAAGTAACCAACAACCATAACAAATTAATAACAAGCTAATAACAAACCATAACAAACTAATAACACTCTAACACTAAGAGACTCAAATCTTGTGTTGAATCTATAATAAAGTCCATATCAGTTTGCTTTAATTATAGGAAGACAAATACTAGGTTGCTCCTTTATTGTGAACAAAGGGATCGACTACTTGAATCAAAGGGGTTGTTTTCAAAATAGATTTCAAGAGGGCCTACGATACTGGTGATTGGAATCTTTTAATAAGGGATATAAAATAAATGGGCTTCGGGGAGCATTAGTGTTCTTTGATATTTAATTGTATTTCTACAACTTCGATATCAGTTTTAGTTAATAAAGTTCCCACGGATAGCTTCTGGATGGCTAGAGGCCTTCGGCAAGGGTGCTTTGTATCTCCATTTTTGTTCAACTTGATTGGTGATTCTCTAAATCTCATGTTTTCAAAGGTAGTGGAATTGGTCCTATTTAGTGGTTTCTCTATTGGAAAAAATGACAAGTTTTTTATGTTATCTTATCTACAGTTCACGGATGACTTGATAATCTTCTGCAATGCATCGCTTGGCCAGGTTAAGAATGTTGAAAGGGCATATTTTTGAAATGGCTTCGGGTCTCCAGTTAAATCTTTCCAAGAGAGATTATTTGGAATCAATATCAAGGAATCTATCCTTGCGAGCTGGGTATCGTCCATTAGTTGTTTTGCAGGATCTTTTCGTTCGGATTATCTTGGCCTCCCGTTAGGTCCCAAAAAACATTATGCCTCCTTGAAACCAGTGATTCAAAAATTCCATAGCAAACAGTCTGGTTGGAAATCAAGCTCTTTGTCTAGCTAGCAAACTTGTGCTCATTAAGTCAGTCTTAACTTTCCTGTCCATTTATTTTCTTTCTACGTTCAAAATGTCCTCGGTGGTATCTGGGACGTTGAACTCCTTAATGGCGAACTTTCTTTGCGGTGGTACTGAGGATATGAATCGAATTCATTAGATCAAGTTGTTGACTGTATGTTTACCAAGGGTGAATGGAGGCATGGGTATTTTTGATCTTGATTTTCTAAACCGTGCATTGTTAGGCAAATGGATATGGAAATTTGCTAATGAAAAGGACAGCCTATGAAAGAGTGTAATCTGCCCAAAATACAACTTAGATGTCAGGTCTATTTTACCAAATAGCTCGAAGCTTTATCGCACTTCTTGGTTGTGGAGAAATGCAATTAAATACTTTTACAAGGATGATGCAATTGTCTCCTGTCTTCGAGACCATCTTCGGGTATAGGTTACTCTTTTGGTTAGATTCTTGGCTGTGCGAAGCCCCTTTGAAAATAAAGTTTACGATGATTTTTGCCCTTTCTTTAAACAGAAATGGAAAAATTTTCACAATTTGGCTCAAAAGGTCTTTCGGGCTGGGTATGGAATATACTTTTGTGAAGAAGGTTGTTCGATTGAGAGGTATGGCAATGGGATGATCTTTTGTCAATGCTGAATGGTGTCTGATCTAGTGATGCTGAGAATGACTGGCTGTCTTGGATTGAAGACGAGGAAGGCTCTTAATCGGTTAAATATTTCGGTAAGATTTTTCAAAATCGATTAGCCCTACCCCTTTTTGAGGCAAGTATGTGTGGTTGGGATTAGCTAATCTGAGTGGAAATTCTCGTTTGCAAGTGGTACTCAAGAGAGTTTTATGTCAAAGCTGAGTTAATGAAACGTTGGGATCTTTCTGTCGTGGATCCTCTTTGTCCCTTGTGCAGACTTGAACTAGAATCGGCCTTTCACATGTTTATCAAATGGAAGGTTTTATGGGAGTTATGGAATCAATTTCTTCATTTCTGGAACCTATCTTCAGTTTTTCCAGGTGGAATTCCTTCCTTTTTAATAGCATGGTATGATTTGTCCATTCCTTACATTTAGAGTCGATTTGGAAGTTTATACCTTGTGTTGTTATATGGTCGATATGGAAGTTTAGTAATGAAATCGTGTTTGGTAATAATAAGTTGGACGCCTCCCAACTTTTCTTCTTAGCGAAGTTTTAGCTTGTATATTGCTTTAAGGCTAAAGTTTCGTCTTCCCTGGTTTCGATTGCTAATCTTGTATGTGATCCTTCACTGGTGGATAAATATTCCTCTAGCGGATCTTCAAGTTTAGTTTCAGCGTCTTGGTCACCTCCTCCCCCCAGTTTTTGAAATACAATGCTGATGGCGTTAAGAATCGTGATTGGAGTCCTGGGGAATTGGTGGCATTCTTCGAAACCTGGATGGGAAATACTTGGGGACATTCTCTGAAGCAATCGGTCCGGGTCCTCTTGTTATGGGTGCACTCTTGGTAGTAAGTTATGGTCTAAAGTCTTTCTATGCATCAAATCTAAGAAAGAAATTCAGGTTGATCTCGGAATGTGATGGTAAAACTTCTTTGAACTGGATTATTAATCGGCCTCATGCCCCGCCTCCTTTGTTCGCCTCGTCTGTGATATTGTATCAATGGTTATGGTCTGAGCAGTCATTACGCGTCACATTCATCGGAGTGCCAACACTAGGGCAGATGGGCTAGCAAAACAATGGATTGGGTAATAGTGTGTTGTTTTGTTACTAGGTTTGATTGCAATCTTTACTGCTGTGACTTACTGTTTCTGTAATACTGCTGACCTTTGTTTTTAATTGTACTTGAATTTAATTTAGTAGTATAATATGAGGTACTATTTTCCTCATTCTGTTATTTATATAAAAATGTATGTTGATAATGAAGTATAAATGACACTCATAAAAAAAACATGTATATCTAATCAATATATGTTTCCTTTTTGCTTTGAAAAAAGAGTTCTTTTATTATTTTTTAGTGTTGAGAATTGATTTTATTCCTCAAGTTTTTTTGTTTTTGGGTTGCTTCAATCTTGTCTTATACTTTGGAGGTGGTGTTTCTTCATTGAAGAGAACAATCAAATGGTTGCTCAGTTCGTAAGTTGCATTATGTCGTTTTTTTTTTTTTTTTTTGCAGAGGCAATCTTAAAAAGACCTAAATATATGGCTGCATTGTATTGTCGAAGTTGTCTAGTTTTTTACCTGTTTGTTTTATATCCTTTTTCTCCAATTTAAATTAGGAAGGTTTTGAATGATACTCACAATCATAATTAAGCCCTTTTAAGATTACATGAATAAAATCAAATTTATCAAGCAAATATATATATATATAACTTATACTCAATTAAACCATCAAATAATCAATTAATCTATATTATTTATTTTTTTATCATGTAGTATAATGTTTTTAGGATTGTAATAACCCGATTTTGTCCTGGTTAACCAAAACCGAGCCCAAACCACAACTTGCCCACATTTAATCTAACCTAAACTATTTACCCTAACTAGGGTTGTAAATGAGACGAGACAGATCGCGAGCTATTCAAAATCGATTCGATCAAAGCTCGATAAATACTCGGATTGAATGGACTCGAGTCGAGTTCTTAACGAGCTGAAATGAGCTACTCGATATTCGACTTAAAAAGCTCGTGAGCAGCTCGAAAATATAATATATTAAGATTTTATTTAAAAAAATAAATTAATAATAATATTAATATTTATGTATTGATTTTTTTTTAAAATGCAGTAAGATTTTATGTATTTAAGGTTTATGTTTGAGTTTGAGTTTGAGGTTTCAATCGAGTTAAGTTTAAGATTTTTTTTTTTTCGAGCCTTTTTGAACTAGTTACAAGCTTCAGTTCAGGATCTCGAGTTCGAGTCGAGCTTAAAAATTTTAAGCTCGTGAATTTTCGAGTCGAGCTTCATTTCAGAGTTTTCGAGTCAAGTCGAGCTCAACAATACTCGAACGACTCGACTCGTTTACATCCCTAACTCTAACCCTGAGACTCCTACGCCGCCAGCCATCACAGCCACCCCAATTCAATTGGTCACCTCATCGGAACACACCTGTTCCAAAACAGTGAAAACAAATCAAATCAACAAATGAAAAAAAAACAAAAAATCAATCAATCCCAGAAAACTTGAGACCCCATATTTTTCGATGTCAAATCTCACCAATCCTAGATATAGCCATCATACCCATACACCCTACCCAACCACCAAATCGAGCCTCACCATATAACCGAGAGAAGTAGATTCAAAAGGGAGCGGCATATTCGAACGAGAGGAGAATCGAGGAAAAGGAAAAAAACTGAAACAAAAAAAAGAAAGTAGATTCGAAAATGGGCCTCACCTTTAAACAGTCGGTCATTGCATTGGAGTTTTAGCCCTTGTTTTTCGAAGTAGTTATCGGGACCGGTTACAACGGTGGTCGGAAGGAGGCCTTTTATCTCCCACAACAAGGATGTTCGAGAAGGAGGGAAGAGAGTTGAGAGAAATAATTTTTTTCTCTCTGCTATTGAACTGAAAATACAAAAGAAAAGAAAAGAAGAATGAGGGAGAGGGAGAGGGAAGCGGCGGCAGAAGAGAGTAAAATGAGTGTGGGCTAGGGTTTTTAGAAATTATAAAAGGAATTAGGGTTCCTGATATTACCACTTGATCAAATTATGTAGAGAGTGTCTCCCCTTTTTAATTCTTTCATTTTGGTCATCGAATGAAGGTTACATTCTCAGTATTTGTTTTGTATATAATTTTATTCCTAATCTTATCATATTTAGATGAATGTTTTAATTTTGAACATTAGTTTATGGTTTGTTCATTTTGGTCCTCAATGATATTTCTAAAAACTTATGCATAACTAGTATTTATGACCTAAAATTTTGCTTTATTTTCATTTTAATCCCTATTTGCAGTCGATGTGGTTTATTTGCAATTTCAATCCCTATTTGCAGTCGATGTGGTTATTTGCAATTTCAATCCTTAGTTTTATTACTTAGTTATGAACTGGTCTATATTTTAAATAACCAATGTATATTTTAGTCCCTTTTGCTTGTCAATGGTTAAAAAGCGCAATTCACGCTTTAGTTCCTCCTACGTTTGCGGTATATTAGCTTTGGGTCGCCATTTTGGATTTGGGTTAATGCTTCTAGGGACCCGTGTATTTATTATTTGCTCTGATCTGATTCTTAGATTTTTCATGGTTTTCATTTTAGCCATTTATATGTATGAATAATTATGTAATATATTATACTGTGGGTGTATACGTAGCATGCTACCTACTTTATTTGTATTCTATTTTGCATATCCGTTATATTACTTAACCCTTATTTATATTTACACATATTTTATTATTTTTCGTTTATCCATTTTTATTTTATTTGTTTATGTTTATTCATTTTAATTTATATCATGCATTAATGTATTTTAGAATTATTTTGCTCGAATATTTTCAAGAACACTTGTGGTAGAATGGGTGTTAAAAGAATAAGTTGACAGAAGCAGTGCGATTTAATAGGACATTCAAATGAAAAGATAACTTGAAATAAATCAGATTTCCCCTTGATAAATAATTTGAAATAAATTAATCGGTTGTTCAAAAAAAATGATCTTATTTTAATTTTTGACTTGATTTCACAAATTCCACTGCAACGACAACGTATAAGCGATTAGGTGTCAATTTCGAACGCTGTGGGGGAGCTTACCATTCCCCACACGTAATAACTCTTGAACCTTTAAAAATAAATTTATGGCAAAACATAGACATGTTTTGTCTTAAAAATGATTTTTCATAAAATTATTTAAAAAGAAATTTTTAGGTATTCGACAGGTCAGTGGCGACTTCGAATTTCAAATTAAATCAATCTTCATAAAAAAATCCCTAATTTTCTAAAATAAAGTCATAATTATTTTAAATTCTTAATTTTTTTCAAAAAATTATCATGACAGCTTGGAGACTCCATTTGAAACTTTCGAGAGTCAAGCCATTAATCACTTATACATTGTCTTTGTACTGGAAAATATAAATTCAAGTCTATAATTAACCTATGATTCTTTCTATTCAATATTGGTTAATTTATTTTGAATTATTTATTAATAAATGTACTATTCTTTGATTTTTTTTTTCAGCTTCATAAAAAATTTAAAAGGTGATTCTTTGATTTTGGATTTTTTGAGGTCAAAGACTCGTATGTTCCTCCTCACACACGCCACGTGCACTAGTATGACATAACCTCTATACCTGAGTTCCATCCCAATTAAGTAGGGGTGAACACTATGCTTTCGTGTGAATTTATTCCCTATACAAGCTATAGCGATTAATCTTTGGGATACACGCCTTATACCTTCGTGGGAATTTATTTCCTTGTATGGGTATAGGGAAGTGGATTCCCTCGAATTGAACTCATTCCATGTGAAGCCTATAATGGGTGAGGATCGAGGGTTTAGTGGCCCAAGGGGCAGAAATATCAAGGAAAATTCAAGTATCCTTTCCTCTAGAGGCAAAACCATGCATATAGTGAACTATAGAATGGCCACCCTAGGTAGGGCCACACTTAACCTTTTTCAGTCAGTAGGTATCGAAATAAGCGTACACCAAGGAGGAACGACTTTGAACCTTCACCCATTGCTTTAAATTCATAGAATAAAATTCTTTTCGAATAAAAGCATGTGAACTAGATATATCGTGGCTAGGATTATTTTCTTAAAAATAAAACATGTCAGGTAGAAAGCATGTCCTCGGTAAAATTGCTATTTAATAAAAGGAGAAAATAACTTCAGTGACTGAAAATGCTTTATAATATACGATTTTAACCAACTTTTTTTGGATTTGCAAAAATAACCAACAAAATCGCAACGCGGTTTCAAATTCGCAACACGAACTCCAATTTCGTAACACAGTTTCCAAATTCGCAACTCGAACATGGAAATTTTCGCAACGCTAATTACCGATATAGGTAAACAATTTGCAACGCGAATTTCATTTTCGTAACGCGAATTTCGCAAATCGAATTCTCCAATTTCATAACTCAATTACCGATATAGGTAAACACGGTAGAAAAAATCAGGTCAAAAATCCGAATTCGCCAATTTGAAAACTGAGTTGCAAATTTGGCAAATTCGTGTTGCGAAATATAAAATCTCGCCTATTAAATGAAAAATCATTTCGACAGTTCGTTTGTTTGGTTAAAGTTAAACGAATGAACGAACGAACATGAACATACCCTCGTTTGTGTTTGTTCAATTCATTTACAGGCATAGTTTTAGCTGAGTGATTCATACGTGGACTTAGCAACTGGGATGTCCCAGGTTGAAAATCACTCCAGTGCATTTTATGTCCTTTAATTTTTTCTTTAAGAGGCGAGATTTTACATTTCGCAACACGAATTTGCCAAATTCGAAACTCAGTTTTCAAATTGTCGAATTCATATTTTTTTCCTGGTTTTTTTCTACCGTTTTTACCTATATCGGTAATTGAGTTGCGAAATTGGCGAATTCTATTTACAAAATTCGCGTTGGAAAAATTTCCATGTTTGAGTTACGAATTTGGAAACTGTGTTGCGAAATAGGAGTTCGCGTTGCGAATTTGTTGGTTATTTTTGCAAATCCAAAAAGGTTGGTTAAAATCGTATATTATAAGGCATTTTCAGTCACTGAAGTTATTTTCTCTTAATAAAAGTGTGCTTCGGAAGATACCATGATGAGTAGGTGTTATATTCAACTCTGAATAACACTTTTTTATTTCTCGATTTTCTTACCAATATTAACTCATTTTTCTCATTTTTGTGTTATTTTTTACCTTTTTGTATTGCATCATATAACATAATGTGGAAGTGTTGATCCGAAGTTTACTATCTAAGTAAATAACTTTCATAAGGAGAAATAGATGTTTTCAATCAAGTAGCCGTATACACTTGCATGCAATGATAGCTAATTAAAGCTTGAAGAACAATGAAGAAACTCGCTTGAAGATCATACATCAAATTGAATGATAGAACAACCACGAAGACTCAAAATATGATCCCTTGATCCGAGAAAGTGAAGCATATGTAGAGTTTCATCTATAACTATTCCACCATTAATCATCAAGGTGTGACATATGACTCATCACCAGCATCGCAGGGGCATCAACCGAGATAGGTTATATAGCACTTGAAGGGCATGGTTTTCAAAAACGAAGCTTTAAGACAAAGTATCAGCCCACTTCAGACCTAGAATCTCGGTAAAAGCATGTTTATAAAATGGATTTTCTTGTAGTTTTGAAGACTTTTTTCTCTAATGAAAATTATTCTATGATATTCATCGTTGGGATCAACACTTTTTTGCATTTGCATTTTTTCATTTTGCATTGCATAAATTTAAGCATTTTTGTATGCATCATTCATGAAAACATGAATTTAATTCGTGGAAGATTCAATGGCAGTGATCTTAATCACATGATACATTATTAAGAATTAAAGCAAGATTTGAGTAATGGAATAAAAAACTGCAAGATAACTTACATAGAATGCAATAAGGCTGGGAAGCCAAATTAGAGTAATAAAAAAGACCACTTTGGATTGCATTTTTCAAAACCAAGCTAGCATGGTTGACTAAATTGTGGAAAAATTGGATGGCCTTAATCAGACAAAAGGCAAAGAGTAGGCTTCCTCATCCTGAAGACCCCTAGAATGTGATTGTACAAGATGCTCCACAACTAATTATTTCACCTGAGAAGTTTCTCGGCTAACTCGAAGGTGAGAATAATATCCTCGAGAACTTAAAAGTTTGGTGCAAGGACAACATCAAAGGAATAAAAGGACAGAGCTTCCAAGATGAAGTGGATGTAAGCGAATTATCCTTGGTTCTCGACCTGGTGCTCCTTCCCAAATTCAAAATGTCTGATTTTGAAAAATATGATGAAACCAATTAACCTTCTGTCCATTTCACAATGTTTATTCGAAGGATGACTAGATACACTAACAATGATAAAATGTTGATCCATTATTTTAAAGGCAGCTTGATCGAACCCGCTTCTAAGTGGTACAATCAACTAAATTGTGCTTAGATTCGCTCCTGGAAGGATCTAGCCCATGTATTTTTTGGACAATACAAACACATGACATATATGTCCCCCGATCGAACAACGCTACAAAATATGGAGATGAAGAATAATGAGAGTGTCGAAACGATTTTTTCCTTAAAAGGTGAAAAAGTGAGATTTTGAAAACCACATTAATTTTTAATTTACCTCTTTCAATTGATTTTTAATTTAAAAACAAATGCAATTTAAAAACCTCTCATTTAGAAAAATTTTGGATTTCCTTTACGATCGAAAAAAACGGTTCAAAGAGTCGCCACCAATCTTTGATTAGGGTGTGATTGGGCACCCAAAAATGCTTGTTATTTTAAATAAAAATTAATTTTAATTAAAACAACAAGTTGAAGTCTGCGTTACCAAAATCGAGTTCAGGAGTCGGTTACGTGTGGGGAAGGATTAGCACCCCCCACAACACCCTAAATCGGTACCTAATCGATTAATTAACATCTTTGCAATGAACTTTACAAATTTGAATTTAATTTGATTTTTGATCCCATAAAACAAAGATGTGAATTTAACAATATTCAAAAGCACCCAAATAAATTAAATTAAAATTACCAAGTAGTTTTAGAAAGATAAATAATGTTCGATTATTTACAAATATCGAAACCAGATCTTAAAAGCTATAACAACCTTTTCTCGATAAATTTAAATAGCCGAACATTTCTTTCTTCCATTCCCAAATTTTAAAGTGATGGATTAATTTTTAGGCGTCTCTAATGGGATACACTTTTATTTTAAAATCGTTAAAAGCGGACCTCAAATGCGTTATGAGAACCCACTTAAAACAAATTTAAATTAAAAGTGTATTACCCTTAATCCAATTATGTAATATGTTGAGTTATGCACATGAGGATATCATAAAAATAATGAGTTCACCCTAAATATTAATTAAAAAAAAGAAAGTATTGATATGTAAAAAAACACGATTACATACATGGTATTAGATGTATATCTAAAACAATTAATAAATGCCTAGACTATGGCTATTTATATGTACACGCATAGTTCTTTAACAAATGTCTTAAATAAATATTAATTGCAAAGAAAGGCATGAGACACAATTATAAAATATTACATAAGATTTTAAGCACCAGGTCATGTCAAAATATATCTATAATATATACATAGAATACCATCTATGCGCATACAAAAACATCATAACCACGGCAAAAGGCAAGGATCAGAATACAAATATCATACAATAACAGGCATTAAAATCAAAGTATAACCATTATCCTATAAGACTAAAATGAACCTTATCGTAAAAAGACTTTAAATGTATAAGAAAAGGAAACATGGTAAAATGAAACAGATGACTAAAATAAAATATGACCAAAATTAAGGGAACTAGATTCACAAATTTATAAACCTTGAAAAGAGGACTAAAATACAATGAAATGAAAACGGACAGACATCAAATAACCCATTGACTAAAAGAAAGCAAATCCTACCCTAGATGCAAAACAACAGCTTTTAAACCTAATGTATTTACCAGAAAAACAATTCATACTTTCCTTCTAGCCATTTCTCTCATTCAACTCTCAATTTCACTCTCACTCTCTCACGTTATGAGAGAAGATGATCAAAGTAACCCAAAACAGAATACCCCAATCTCAAACAAACTCCCCAAATCGACATCTAGAGGACCAAAAACAGTCTCTCAAATCATAATCCAAAATCAACCAAAAATTTACATCTAAGAAGCGAAGGCTTACCTTCGATGGCTCTGAAAAATCCCCTTAGCTATGGAGAAGCAAAAGGACGGTCTCCTCCGAGGAAAATGGTAGGTTTTGTTTGCGTTTTGATCTATCATTTAGTTTTTTTCTGAGTTCAAAAAGCTCTCGGTTTACTCTCGTTGTTGTTTTTTTGGTTTGAATGCTCTTAGTGATCGTTGAAAATAAGCTCCAGATTGTCACGATAAACCACCAAAGTAAAACGAACGTCTCTCTCTCAACTCTATTTTAGTATCAAAATCTGAAAATCGTTGCTATTCTTTTCTATTTAATCGAATGAAAAGAAAATGAACATAGGCATAGCTTTGCATTGCCTTTTTTGATTCAATAAAAAACTCTCTGTGTAATCAATCTGAGGCCTCTTTTACAATTTACTTGTAAATACCAAAAATAGGAATGGGGCTCTCAACAATCTCAGAGAATCCGAGAAGAATCCCTCCTCTCTGTTCCCTATTGCTAAAAATGCTCCCTCTTCTTTACAATTTTCCCCTTATCTCTGGCGGTTAATCTTTAAAACTGACCCTCACACTATTTACAATTTTTTTAAACACTTGATAACCATTTTTTTAGTTTTTCAGGACTTCACGGACTGGAGGCTTGGATGCTACTCTACTGGGTCGTTGGGTTTGAGTTTGGCCTTAATTGCCATTTTGGGTCTGCTCCGACATAACCCGGACAAATCGAGTATCTACAGCTACCCCTTTGCTCATTGTCGTATAACGAGAATAGATCAAAGATCAAAAGATGATCGAGTTTGTCCGTCCTTATAACTTCAAAAGATTAAAGTACCCACTGTTACTTCGGGATAAATGAAACTTGAAAAATATTTAAATGACGGGTCCGCTCCCTCTTGTTCAGGGATTAAGGAACTCGAACAATCTTCTAAAAATAGGTTTGCTCCCTATTGCTTCAGGGAGTAGAACTTGAATAATGTTCTGCTTATGGGTTCGCTCCCTCTTGCTTCAGGGGGTAGAACTCGAATAATCTTCTGCCTACGGGTTCACTCCCTCTTGCTCCAAGGAGTAGAACTCGAACAATCTTCTACCTACGGGTTCGCTCCCTCTCGCTTCAGGGAGTAAAACTCGAACAATCTTCTGTCTACGGGTTCCTCCCTCTTGCTTCAGGGAGTAGAACTCGAACAATCTTCTAGTGTGATTCTGCTTCACTATTCTTCCATGAAGGCTCAACTTCGAGGGTTAAACCTGAAAATCAAACGTTGCCACTCATTAATGTATGCTTGAAGATTTGAAAAACATTATACTCGAAAATTTTAAAATTTAAGAGAATATTTGAGAATCTATTTCTCTTGAGGGAGCTTGTCTCGCATCAACTAGATATGAGACTCTTCTTGGACTCGGATGCCATCTGAACCTCTCTCTTCCTGGGACCTTGAATTGGTTAATGACTCCTCATACACATTTTCTTTTTAATCAATTGATCAACTTCTTTGTACTCGAGAAGGCTTAAAATGGCCCAAATAACTTATAATCTTGGTGTGAAAATATCCTACCCGAAGGTCTTATGGATGACCCGAATGATTTATCATCTTGCTTGATAGACTCACAAATGACCCGAAGGATTTAATCGTCATGCTCGAAAGACTTACTGATGAACCGAAGGATTTCATCATCATGCTCGAAAGACTTACTGATGGATTTGCTTCACTACTCTTCGGCGAAGGCTTACCAGTTACCCGAAGGATTTAATCATCATGTTCGAAAGACTTACTGATGGCACTTACTGATGGATTTTCTTCACTACTCTTCCGTGAAGGCTTAAAAATTACCCGAAGAATTTAATCATCATACTCGAAAGACTTACTGATGGCTCGAAGGACTTAATCATCATGCTCGAAAGACTTACTAAGTGCAAAATTTTGGAAATCGCCTTTTTAGTTTTCAAAGGTTTCATTTTCTTAAAACATCACTTTCTTATTTTTCAAATTCATGTGAAAACATCCTACCCGAAGGTCTTATGGATGGCCCGAAAGACTTATCATTTTGCTCTAAAGGCTTACAGATGACCCGAAGGATTTCATCATCATTCTCGAAAGACTTACTGATGGCCCGAAGGACTTAAATTGTTTACTGGGTAAGAAACCTTACTTGTTTTTCAAAATCTTAAATTTCATATTTTAATGAGAAATCCTCCTCATTTTGACTGCATAAAAATGACTTAATGATCGGTTCACGTGCCCCGCTTCAAAGCAATGCTTCCTCTGTGGATTGACCCCTGCATTCCTCAGGTTCTGCCTCTCTAAACATGATTCCCTGTATTTGATGTCTAACTTCTATCTTTCAATTGTCGGGATTTTAACATCCTGCATCTTATCTTTTCACTGGAAGATCTGTCAAAACCATGTATTTATGCATGGAACACGAATGCAATTAAATGTATTAGTGTAATGCTTTTTCTTTTATGCAAATGATATTCTCGTGAATGCATAAATATCGATTCTATCTTTATTTGACTTCAAAGTGGCGAACTCAATCTTCTTCTACTTGATCATTCCTCTCCGTGGATTGCTTTAGATATTCGTATAACAACTCACAATTTCCAACTTGCATTTTTGAAGAGCCTTCTGATCTTTTTCTATCTTCTTGTTGTCTTCGTTTTCTGATGTAAGGTGAACCTACACACTTTGGGAGAAGAGAGTAGATAGCCTTATTGTGTCCCGATCTAGGATTGACAAGTACTGATGTCCTTGAATTATAAGCTTGGCTGCAATAAATATAAGAAAGAAATGATATTAATAATGGTCTTAAGAAATGAATATATAATAAAGGAAATGAAATAGAAAGAAATGAAAGAGATGGTTGCGGAATTGATGGTCTTGATGGATGTTGATGATGGTGTTGTTGATGAAATGGAAATGGTAGTGATTTGTATCTCAAACACGCCAAAGATGAAACAATGCTAAAGAGCACAATCCCGATCTTCACAAACTTGCTTGAGGGGTGGTGATAGTGTCTTCAACCCACTAGATATTAATCTAGGAATTTAGGAATCAATTTGGAAGGAATGACGCCACAAGTATAGGAAATTATACTTGCTTAATCGATAAAGTTCACAAAGAACTTTGAAGAGAAATTAACTCACAAGAGTAATTTTTAATATATGAGATGAAATGGGTACAAATGAAGGCAAGCCACTCTATTTATAGGAAATGAGAGGGCTTGGCCGAATGGTTACAAGTTGTTTCAGCTAGATACATAACTTTATGAAGATACATAATGTTTTAAAACGAAAGATTAAGTCATTTGGGCTTGTGATGGTTCGGCTAACCCTTCATAAAGGGGCTTGATGATTCGGCTAAGGATGGGAATACATCTCCCTTGGCCGAATGGGCATGCTTGTTCATCTTGGCGCCATTTTCTTCCCTTGGCCGAATGGTGGTGTGTCTCTTCATGTTTGGCGCCAAAGGCTCTCATGTGCATGGCACGTGATGTGGCCGAATACGCATGGATCTTTTAGCTCATATCTCTTGGTGATTTAAGCTTCCAATTGGTGTGATCTCTTTATCCACGTGTTCCTTGTTGAAAAGGCATCTTCATGGGCAGCATCATTCATGAAAGGTCACATTGTTTGGAAAAGTAACCCTTCATGTTTGAGCTACTTTGGGTGTGAATGAGCTGGTGGTGAGCTGGCCTTAGATGACTTGTAACATGGTGAACGTTTGGGCAGCTCCTTGTGAAAAGATACCTCTTGAGGTGGCAGCTATTCGTGAAAAGGTACGATTTCACAAATTTTGACTTAGGACATATTTGAAGTGTCCTAAGTGGCGATGATGATGGTGCAACTCCCCAGCTGAAATAAGGTCATCTTGTAGCTCAAATCTTCAGCTCAATCTAGCTATGAGCTCACGGCCTCTGGACAACTTTTCACCAATTGTTCCTTGTGCTCTCCCGAGTCATCCTATGAAAGTTTTCCTAGCTCATTATCATTAGTTAAGCTCAAATGTAGCTCCCAAGTGTTAGTCGAATATGCCTACATGCATAACATAAAGAAATAAACTAAGTATATAAACTATATAATGCATATAATATAATGATATGCATATTATAAAGATGTGAACTATAGGTTATAATAATAATTCATGCATCATATGATAATGAATGAATATTAATATTATAACTATAGATTATATACATGAATATCAATCAATGATGCAAACCATGGGATATAATGAATGAATGCACATACTATGATAATTCAAGTATAGTCTAATATGAAAATGTATGCTCATAATAATATATATAGTGCATAAATAAGTAAATATAATATAAAGTATGGTAGAACTCCCTTATATTCAGTTTGATGGTTCTTCAATGATGTGAGTATGTCATGCAGAAAGTTGGTGCTAAACAGGATCACATCATCCTCCCATTCTTTTGGGCGATTTGTCCTCAAATCGAAAGACGACTTCTCCAAATTGTACGCCCATTCAATCGTTGCTGGTTTTCTTCCATAAATCATCTTTATGAAAGGATTCTTATCAAGAGTCATATCCCTTGAATAGGTTCCTTGAATGTCCATGACCTGAAAAGATAAGAAACTTTCATATATAAGAGAATTGTTAATTATGAACAAGTGAAAATTGTACTCCCTGTTCTCATGTTTTGAATAGCCCAAAGTTATGTCATTTGAATCATAAGACATGTTGTTTTGAATGATCACTTCTTTTCGCACTCTAAAAGACATATTCTTTGGTTTCCCAAAGATCACGTCCTTTAAATGAAAAGTCATATCTTCTAGTACTTGAGAAGATAATTCTCTTAAGCTTCCAAGGATCGCGCCTTTTGGTTCCTCCATTTGACAAATTGAATCATTTAGAATATCTCCTTGATCCGACACATCATATTCGTTAAAAAGAATATGTATATCTTCATGTCTACTCTTTGAATCATCATGATGGTTTGTGGAGAGTCTTAACCTTTGAAACTTCTTGATATGCTTGAGTTCAATGCACCAATCAAGCTTATAACGACAAATGATCTTGTCATTAACGTTTGGTAAGATAATACCATGTACATAACTCAAATTCATGCAAAGTAAATCAAAGTTAAAATATAAGAAATTATTAACAAGATGAATGGAAACATCAAACCAAGGTGGATGTTTAATAGGAGTTGGTTGCTGAATTATTTTCGTGATTGGCAATGCACTTGGAATGTCAACGAACACAACTCTTGGCACTTCAAATGACGTTTCTTTTGGAACTTCAAATGGCATCATCTTTGAAACATCAAGAGACATGTTTTGTGGATCAAAAGTAACAACTATATGTTCTTCAAAAGTCACATCTTTTAGTCCTCCAAAATACATGATTCTTGAATCATCTCCTTGAAAAGATATGTCTCTTGAATTGTCCTGCAAAACAAAAGGAAGAATAGGAGAAAAAGTAATGTTAGATAAAATTTGTTCTTTACTCTCCTCTTTATCTCCAAATTCATCTATTTCAATTCTCTTATTTGCAATCTCAACTTTTTCATCATTTGAATTTTCCTCCAAATGTTCTCCTTCAATTGCATTGTCTTTAAGTTGCTCGTTCATTGCTTCAATGTTCTTCTTCAAGATGTTTTGATCTTCATTTACT
Organism: Hibiscus syriacus; assembly: GCF_006381635.1. Classification (NCBI taxonomy): domain Eukaryota; kingdom Viridiplantae; phylum Streptophyta; class Magnoliopsida; order Malvales; family Malvaceae; genus Hibiscus; species Hibiscus syriacus. The sequence goes on along the minus strand of NW_024061878.1, from coordinate 204,823 downwards.
CGACTAGGAGATAGTGAAGTCAAGATGATTTTCCTTTCATTGTAAAAGAAGGAGTATCGGTTTGTGAAGCCATCATGAACAGCACGCTTGTCAAATTGCCATGGCCTCCCTAAGAGTAAATGACTTGTATTCATAGGCACCACGTCACATAGAATCTCTTCTTTGTAACTTCCAAGTGATAATGGAATAAGTACTTGTTCAGTAACCTTCAATTCTTCATTGCCATGCAACCATTGCAATTCATATGGGCTGGAATGTTTAATCGTTGTAAGCCCCAATTTGTTCACCATGTATGTGCTTGCAATGTTTGTACAACTTCCTCCGTCAATAGCTACAAGACACACTTTACCATTTACATGGCAACGAGTGTGAAATGTGTTTGTTCTTTGCTGTTCGTTCTCCATTGTTTGGAAAGATGAAAGATCATAAGATATTGTTAGTATAAAGAAAAAAAATTAAAACCTTACCAGTACGCTCTCAAAGCCTCACAATCTTCACTATAAAGAAAATTAAGAGATCACTCTACTCAACACTCGTGTTTACTCTCGGGAATATAATTTGGCTTTTAACAATTCCCCTTCTGATCTCACTCTCTCAATTAGCCTTTTTCAACTCAATTTCTCTTGTTAAGTCCTTTGAGGAACTTACTCAAGATTATAACAAGTTAATTCCTTCCTTGTGTGCGTCGGCTGCAAATAGGTTAGGGTAGAAAGAGTAGAAAAAAAATGGAAAGGTAGAATAAAGGATTCAAAGGTATTAAAAGAAAGAAATGGTTGAAGACAAAGAAAATGAAAGGATAGAAAAAGGAAGAGGTGACTTACAATTCAAGAAACAACACTTACTGCAACCTTTCTCAAGAAACAATAAGGTAATCTTCTCTTAGTGTAGATGGCCTCTTTGATGTTCTTGTAATGGTAGAGCATTTTCCTTGGCTTGCTTTCTCTTTTTGAACTTCACTTTTTCTTTTCTTTTCTTTTCTTCTTTTCTTCTTTTCTGATTTTTCTCTTCTTTTTGCACTCCAATTTGTTGAAGGAGTCTTTTTTCTCTTTTGAATTTCTTTTTTTCTTCTTTGCACGCCAATGACACTTTTGTTGTCAATCCGACTATGCTCTGATTACCGCTTGATGTAAGGCGAATCTACACGCTTTGGGAGAATAGAGTAGATAGCCTTATTGTGTCCCGATCTAGGATTGACAAGTACTGATATCCTTGAATTATAAGCTTGGCTACAATAAATATAAGAAACAAATGATATTAATAATGGTCTTAAGAAATGAATATATAATAAAAGAAATGAAAGAGATGGCTGCAGAATTGATGGTCTTGATGGATGTTGATGATGGTGTTGTTGATGAAATGGAAATGGTAGTGATTTGTATCTCAAACACGCCAAAGATGAAACAATGCTAAAGAGCACAATCCCGATCTTCACAAACTTGCTTGAGGGGTGGTGATAGTGTCTTCAACCCACTGGATATTAATCTAGGAATTTAGGAATCAATTTGGAAGGAATGACGCCACAAGTATATGAAATTATACTTGCTTAATCGATAAACTTCACAAAGAACTTTGAAGAGAAATTAACTCACAAGAGTAATTTTTAATATATGAGATGAGATGGGTACAAATGAAGGCAAGCCACTCTATTTATAGGAAATGATAGGGCTTGGCCGAATGGTTACAAGTTGTTTCGGCTAGATACATAACTTTATTAAGATACATAATGTTTTAAAATGAAAGATTAAGTCATTTGGGCTTGTGATGGTTCGGCTAACCCTTCATAAAGGGGCTTGATGATTCGGCTAAGGATGGGAAGACATCTCCCTTGGCCGAATGGGCATGCTTGTTCATCTTGGCGCCATTTTCTTCCCTTGGCCGAATGGTGGTGTGTCTCTTCATGTTTGGCGCCAAAGGCTCTCATGTGCATGGCATGTGATGTGGCCAAATAGGCATGGATCCTTTAGCTCATATCTCTTGGTGATTTAAGCTTCCAATTGGTGTGATCTCTTTATCCACGTGTTCCTTGTTGAAAAGGCATCTTCATGGGTAGCATCATTCATGAAAGGTCACAATGTTTGGAAAAGTAACCCTTCATGTTTGAGCTACTTTGGGTGTGAATGAGCTGGTGGTGAACTGGCCTTAGATGACTTGTAACATGGTGAACATTTGGGCAGCTCCTTGTGAAAAGGTACCTCTTGAGGTGGCAGCTATTCGCGAAAAGGTATGATTTCACAAATTTTGACTTAGGACATATTTGAAGTGTCCTAAGTGGTGATGATGATGGTGCAACTCCCCAACTAAAATAAGGTCATCTTGTAGCTTAAATCTTCAGCTCAATCTAGCTATGAGCTCACGACCTCCGGACAACTTTTCACCAATTGTTCCTTGTGCTCTCCCGAGTCATCCTATGAAAGTTTTCCTAGCTCCTTATCATTAGTTAAGCTCAAATGTAGCTCCCAAGTGTTGGCCGAATATGCCTACATGCATAACATAAAGAAATAAACTAAGTATATAAACTATATAATGCATATAATATAATGATGTGCATATTATAAAGATGTGAACTATAGGTTATAATAATAATTCATGCATCATATGATAATGAATGAATATTAATATTATAACTATAGATTATATACATGAATATCAATCAATGATGCAAACCATGGGATATAATGAATGAATGCACATACTATGATAATTCAAGTATAGTCTAATATGAAAATGTATGCTCATAATAATATATATAGTGCATAAATAAGTAAATATAATATAAAGTATGGTAGAACTCCCTTATATTGAGTTTGATGGTTCTTCAATGATGTGAGTATGTCATGCAGAAAGTTGGTGCTAAACAGGATCACATCATTTTCTATCTTCATTTCAGAGAAATCGCTTTCTCTCTCAACTTCTTACTATGATCAGAAATACCACTGTGTTGCCCCATTTCTGTCCTTAGCTTAATTACGCTTTCTGAATTTTTCTTTCAGGACTCTGCCATTGATTGATGCTCGGTTGGTTTGCTTTACAAGGTAAGCTCTGCTCAAATTCACAGTTTGTCCCTGACACTTCAAGTTGTGAGACTCATTCTCAATATCTTCTTGGTTTGAATCTTGTTATCCCGATATGATCTAGGTTTCTGGTCATGCCCCAAAGTGGGTACTCATGGATTTCTTCGTGCCCAACATATCCTAACTCGAATGTTCTCATTCTAGCGTCACTACACAGTAATGTTGTCAAGTAGTTTGAGGGCATCTCTTCACACTGTCATAAACACTTAAGAAGTGATCAATTCTTCTAACAAAAATGACTTGCATTTTATGCAAGTTGTAATATGTGCCCATTCTGAATAATGAGATCATCTTCTTCTTGATGGGTAATTGACAATGTCATAAGGAAATGTTTTAAGTTTCATTCTTCATTCATTCAGTTCTCTTGGACCATCTACTTCAAGATCGTGGAATGCTTCATGTTCTGGCATAGCTTATTCCTTTTCTCCAATAGAGGCATAATGAGTCCCACAAGCTTCAAAGACCTTTCACACTTGAAAGTGTCATGTTTGAAAATATTTTTCCCCTTTCTCTTATTATAGGGATCAAAGAATGAAAAATTTTAATAAAATATTGCCCCTTAATTCAGGCTCACAATTAAATCAAATTATAACAATGAGTTCACAGAATATCAAAAGAATCAATAGCTCTTTAATGTTTTCAGGGTTATAACTCTTTGACAAGTGTCAAAAGTTGAGGAGTTGGCTTCAGACTGGCTTCTTATTTTATAACACCAAAATTTCATTTCCCTCTCGATCGTCGTGAATATTTTAACATGCACATCTTTCTCAACTTGGTATTTTAATCGGATACGGACAAAATGACGCAACTAGCATAATCAATTACTAGACTTTCTAGAACACTTCTATTTAAGTTCTCTGAAATCTTCCATTTATTAAAGCTTCGTAGACTCCTCTAACAAAGGTAGTGCAGAAATATCAATCTAAAAATGAAATTCCTGAGTGCTCGTGTGAAATTGACTATAACAGGTGTTCCTTAACTCCCTTAGTCCATCTTTACAGAAACTCCTTATTCATAAAATTGTTTAATTTTTCATTATCTGGCTAGTTGAAATAAGCTTTATTGGAATTTTCCTCTATCAGGCTAGCTGAAGGGTTCATCTCATCACAAAGTCTTTGACTTGACAATCACAGTGGAGCATACACCAAATTGCCAAGTACCCAATCAAGGTCATGGTTTAAATATAATCTATTCATAAAGCAAGGGCTTTCGAGTTTCCTCTATAACCAATTGCTTTAGCGGAATAGCTCAGCTTTATTATATATATATAATATCACCTTTTTTAGGCTAGCTGAATTCTGTCCATAAAGCCGGGGCGTTTAACCAATTGCTCTAGAGGGACAGCTCAAGCTTTATTGTATACATATAATATTATAATATGGGTATACAGATCCAATTTCTTAAGCTTGTCAAGAACAATCTGTCATAGTCTAGGTGTTATTGAAAGTCAGAAAATCTCATCGTTAGAGTTCAATTCCCAAGCAACTGACCTAAACTAGACTCATCTACTCGACTATTCCATCCGTAAAGATCATAATCATCATTGAACATCATCAACAGAAGTGAAATCTAGTCGGTTTTGTAACATTATACACAAAAGATGCCCCATGTTGTCCGCTCCTATACATACCTGAATACCAAGCCTCTTGTTCATTCCCTTATAATAGGAGAAGGTTATATCCTGCAAGAAACGGTATGGTGTTCGATTGTATATTCAGGGGGTAAGGTCCAGGGTCCTTGTTTTATCAAGTTTCAACCTTGTCATCTTATCAAAGAACAATAACTCTGACCATTTACAGAGTTTTCAATTCAGTTTATATTCAAGGAATTTCAAGTTGCAAATCGATTCAATGCTCACCATCCTCAAAGTAACATGAATTTATTTAAACATCATTACAAAAAACTGATGAGAAAGTAAAAAAAAACATGTTCAAACATGATGCTGCAAATGGAATAAAGATTCATGATAGATGAAATGATCTCTTCTTAACTAGGAGGCCCCACTCAAGCTCGTCATCCACTATTCCACCAATTCCTCTGTCAATGTCCCATTTTCCACAAGCATCTCTATCTCCTTTAAAAGTGGCCTACAATTTCCCGTAGAATGTCCTAATGCCCCCAAGTGGAAATCACAGACACTATCTTGATAATAGCTGTGAGCAAAAGGGTCTGGTTGCGCTTTCACTGGCCTCGATGTGAGGTATTGACCTTTAATCAAATGTGGATACAGATATGAGATAGGGGTTTGGAACACTTTCAAAGCGTTTTTTGATCTTGGGACTTTCTTTGGATGTCTCGAGTAACCCGCTGCCCCTTTTTGTTTGCGGTTGTGAGAGCTATGGATGTGACATTCATTCACCTCATCAGCCTTTTCCTTTTGATCAGTTGGATGTTTGGAAGTGTCTTTCAAGTTTCATTTGTTGAATGCATCCTCAATTAACTCCCCAACTATCATAAGATCCTTGAAGTTATTCGTCGACTTTCCCAGCATTAACTCAAAGAAATGAGCTGGAAGAGAATCGTGAAACATATATGATATTTCTTCTTCTAACAAAGGAGGTTGAACTTGTGCTGCCACTCCTCTCCATCTTAGGGAATATTCTTTAAAGCTCTCAGTAGCTTTCATTCTTGTCCTTTGAATGTCATGACATTTTGGGGCTAAGCCTTTAACATATTGATATTGCCTCAGAAAAGCATCAGCTAGGTTAACCCATGTCTTGATCTGTTCTTTGTTCAAACGGTTATACCATACTACAGTTGGCCCAACAAGACTATCATGGAAGTAATGAATCAATAGATTGTCATTATTTAGGTACCCTTCCATCTTTTTACAAAATATCTTCAGATGAATTATGGGACAACTAGTGCCATCATATTTCCCAAAATTAGGCACCCTAAATTCATGTGGGATGACCAAATCAGGGACCAAACTAAGTTCTCTAGCTTCTAACTCCTTGTGAGGGGCATTAACAATCTTCATATCTTTAACGGCTTCATTCAACCACCTCAATTTGTCTTTAAATTGCTCAAAATTGATGAGGCTCATCCCTAGGTCTGAGTTAGATGCTCCAGGGAAAATTATCATTCTTGATGTACCAGTCTGATGAGATTGATTTCCTTTATCCTCTATTTTCTCTTTACCAACAGCCTGTGGTACCAGTACCTAGATCATTTGATTCGATACGCCTTGCAAAGAACCCGATGCTTGATTCCTCGTATCTTGTTGTGACTCGACTAACTGCTCTTGCAACTGATCTTGTGATCCCTTATGAGATTTCTCCATTGTTTCCATTTGTTTATTCATGATGATGAGGAAGTAGTATGAATGGATGATCTTATGATTACTGTCGCATAACCTTCCATAAATTATTTATGTGTTTTTATAATTAATGCATGTAAAATGCTTAAATAAATACATTTAATGCAAATGCAACTGCCAAATGCAAATACAAAAGGTGTCATTCCAGAGTGACCATCTTAAAACAACTTTCATTAAACACAAAGGTCTCGATACATCAAACAAACTTTACATATAACGGATAGCTTTCAATCCAAATTTTTCTATCTCCTTTGAAAGATAATTTAATTTTCACTCATGCTCGGGGGTCGAGTTATCAATCTACTTTAATTCTCTTGCAAAGCCAGCTAAATCAACCCATTTCTGAGCCACATTGCTTGCTTGGGTCATAGTTTCTTTCATGACGTTGTCTCTTTTCTCTATCTTGAGTGCCAATTCTTGGAGCTGTAGACACTGTTGTTGAATCTTTCTTGTAAGAAAGTTATTGTGGTTATGAAGCTCTTGTATAAGATCACTACAATCATCCATAATCTTCATCAACTTCTTGTTCTTGGCTCTAACGGCTTCTAGCTCAGCGTCATTCTCTCGCTTGTGGCATTGATATGACATATCCATATTGGCAATTGACCTATTCAACATATGATTTTCGGCCTGATATCTTCCCAAATTATCAACAACTATATTGCTTCTTTTTTCTGCAATTTGTAAATCATGAGAAAACTTCTCGGCTCGACCTTCTTGCACCTTACAATTCCTTCTCAACTGTTCAACGTTATTCTTCAGTTTAGTGACTCCTGTTATCCACTCATCTGGGACATTTCCTATACCAGCAAATTTAAAAGCTTGACTGATCCTTTGAAAATCATCTCGTATGGCTTCCATCTCTCTGCTTAATTTATCATTTTCACTTCTTAAATGACGAATGTGAGATCCGTACTTTGGAAAACAATCTTCTTCTTGGATGTCCTCACTAATACCCTTACCTTTGGTCACTTTTGGTTCAAACAAAACAGGTTAATCTGTTACCAAACTAGGTTGTCCTTTCAATTCAAACTCCAATACTCCATGTTCTAGTAGAAGTTGGACTCGATCTTTGAAGGTAGAACAATTCTCAATAGAATGTCCTTGAATCCCAACATGATATTAACAACGAACGTTGATGTCATACCAACTTGGATATGGAGGCTGCAAAGGTTTCACATAATGCGGGGCCACTTCTCGGGCTTCTAACAGTTCATCATACAATTCCTTATATGATATTGGGATGGAATCACAACGAGAGACACCTCTCAACTTGGGTTGAATTAGAGTTTCCAGTTTTATTTCCCCTGATGTTGGAAGTAAACTATCAAACACCAACGAGTTTTGACTGCATGTCTTCTTTTCATCCTTCTGAACTTCTATAGTTGCCACTATTTCCTTGATATTTCAAACAACTTGTTAATACGAACAATGATTGTGCATGATTTCTCATACTGACTAGAATCAACAGGTTCTAAAGTAGTCCCTTGCGTATCTGACACCTCGAGATTGTTTTCATTGATTTATTTCATTTTTTGTAGAAGTCTCTCTTCCTTTGGACAAAACATCTATTATATCCATCATCATGGACATTTTCTCTTTTATCTCTTTTATCTCCTTGTTCTCTTTATCAGACATATGATCTTTATGCGTGCAACTCTCCACTATTTTCAAAGCTTTCTCAGGATGCCATTTCTTGATTGTGTTATAGTATGTTTGATCACGAAACCCCTTGTCCGTCATGAAAACCTTTTACTATGATGACCACTCACAAATCAACACCTTTTGAATATGTCATGATCATTCAATGCGGACAAAGAGAAAAAATAACATATAAACAAGTTAGTACAAATGATATAACAAAATGACAAAAAGAAACAATAGCAAAATAAATAAATAAAAGCTAATAAGAATGCAAATGCAAATGCAAATGCACAAGGTGTTAATTCTAAAAGTAACCACCATAGAACAACCTTCATTTAGATAACAAGAATTCAGTACATCGTGTAGTCAAAATATAAATGTGATTCTTCATTCCTTCATTTTCTTGAGCCGTACTCTTCATGGAATCTAACATTGCACCCAAATTTATCACCGTATTTTATCACCTTTGATGACGCTAGATGTCCTTAAATTGAATCTTGAGGTCTTTATTTTTACTTTCAATACGAAGTGGTCTTCATGTCTTTGTGAAGGGTATTCTCGTCTTTGGTATAACTGTATCTATCTTCTGAGGGAATATCTTGGCCTTCACTCCTTTAAAGGAAGTCTTCAATCAGCTTCAGATTTCTTCATTCATCGGATGTCCTTCTTCATGGATCATTTGAACATCTTTGAATCTCCTGATTTTGACTACATGGTTAAGAATTTCTTGTCTCAATATGTCCAGCCTTCTTATTAGTCAAGCACTTGCGAATTAACACCTTGTGATGACATGAAGATGCAAATGCAATAAAATCAAAATAAAATAGACAGAACAAAAATGGGTTAGTGCACATAATATCAACAACAAAATAATAAGTATCATAATCATTAAATAAAACCTACCCTCACATGCTGTCTACCCAATCATGTTTTGGTAGATCCTACCCAACATGATATCTACCCCCATGCTTTGTTTGAACATTAACACCCTAACTGCATGATATCTAATTCGAATGCTTGCTTGACAAATAAACCTAACCGCATGATTTCTAGTTCGCATGTATTTATTCGAAAAGCGAAAATAAATGACTCAAAAAGCTTTTCCTCGTGTACCCTCCTCACGGGACTCTTAAGGTTCGGGTTAGGCTCGACCTAAGTTCGGACTCTATGTTCACTATATGTTGGGTTCAGTTATAAAGTAATAGGTTCTCAATTTGTCCTTGCCGGTGCCCCCTTGGGCTGCCAAACCCTTAATCTTGGCCCATCACAGGCTTTAGGGAATTGAGTTCAATTTCGAGGGAACACACCTCCTTATGTCCATGCGGAGGTGATTACCATCACGAGGACCATACGGCGTGAGTTCCAGGAGCGATCCACTATCCCATGCGGAGGTGAAAACCACACGAGGGCATAGTCTCTCTCTCCTACTTAATTAGGACGGAGCGGGGTTTTAGCTCATGTCATGAAAATGCAGTTGTGCAGTGTGTGAGGAAAAGAGAAAAAACACACAATAAAAAACTCAGAACCAATTCCCAAAACACACAATTATTCTGAAACCATTAGCAAACAAATCAGTACAACTATTTATTAGTTAATCGATTTAATTTAAAAAATCAAAATACAAACAAAACTTATTAAAAACCAAACAAGGGATCAAAAACCAAATTAAAACGAATTTATAACCTTCAATTGTAAAGATAATTAGTTAATCGACTATCGGCCTGACTCTCTAAAAAAGGTCCCCAGTGGAGTCGCCAAGCTGTCAAAACGATTTTTTCCTTAAAAGGTGAAAAAGTGAGATTTTGAAAATCATATTAATTTTTAATTTACCTCTTTCAATTGATTTTTAATTCAAAAACAAATGCGATTTAAAAACCTCTCGTTTCGAAAAAATTTGGATTTCCTTTACGATCGAAAAAATACGGTTCAAAGAGTCGCCACCAATCTTTGATAAGGGTGTGATTGGGCACCCAAAAATGTTTTTTTTAATAAAAATTAATTTTAATTAAAACAACAAGTTGAAGTGTGCGTTACCAAAATCGAGTCCGGGAGTCGGTTACACGTGGGGAAGGATTAGCACCCCCACAACGCCCTAAATCAGTACCTAGTTGATTAATTAACGTCTTTTCAACGAGCTTTACAAATTCGAATTTAATTTGATTTTTGATCCCATAAAACAAAGATGTGAATTTAACAATATTCAAAAGCAACTAAATAAATTAAATTAAAATTACCAAGTCGTTTTAGAAAGATAAAGAATGTTCGATTATTTACAAATATCGAGACCAGATTTTAAAAGCTATAACAACCTTTTCTCGATAAATTTAAATAGCCGAACATTTCTTTTTCTTCCACTCCCAAATTTTAAAGTGATGGATTAATTTTTAGGCATCACTAATGGGATACACTTTTATTTTAAAATCATTAAAAGCGGACCTCAAATGCATTATGACAACCCACTTAAAATAATTTTAAATTAAAAGTGTATTACCCTTAATCCAATTATGTAATATGTCGAGTTATGCACATGAGGATATCATACAAATTATGAGTGCACCCTAAATATTAATTAAGAAAAGAAAGTATTGATATGTAAAAAAACAAGATTACATACATGGTATTAGATGTATATCTAAAACAATTAATAAATGCCTAGACTATGGCTATATATATGTACAAGCAGAGTTCTTTAACAAATGTCTTAAATAAATATTAATTGCAAAGAAAGGCATGAGACACAATTATAAAATGAACCTTATCGTAAAAAGACTTTAAATGTATAAGAAAAGGAAACAGGGTAAAATGAAACAGATGACTAAAATAAAATATTACCAAAATTAAGGGAACTAGATTCACAAATTAATAAAACTTGAAAAGAGGACTAAAATGCAATGAAATGAAAATGGACAGACAACAAATAACCCATTGACTAAAAGAAAGCAAATCCTACCCTAGATGCAAAACAACAGCTTTTAAACCCAATGTATTTACCTAACATACAAAAAGAAAAACAATTCATACTTTCCTTCTAGCCATCTCTCTCATTCAACTGTCCATTTCACTCTCACTCTCTCATGTTATGAGAGAAGATGACCAAAGCAACCCAAAACAGAATACCCCAATGTCAAACAAACTCCCCAAATCGACATCTAGAGGACCAAAAACAGTCCCTCAAATCATAATCCAAAATCAACCAAAAATTTACATTTAAGAAGCGAGGGCTTACCTTCGATGGCTCTGAAAAATCCCCTTAGCTATGGCGAAGCAAAACGACGATCTCCTCCGAGGAAAATGGTAAGTTTTGTTTGCGTTTTGATCTATCTTTTTCATTTTTTTCTGAGTTCAAAAAGCTCTCGGTTTACTCTCGTTGTTGTGTTTTTTGGTTTGAATGCTCTTAGTGATCGTTGAAAATAAGCTCCGGATTGTCACGATAAACCATCAAGGTAAAACAAACGTATCTCTCTCAACTCTATTTTAGTATCAAAATCTGGAAATCGTTGTTATTCTTTTCTATTTAATCGAATGGAAAGAAAATGAACATGGACATAGCTTTGCATTGCCTTTTTGGATTCAATAATAAACTCTCTGTGTAATCAATCTGAGGCCTCTTTTACAATTTGCTTGTGAATACCAAAAATAGGAATGGGGCTCTCAACAATCTCAGAGAATCCGAGAAGAATTCCTCATCTCTGTTCCCTATTGCTAAAAATACTACCCCTTCTTTACAGTGTTCCCCCCCTAATCTCTGGTGGTTAATCTTTAAAACTGACCCTCACCCCATTTACAATTTTTTTAAACTCCCGATAACCATTTTTTCAGTTTTCTAGGACTTCATAGACTGGAGGCTTGGATTATGCTCTGCTGGGTCGTTGGGCTTGAGTTGGGCCTTCAATTGGTTTAGGGTCGGGTTAGGTTGTCATTGCTTCGAGTCTGCTCCGACATAACCCCGGACAAATCGAGTATCTACAGAGAGCTTACGACAATATGAATAGAGTGATGGAGGGACATTTCGTCCCAGGTGCATCCACCAATGAATAAAAGAGAGTTCATCACTATGTTCATCAATACGTTAAAATCTCCCTTTTATCAAACTTATGTTAGGGGTTTCTATAAAGAAATTATCCAACATTGTTATGTGTGGACAGATGATAGAAAAGGCTATCAATAATGGTAAACTAAGGAGTGTAGGTAGTACTAGCTCCATGGAAGAAGCTAAAATCAGTATGTGAGATCCTATTCAGCTAGTCACATGGCTAACCTCATAGGACTTTCTGAGAAAATACTCATTTTTATCCAATTCCATTGACCTATGAAGAATTGCTTCCAACACTGATTGAGAAGAACCTTATGAATCTAGTCCAATACAAGCCAAAATAATCCCATATCCTGAATGTTACAATGTTTGTGCCATATGTAGCTATCAGTTAGGAAGTTCACAACATACCATTGAGAACTATGGGGTATTGAAGCGTAAGGTCCAAAACTTGATTGATTCAGGGGCATGGACATTCGATGAATGGAGGTGCATCCAAAAATACGATCACTCGATTATTTTCCCGAAACAATTTATGGCCACTACCAAATGACCAAATTTTTATATTACCTTTCTTTGAGACTTTAAAATATTGTCTTTATCTTTTTAAGGAACGCAAATTCATACTCTTACCTTCTTAGAAAGAGTTCACTTATGATTTCAAATTCGCATCATCGTCTTCTCAGACACAAAACCCACATTTTTCTACCAATAAAACCTGAAGGCATTGAATGCAAAATATTCATTGGTCCATAAATCTTCCTGCAAGAAGAAACGAGATAAGGCATCATGGATCAAGTTTCTAAAGATAAGCCCAAATAATTAGGGCAAACCACAAGTATGGAGAAGAAGGGAAAATGGAAGAAAAAAATAAAATGTTCAAAATAACTCTATTATGCATTAATTACATTATTTTCATGTGAATAAAAGTTAATCTTGAATATCTATCCCCGTGGGGATACCTTTTTTGCAAGGACTACGTGTATGAAATGATGAACTACTTTATTGAATAAAGACCTTTCCAATGGTCGAGGGAATCGAAAATAATAATTAACCTGAAAACTCAAAAATCTAAAAGTAGTCAACTAGTGAGTGAGAGAAAAAGAGAGAGTTGACCAGGTGTCTTATGGGTGAGCTACCGGCCAAGCTCCCACACGCTTAACAGCGTTGAATTGTTTAATAGAATCATGCACCTTTGATGCCTATTTTCCCTATTTCTTCCCCCCCCCCACCAATGCAAGTATATGCAACTAACTCCGTATATAAGAAATGCAACTCTACATTTCTTTTCTTTCTCACCCCCTTTCTTTATTCCCAAACTATCTTATCAATTTAGATAGCAGAAGTTGGGACAGGCAGTATAATTCTTCTTTCTTACTTCCAACTCTTACTTATCATTTTCTTTTCTTTTTCTATTCCTTTATTTGCTCCTGCTCTTGTACTCTTGTAGCTAATTTATTTAGTAGTAGTTTTTTAGGGGTTTGGAATAAAAAGAAAAAACACGCAGACACACACCGAGTAACGCCACCAAGATGGGTAGAATTCCGTGTTGTGAGAAGGACAACGTGAAAAGAGGGCAATGGATTCCTGAAGAAGACAACAAACTCTCTTCTTACATCGCCCAACATGGCACCCGTAACTGGCGCCTCATCCCCAAGAATGCTGGTTTGTGCTGTGTATTTTCTAATTGTTCATTTTCTGATTCATATGATTATTGACAAACAATAAATAAGGCATATGAACTAAAATCATTGCTTACTGTTAAGGTCTCCAACGATGCGGGAAAAGATTTTGTCATTACTACTACATAAAGCACTTAATTTTACATAGTAGTCCGTCCGGCTGCTCTTGCTGAAATCATTACTCTTCATTCTCCCGTGCTCTAGCAATTACGCTCCCTAGACCACTACCATGTAGTTAGGTAGGGACAATCAATCCGTAGAGACGGGAATCTAGGAATGAATGGGGATCCCTGAGACTTATGGTGATGTGTTCTATGTTCTGCTCTCAGCCCTGGTCCTTGTACGCTGAAGCTGTCAAGTTCGTATGAGGATACCGTTTCAGGAGGGGAGGGCTATTTCCTTTCCTTTTAGTGTCCCCCTCACCCTATCGGTCGAGCTATTCCATACCCTCTTCCTCGCGTTCCTTGTGTCTATCTTTTCTGAAAGGCGGGTCTTCCTAGTGGGCTCGTTGCCACTAGGCGGTCATCTTTGATCTTTATTGGCCGACCTTTCCGATCCCGAAACAAAGATAGTTCGGCTCTCTTTTTTCGATCATTCAGATGAAAAATTCCGTGAAGACGACGAGAGATGCCGCCTGCCCTTTCCGTTCCTTCTCTGTCGGAGTGGAGCACTCCTGTTTATTCTTTTCTAATAAGCTTGGTACGTGTTTTGAGCCGCGTGACGTGAACGGTACCTATGAAGTGGAATCCGTCTGTCTTGTCTTCCACCTCATAAGGGAGTTGCATTTCGAGGGACTAAAAATCTCCACTGCTATTGTCAAGCTTGGACATACTTAACACTGACCCAATTGAGATCGTGGCCACACTAAAACAGTGATGATGTGGTCAACCCTGGATACGTGGCTCTTCGATGGGGGAAGGACCACGCTAGTCGTCTGAGTGTGTGGTGTGTAGTGGGTGCGTCTTAGTGTCTTCTTACTAAGAAAAAAAATGAGAAAGAAAATATATGATTCTCGTTCTCGAAACTCCACTCATTTTTTCTTTCAAACTAGGAGGATTGGCATTTGGCCAAGATGTGATCTATCTCTTTCTTTGGTTGGAGTGGAACTTTGGTTTTCTTTAGCGAGGAACCGTTTCACTCGGTGGACAGTCGAATGATCAAAGCGAAATGCTTTAGGCATCATCTTTTGAGCATGTTCAGCTTCAAAAATTCCTGGAGTCCTACAGTATTCTCACTGAAAAAAAAACATGGCTAGTATATAACTATTTTTTTATTGTAGAAAGCGATCAGTTCTTCCGATCTTGTTTGGGTTTGGAAAGGTTTCCTTTATCAATTCCAGAAGTGGATGAGCCTATGTAGAAGAAGCTGTAGAAGAGCACCACCACGGTTCAGGTCCCAACACATGGGGGATTAATTCAGCTGCAAGGATCGTGAATCAAGAAATTTGGGTGATAGACGAAGGCGTTGGTCCATCGGTGCCGTAGGGGCAATCATCTGCGCCAGTGTATAAAAAGACATTTGAAATTCTTACAGTAGCGAGGAGAGCTTATGGATAAAAAATGAGGATTCCAGTGGCTTTTGCCACTTATGATCAGTGTTCACAAGAGCGAGACGGTTCAATGTCCTACAATGTTCAAGCAGCATTCTTGTCAGAAAGATTTTTTAGGAGGCCCATACATCTTCCGAACATCCCTGAAGGATAGAACAACATGATGAAGAAGGCGGCGAAGGTATGAAGGATAATTTGGAAAGAGAACAAGGAGA
This sequence comes from Hibiscus syriacus, assembly GCF_006381635.1. Taxonomy (NCBI): domain Eukaryota; kingdom Viridiplantae; phylum Streptophyta; class Magnoliopsida; order Malvales; family Malvaceae; genus Hibiscus; species Hibiscus syriacus. The sequence goes on along the minus strand of NW_024061878.1, from coordinate 189,310 downwards.
TCCCTGAAAAGGGGGAGGCAAGGAAGTAGTAGAAATGTTGAAGATGGGACAACCCGCTCTTGAACTTAAGACTATGCGCGTCGCGTGCTCGATCTAGAAAATTGTTTTGATGAGCTATCACTAAACAAAAAAAGAGAGAAGAGAAAGAAATGGGAGTTGGCGCCTGCTTGCTTACTTACCAAGCCATCCTGGCAAGCTCCTCCAGTTCGATTATTATTCTTGACTTGACTTATTATTATAAAAACTACTCACTATCAAAATGAAAGACGATCGATTATCTACCCAAGAAGATAAAGAGTCCCACATACAAGAAAAGGTCACAAATAGAGTTGAATCAAGTAACATTGCAAAGGCATAATGATAGTAGGGTCGGGATATCCCCGCCCTCCGAACCGGACGTGAAGGTCTCCCCTCATCCGGCTCTCTGCAGGGGAATCCCCACTCACTGCTTCCCCTAATATCCTCCCTTTACCACATCATGGGGGTTTATAGGAGATCCCAGAGGCTCGCTCGGAAAGGCTGCTATACCATACCTTTTGACTCAACTCTACTCTAGTAGTCACTAGGCTCACTATAGTAGTCCGTCCGGCTACTCTTGCTGAAATCATTACTCTTAATTCTCCCGTGCTCTAGCAATTGCGCTCCCTAGACCACTACCATGTAGTTAGGTAGGGACAATCAATCCGTAGTGACGGGAATCTAGGAATGAATGGGGATCCCTATCAATAAAAAAATAAAGAATATAATATATAATTAGTTACACTACCTTTCTCTCACTCAATAGATGTATTTGGTCTGATATGGTACAGTACAATACGAGACGATAGAATATAATGGGATGGATGGTAGAGGGCTGCCTGCATCAAAAGCGATGATTCACTTGTCCCCTTGTCCATAAGGACCTCGTGGCATACAACCGAAACGACTCCCGCTAGATAGCCGCCCCTATCTCTCTTTTTACAGCCTCGTGGACGGACAAAAGAAGGAAAGTTACAGAACGGGGCAGTGAAGGCTCGCGAAGTAGACAGCAAGCAACAGCTTCTCAGCCCCCTTTACTTTTTTTTATATTAGAATAGCGCACCCCTTTAGAGAAAGGGGCGTAAGCACTTCACTCGCTAGGGGATGGGATTCATTCACTTGCATTCCTGCTAGCACTACAAAAAGCTCCGGTCTTAACGCCCTTACTATTGCTGTGCAGCCTTTCCTCGGGAAAGAGTGGCCGCTCAAGCCGCATAATTTACGCAATTCCTTGATTTGATCGGTACCTTACCTGCCTACTGCTATTACACAAGCTGGTGTAGAAGAAGTTTTTCTTTAGATCCATCTATGGTAGAGAGAGCCGACCTCTGTCTGTGATTCCACCTCAAGCTGCAATTTTATTTTAACTGAAGCCTTCTTCCTCAACAACCTTCTCCTCTAGGTCCTGGATAGCTTTGGTGACTGGACTTCTACAGATGTTCTGTTCCCTCTGCAGGCTTTTTCTTAGACTTGGACTTCTTTACCACAGGCACCCATTGAACAACTGGTGGCACAGGTACTTTCACTGTCTTTTTCTTATGTGTCAGTGTGGTTTATTCATTAATCATATCCCAGTCCTTCTATCAGTTACAAGATCAAAAATCATGCTTGCTTTTAAATCCAAGTTAGATGAAAGGAATCGGGAAATCAAGATTAGTCCTGGTGAACCTCGAGAATTGCATAAGAGAGGTCTCTTCTCTCCTGCGGCCAAACTAAACTAAATTCCGTACGACTCATTCTGTCAGTTGCAGCTAAAAGATCTTGGCCACTGCATTGCATCAGCTGGATGTCAAAAACGCCTTTCTTCATGGAGACCTCCACGAATAGGTTTATATGAGTCCTCCACCAGGTTTTCGAGCTCAGGGGGAGGAAGGAAAAGAAAAGTTTAAAGGTAAAAAAAGATGATATATGGTCTCAAGCAGTCTCTGGTTCGAGATATGAAGTTTGGTTATAAGGAAGTAGCAATAAATGCTCGGTACTTCCATAATCGCATCATCTTGTTTTTTTATATCCCTTCCCAGTGTCGAATCACAAGAAGTTGGAGCGGATATTTGATCTTTTATTAGTATTCCTCTTCCTTAGACTGGGACGCATACATTGAGAATCCAGTGTGCAATTTATTTTGATAAGATAGATAGATTGTCCCCAATTAGTCATATATGTTACACTAAATCGGAGCTAGAATAAAGGATAGGTAGGTTGAATCTTAAAAGTACCCTGACGGGTACAGGTAACTATGTTAAGTTAATTACGTATCAAAAAAAAATTTATAGGAAAACTCACCCCGTATTCCATGTGAGTCAGTTGACTTCGATTAGACCAGACCAACCCAGAGAGGAACGTGCCCGCGAGGGCACCACCAGATGTTGTAGATGAACCTACTAAAGAAGAAGGTTGAGTATATCATAGCTGACTGCACCATGGGCTAGCCCATACACCCACTGCACGAGTGAAATACTACTTACACACATCAGCTCCTGTCTTAGTTGAAGAAGGATAAATGTCAGTTCTTTGAGTCGAAGAAAGAGTAGCAGAATTCGATATAGGTGAAAGAAGGTCAAACTCCTTACACTTTGGAAGTCGAGCTCATATTAAATTACCTAGAGCGAATGGACAGGCCAAATCAACCAACTTGGTCTTCATTAGTATGCTCACTCAGTGTTGTGAAACCAATGGTGAGGATTAGTCACATAGGTGACCTACAGTTGGGAATATACACAAACAATCTAAACAAAAATGGTAATAAGCCTTATTACCCATTCATCATGGTGTATGGAGCTTCAGCTCTTATTCCCCCAGTCTACGATTGGCAGTACCGCATCGATTGGGAAATATAAAAAGCGATCGTTTACATAAATTGATTCATCCCGGGGAAGATGGTAACATAACAGCCTGTGCTAGAGCAACTGCGTCAAGCTTGGCATGATAGGCAGTTACGTCATAAACCGATTTTCAAAGGCGCTTTCTTTCACTCCTACGGTTTCATGTTTTATTTCACTTCCCGACGGGGGTTCTTTTCACCCTTCCCTCACGGTACTACTTCGCTATCGGTCACCCAGGGGTATTTAGCCTTGCAAGGTGGTCCTTGCTGATTCACACGGGATTCCACGTGCCCCATGCTACTCGGGTTAGAGCTTAACCTAGTGATGCTTTCGGCTACTGGACTATCGCCATCTAGGGTTCGGCACTTCACCGCTTCGCCTAGCAGCACGACGCTTTTATTTCTCTCCCACAACCCCGTTTTCATGGTTTAGGCTGCTCCCATTTCACTCGCCGCTACTATGGGAATCGCTTTTGCTTTCTTTTTCTCCGGCTTTTTTTAAAAGTATGTATGTACGTAGTTCAAGTTTTCGCTTGATTTACCAAGGAATATTTTGGTTGCTTTTGGCGGATTGCTTATTACTAGGAGGAATATTTTTTTAAAAGTGATATGGCAAAGGCAGTGCCCTCGATTGTTCCAGAGAGAAGGATCATGGCACCCCAGAACCGTGACATCCAGCAGCAGCATCTCCTTGCATGCGAGAGACTTCTATGCCAGCCGTTATTCCCGGCTCTGTTATGAAAGCGGCAGACTAATCTTACAGGTGTTCACTAATGAGGGATTTTAGGGGATTCATTAGGGTTCTCCTTTTTATCCTCCACCCATCTGTGGAGGGTTTCAGTATCCATCTCTGTAGATGTTTCCAGATCGCGAGACATAATGTTTTCTGCGGTACTGGAGTCTCTTTCTGCCATTTCCGGAAAGTGAATGGACAGCCGCCCTTTCCCCTTCTCACAATGTTCCCGAACTTGCTCAAGAATCAAAGTGTTTAAACATGAATTCTCGTAATTTGGGTTGTTTGCTTTTTCTTTATAAAGATAACTAAAATACACCCAAGAAACCGAAGTTGGCCCATTAAGGTTTATTTTTATTTGGTTGGGGCCACCCACTAAGAGCGCATGCTTAAGCATTGAATTCGCTTTTCTTTTCTTTTACCTTGGGGTGATCTCGTAGTTCCTACGGGGTGGAGACGATGGGGTTGGTCCATGGATTTTCCTTCCTTTTGTCGCATTTCACTCAAAGGGTTGAAGGGAGATAGTGCATCAAGCTGTTCGCAAGGGCCAACTTGATCCTCTTCCCCAGGGATCCCAGATCGCTTGAAGCTTCCTATTCGTCTTTCAGGGGGTCCCCCGTTGATAGATAGGGGCAATCTAAAGGTAGACAGCGTAAGCTATTTAATTAAGTCAACTAAGCATTGGTTGTTGATTCAATGTTCCCGAGGGATCAACCACTATTCTAAATATAGTAAAGCGGGGAACTATTGTTCATTGGAGCACCGGAGTGCAGAGGTTGTTTCCATCATTGAAGTCAGAGTGTGGGACTGAGCCTTCCGAATGAAAAAAAACAAAAAAGTGCTTAGTTTCATTGGAAAATCCAACGCAAATATCATATTGACTTTCTCTCGCCCTACTTCTAAAGATAGATAGAAAAGGTTGGAGAGAGTGACTTTCAACAATTCTCTCCTTTCTAAAGCTGCAAAAGGCGGCCCCCCAGAACAAAGCCTACCCCTCTTTTCCCCCTTTAATGAAAGACCCTCGCCTCGCTTCCTATTCATTTGTGGGTCGGGACCCGAGGGCCTTTTTTTATCAAGAGGTGATTTCACAACCGACAAATCCGTAGCCCAGGTGACTCACAGCCTTCCTCTCACCCAAATGAAATGGGATGAATCAATAAGCTTTTTGATTGATTCAGGGCGCAGCGAAGCCAAATTCAATCAAGGTAAAGGGGGGCTTACTTTTCCTGACGCTGAGTCATCCTATTCAAATTTAGCTATGCTAATGGAACAGGACAAGTTTTCAGATGATATGGACCCCCAAGAGATGAGCGAGAACCTCCAATTGCTTAGGGCTCGCACTCTGTTCTCGCTTGGTGGACAAGATCTTCTCCCCTTTTAGCTCCCACACACCCTTGTCCTCTTTCACCGAAGAGGAAAGAAGAATCTTCCAAGATCTAAATTTTCATTAGATTCATTCCGTTGCTTGCTTTGTTGCAGCAAGATGATTAGTCCGAGAGTGCTGGAGAGAAGAGAAAGCGGTAAAAACCTCTCTTCTTCGGTCACCGAGCAGTCGGACGACTCTTCAGTAACCCAGGATGACCCCTTCGACACTTCTTTCGCTGTATACGCCCTCCATTCCATCCTTCGAAAATAAAAGAAAGGGTACTGTACTATATATTATATATATTCTGACTATATTTTTCTAATATATATATATTGTAGGGCCCCAGAACGCTAAAAAAGTAGGGGAACAAGAGTTGTCACGATAGGAAGGAAAAATGACTATAAGGAACCAACGATTCTCACTTCTGAAACAACCTATATCCTCCACACTTAATCAGCATTTGATAGATTATCCAACCCCGAGCAATCTTAGTTATTGGTGGGGGTTCGGTTCGTTAGCTGGTCTTTGTTTAGTCATTCAGATAGTGACTGGCTTTTTTTAGCTATGCATTACACACCTCATGTGGATCTAGCTTTCAACAGCGTAGAACACGTTATGAGAGATGTTGAAGGGGGCTGGTTGCTACGTTATATGCATGCTAATGGGGCAAGTATGTTTCTCATTGTGGTTTACCTTCATATTTTTCGTGGTCTATATCATGCGAGTTATAGCAGTCCTAGGGAATTTGTTCGGTGTCTCGGAGTTGTAATCTTCCTATTAATGATTGTGACAGCTTTTATAGGATACGTACTACCGTGGGGTCAGATGAGCTTTTGGGGAGCTACAGTAATTACAAGCTTAGCTAGCGCCATACCTGTAGTAGTGGATACCATAGTGACTTGGCTTTGGGGTGGTTTCTCCGTGGACAATGCCACCTTAAATCATTTTTTTAGTCTTCATCATTTACTCCCCTTTATTTTAGTAGGCGCCAGTCTTCTTCATCTGGCCGCATTGCATCAATATGGATCAAATAATCCATTGGGTGTACATTCAGAGATGGATAAAATTTCTTTTTACCCTTATTTTTATGTAAAGGATCTAGTAGGTTGGGTAGCTTTTGCTATCTTTTTTTCTATTTGGATTTTTTATGCTCCCAATGTTTTGGGGCATCCCGACAATTATATACCTGCTAATCCGATGCCCACCCTGCCTCATATTGTGCCGAAATGGTATTTCCTACCGATCCATGCCATTCTTCGTAGTATACCTGACAAATCGGGAGGTGTAGCCGCAATAGCACCCGTTTTTATATGTCTGTTGGCTTTACCTTTTTTTAAAAGTATGTATGTGCATAGTTCAAGTTTTCGCCCGATTTACCAAGGAATATTTTGGTTGATTTTGGCGGATTGCTTATTACTAGGTTGGATCGGATGTCAACCTGTGGAGGCACCATTTGTTACTATTGGACAAATTTCTCTTCCTATGATTTCTCTAACTAACATACGATACAATTTCACTTCACGGCACACCCCAAAAAAAGAAAGAGCTTCGCTCGGTGGGCCTTCCTATGCTGACGAATGCCTCTTTTCTCTTCTCTGGAGTCTACAACAAACAAGTGGGAGAGGCAGGATTCGAACCTACGTAGAAAAACTTCAACAGATTTACAGTCTATCGCTTTTGACCACTCGACCACTCTCCCCTTCCTGGGCCGAGGCCCCCCTCAATGGGTTCTAAGAAGGAGGGCGGCGCCCTGAATATCAAAAAGCTTATTGATTTGATTGAAGGGAATTAAAACATACTATTTTTTAGCTTAGCTAGCGTTCCGGGAGAATCTAGTCATTTAGTCAGTTCATAAAAATCTCTGTAAAGCAAGGGGCAAAGCTTCTACGACAGCTTCCCCCTCTTGAAAATATATATCCCTTGTTACCCCCATTTGAGTCTGGATTCTTTTTCTTTATGAATTTAACTCTAACCAAGGATCACCCTCCACAATGGGGGACAAGGTAAAGGAAATTTGTTCATATGAGTGAAGACCATCAACTATAATTCTATTACAAGGACAAATCCTAGTGAAATAAAGTGAGAAATAATAAGGTATCACAAGGTGGACCAAATATAATGTGTTCGAAGATCAAATCCAGCCGAGAATAACAAAATAAGTTTCAGATACAAGAAACAAATAAGACAATAAGGCATTAAAATCAATTAAAGTCCTAAACTCATCAAAGAAATATGAAAAGAAGAACATGCAAATGGTCCATCAAATCAAATGACTCATCGATCCTCAAACCAAATGGTTGATCAAGTACAATTGGTTCAAATATCTTGAATCAATTCACAAGAAAATCAAAAAGGAAATGAACCATAGGGTGAAACCCATAAATGGGTAGTTTAGATGGATCCAAAAAAGAGATTATAAAAGACATATTGCAAGAAGATTCAAATCAAGAAAAACAAGAATGAATGCATCAAAAAAAATTGATCATTGATTCATTCACCCTCAAACACTTGTTTAGGCCTATTTATCCATTTCTTTTATAACTGTGAATCGTGGCTTATATTACATGCCTAAAAAGTCTCTTCTAATCATACATGGACTTCTAAGCAGAAGAGACTATCTTCAGATTTCGTTCAGTCTCTCAAGATTAATCTTTTATTTGCAAAAGTTGTTTTAAATATTTAATGCATGATAGGGGAAAATAACAAAGTCGGTCCAAGACAAAATTTATAATAACGTCTTGAAACCAAAGAAGGATTCCATTTGAAAACTTGAAAAGTCAAATCGAATATTCAGATTGTGCAACTGTTGCATAGGAGATGTTCTTATAAATCTCTTTATAAGGCACCGAACATCATGAATGTGCCCACTAGAGTTGAGAACTGATGAAAAACTCTAGAAGATGAGCATAGCAACTACTTCATCAAATCAATGAGCATCAAATGATCAAAAATGTTAGTTAATAACCAAAGAAGCTAAGCCGAGACAACTTATCTTTCTAGACTTAACCCTACCTTAAAATTAGCATTTATCTTGTCAGTTGTCAAAGAGCTATAATTTTTGAAGGATTAAAGAGCAGTTGATTCTTTGATATCTAATAAACTCTTGTTTTATAATTTGTCTCAATTGTGGACTCAAAGTAAGGGACAACATTTCTCAATATTCTTTCATAAATTATTTTTCAAAACTTCATCAAATATTTTGTAAAAAAATATTATCAATTATTTTTTAAAATTTCTTCATCAAATTTCTTCAAAACAGAAGGAGTAAGAAAAAATATTTTCAAAAAACGCAATCTCTCTGGAGTAAATCTTGGAAATTGGCAAGTGTCCCTCAGACATGGAAGCTTAGAATTAGAATTAGAGCAAGAAGAAGGAATTGAACCAAGTCAATGGTACACTATGATGTGAAAAAGAATAAAGTCAACTGAACAGGGAGTGAAGTTGCATATTTGCATCAAACATTCATCATCACATGCACCATAATAAATTTTTGATTTCCCTTTCACGAGGATACTTTTACAATTTCTCTGGAAATTGTCTTATATAAGACTATTTTCTCCTCTCACGAGGAAAAATTCCAAAGCTCATTTTCAAAAAGCTCAAAACATAAGATGAAATTTGTCCTAACAACCATAAAAACATTCCAGATAGTTGTGTTCATACATGCATAATCTTTACAAACTTTCAGGATTGAAAGGATTTGTGACAATTAGGCCTCCTCGACACGAAAGAGTAATGTCATCATGAGCGACCAGATCTTTTTAACACAAAAGAGCAGTGTCGTTTTCAAAATCAAATTATCTACAGGAAATCTAACTTTCTCAACGTGAAGGAACAATGTTGTTTTCAAATGCAATTATCTATATACGACTAGACTTCCTCAACACGAAGGAACAATGTCATCCACTGACTAGACCTCCTTAACTATATGGAGTAATGTCATAATCAAATTTACATCGAGAAAATCACCCAAAAGAGACCAAATCTCTTCAACGCGAATAAGCAGTGTCATTTTCATAATCAAATTATCTCAATGCAATAAGATTTCCTCAACACAAAGGAATAGTGTTTTCTTCAGACACATATCCATTCAAATGTGGGTAGTTGTCCTCATCACGAAGAAACGATGCCATCAACAAGCAATAATTGATCTGGAAAATTCATCTTAGTAGTTGATCAACCATATGTTAACCTTTGACTAAATCTCCTCAATGCGAAGAAGCAATGTCATCACAAAATTTGACATCAAGCAAATCACCCAAAAGAGACCAGATTTCTTCAATGTGAATGAGCAATGTCATTTCTTCAATCAAATTATCTCCAGACAATCATACTTCCTCAATACAAAGGAACATTCTTTTCTTTAGATGAACAATCATTTGAGCGTGACTAGACGTCTTCAACACGAATGAATAATGTCATCAACAAACCCAAGATTCTAAAACAATGATCAAATCACTCAAAGACGAATAGATCTCCTCAACATGAAGGGGCAATGTCATTTTCAAAAGCAAGTTACTTAAAGATAATTTAGACTTCTTCAACAAAAGGAACAACATTGTCTTCAGATGCACAAACATTCAAGCGTGACTAGCCATCTTCAACGCGAATGGACATTGTTATTTACAAGTTTGAAGTCCTCAAATAAAGATCAAATCACCAAAGTACAATCAAACATCCTCGATAGGAAGGAACAATGTCATTTTCAGGATTTCTGATCCTCAGACAAAGGACTTAATTTTCAGATTCAGTGCAAGCACCCAAGCTGGACAAAATGGGTCATTACTTATCTTTGCTTCATTTTCGTTTCACTACAACAAGCAAAAAGCGGTAGCTATAATAACCCGATTCTGTTTGTGTTAACCAAAACCAGACCCAAACCATAATTGGCCCACATTTAACCTGACCTAAACCATTTAGTGTATTGCATTACAAACTATCACAATAATCTCCAATTTCACTGGTCACCTTACTAGACCATACATGTTCCAAAACAATGAAAACAAATCAAATTAGAAAATGACAAAAAAATCATAAAATCAACCAATCCCAAAAGATATGAGAACCCCATATTTTTTGGTGTCAAATCTCACCAACCCTAGCCGTAGCCTTCATACCCATACACCCTACCCAACCACCAAAATGAGGCTCACCATAAAACCCAGAGAATACGTAAATTCAAAAGGGAGGGGGAAATTCAAATGAGAGGAGATCCGACGAAAAAGAAAAAAAAACGAAAAAAAGGTAGATTCGAAAAGGGGCCTCGCCTTAAAACGACTGGTCATCGCATCAGAGTTTTAGCCCTCACTTTTCGAAGTGGTCATTGGGACCGATTACAATGGTGGTCAGATGAGGTCTTTTATCTCCCACAACATGGATGTTTGAGGAGGGGAAGAGAGTTGAGAAAAATAAATATTTTTCTCTCTGCTATTGAACTGAAAAAGATGAAGAATATGGGACAGTGAAGCGACGACAGAGGAGAGTAAAATAAGTGGGAGTTATGGTTTTTAGAAATTATAAAAGTTATTTATAAAACGCTCAAAACGACACTCACCTTTTGTAATTCTTTCATTTTGGTCATCGAATGAAGGTTTCATTTTTTTTTTCAAGCTCAATATTTGTTTTGTATCTCATTTTAGTTTTAATTTGTTTGTTATCATATTTAGATTAATGTTTTAGTTTTGACAATTAGTTTATGGTTTGTTCACTAAATGACATGAAATTTTTTCACAACTAGTATTTATGACATGAAATTTTGCTTTGTATGTATTCATTTTAATACCTGTTTGCATTCGATGTGGTTTATTTGTATGTTTAATCCTTAATTTTATTGCTTAGTTATGAAGTGGTCTATATTTTAAATACTCAATGTATATTTTAGTCCCTTTTGCATGCCAAAGGTTAAAAAGCGCAATTCATGTTTTAGATCCTCATACGTTTGCGGTATATTTGCTTTGAGTAACCATTTTGGATTGGGTTAATGCTTCGAGTGACTCGTGTATTTATTATTTTTTCTGATTAGATTCTTAAATTTTTCATAGTTTTCATTTTAGCCATTTATATGTATGAATAATTATGTAAATATTATATTGTGGGTGTATACGTAGCATGCTACCTACTTTATTTGTATTCTATTTCGCATATTTATTATATTATTTAAGCCTTATTTATATTTACACATATTTTACTGTTTTTCATTTATCCATTTTTATTTTATTTGTTTATGTTTATTCATTTTAATTTACAAGCTGCATGAATATCGATGTATTTTAGAATTATTTTGCTAAAATAAATTCAAGAACACTCGTCATAGAATGGGAGTGAAAATCACGAATTGATAGAAGTAGTACAATTCAATACGACATCAAACAAAAAGGGAACTTAAAATAAATTGAGTTTGTCCCCTGAATAAATAATTGGAAATAAATTAATCGGTTGTTCGATAAGATGGATCATATTTTAATCTTTGACGTGAATTTACAAATTCCAGTGCAACGACAACGTGTAAGCGGTTAGGTACCGACTTCGAATGCTGGGGGCTTATCATTCCCCACGCGTAATCGACTCTCGAATCCTTAAAAATAAATTTCTGGTAAAACCCTAACGCATTTTGTCTTAAAATGAATTTTCTTAAAATTGTTTTAAAATACATTTTTAAACATTCGACCTACCTATCCCAAGGGTCAATGGCGACTCTAAATTTTCAAATTAAATCAATCTTCATCGAAAATCCCAAATTTTCCAAAATAAAATCATAATTATTTTAATTTTTAATTTTTCAGAAAATAGTTATGACAAGGATAACGTGCAACTGATTTGCATGTAATTTAAGGAGCACATCATTTTCCCTAGCAATCTTTGAGACAGAGGGCATATTCTTTGTTATTTGAGGTACATGTAATAAATCACTCAGAAAAAGTTCTTGTGAGGAAAAAGAAATAAATGAACTACCAACCATATTGCCATTAAGAGGCATACCATTACCGATAGTTAGTTTACCTGGACCATGGAACTCAACCTGATTGGAGACCTCCATAGCATCAGACATTACATGATGAATCGTTCTTGAATCTACCACCCAACGATTAGATGCAACGATAACCATATTATCTTGTGGTTGCCCATCAATAAATAACCCGATCGACCTACCACAGTACTCACAGCCCAGACTAGAACTTCTAGTAGTGGAATACTGCAAATTGGGATTTGATGTTTCCTCTTTATCCTGCCCACGGTTAAGAGAAGTAAAACAAGAAAAATCTTGATCATATCAATGCAACATTAATCAACCAAGTGGCCAATCTTGCAACGTAGTTGACATGAACAAGCATCCGTCCTCGTCCATGACCCTCATTCCTAGATCTAGACAATTGAGTCGATTTGTGATCTGGTTGATTAGATGATGGCAAGTTACGTGCAACTTCCCCCTGAGCAAGATTTCCACTCGTCGGTAATTACTCAAGTTGTTCATCAAACCCAACCAACTGAGTTTTAGCATACAATAACATGGTATATTTTATCTAAAGATAGTGTTACTTGCATGGTTGTTATAATCGCCATGAAGGGTTGATACTCCGTGTGTAACCCTTTCAGAATACTCGAAATGTGCTCAGCATGAGGAACTACAATTCCACAGGACATGAGACCATCACAGACTTCTTTCACATGCGTAAGGTAAGCACGCATGCTATCACTGCCTTTCCTTAATGACCGGAGCTTGTAATGAAGGCTCATCATTGTCATCGTGGATTGATTAGCAAAGAATTAAAGTACCATATTCCAAATCGTTGGGATAGTTTCATCCCCCACAAATGAAGGAATAATATGAGAACTTATTGTAGAAAAAACCAGGAGGCAAGCGCACTGTCCTGCACAATGACATCTTCATATGCTTCATTCGGATGCGCATTGCCATTATCATCAACAACCGTTTACGGCGGAGGCTCCATGGTGCCAGTCAGTAAACGTTCAAGATGATGACTGCAAACTGTGAAAAAGATCTGCTGCTTCCAAAGTAAAAAGTTCATTTCATCAAGAAAGTTGGTCGAGAAATCCATGAGCAACTCTTAAAATGCAGAACCGAGATTTTAAGCAACAGAAGTCAAGCCAGAAAACCAAAACCAAGAGCGAATGATACCATATTGAGTTTAGTTGAAAAGATAGAAAAATTGTAGAATAAATGCTTTGTATTCAATGCTTAAGTTACATTGTTTTATACAATGATGCATGTATGCAGCTAGCCCTAAATAACTAACAGCTGAATAACAAACCCTTAACAACTTTCTTCAGCATAACACAACCTCATCCACCTATAACCGAGTGGTTACAATATATACTTATTCCAATTCAACCAATCAAATATGATATTCCATTTTTATTGCTTTATTCTGATGTTTTCAAGCAGACAAGGATTTGAATTCACAACTTAAACTATTCAGTTAATCAAAAAAACCAAAGTGCCCCAATTAACTGACCAAAATAAGTATATCCAAAGCATATAACTTCAAGTTAAGTAGTAATTTGTAGAGAAAAAAATTGTAAGCATTGAGGAAAATTAATACGACCTTAGTAGTGAAGAATTAATAAGGTTCCAAAAGCAACAAAGATTCAAATGATTGGATAATTATACTTTATACACATATATATTTCTTGCTCTCTATAGCTTTACCTTAACTAATTTCAGTAGACCGTGTCGCACAATTGGATTTGGTGGGTGAGTCTTCAAGTAGAGATTTTTTACCTACATAAAGACTTAAACTCAAAACATACTTAAGTGATATCAAGTTTTTTAACACTTGAATCAACCCTTATAATTTTCCATCATTGTTCTTTAATGAAACTATATAGAGGCTATAATAAGCTTCACAGAACTGGTCTCCCTTCCGCGAATTCCCAAGAAAGCAATCAAATAGCCATTTTCTATCATCCTCGAGTAGATAGAAGCTCTCGATGGGAGCTCCAATCAGATCGATGGTTTAAGGTAAATATTGATGGTTCTAAAATGTTGAATTCCGACCTAGCTACGTGTGGTGGCGTCCTCAGGGATCACTCGGTGAATTGGGTTTCATGTTTCTCTAAGTCTACAGGGTTTTGTTTGATTCTTAGTACCAAATTATGGGAAATATATGAGGAGTTGCGTTTTGCATGAGAATCGGGAATGAGAAAAGTTGAAGTTGAGACGCTTCTTAAAGACTCGAGTTTAAGAGGTGCTTTATCGCTGCTATCGTATATTATTGACCTTTATGATCGTGATTAGTCCTTATCATTTTCTATGTGCCTCGTGAGTATAATAAAGTGGGTGACACATTAGTGAAATTATTGTGAACTATCCCTTACGTCATCAAGATTTTCCTTGAGCCACCTAGTGCGTGTACAGAAGCAATGAATGATAACGGGGTGCTTGGTACAATAGGTTGTTGTTGAGAAGTTTTAAAGGCTACTATGTTGTTTTCCTATTTTCTAATAAAAATAGTCACTTCTCTTATTTGTTTATTTTTCGGTAAACTACATATTTAGTTACTAAACAAAAAATGTATAATGATAAAACTAGCCCCAATGTTTCCTAAGTGGTCATTCTAGAACATATTCTTTTTTAAAGCATTTTAACATCCTAACGTTTCAATTTTTAGGCCAAACATTCTCTTTTGGATGGAAACCGTTAGTTGATTAATGTTTAATGTATGTTGTTAGTGTGACATTTTCACTTTAATTGGTGACATGCACATATCACTTCATCATATTGAGTGATGTGCCATATGCCACATCATTCATTTTGGTGACATGTGTTATGTCACCACTTTCGATGATGTGACATATACCATGTTATCACTGTGGTTGACGTAGCACATGACACATCATCGATTTAGTTACATGATCTATGGCATGTAAACAATTAAGCATATGTGAAAGTTTCATATCAAAAAAATGCATTGATCCTTTCATGTCAGCAACATGTGTTAATTGTTACTTAACTAGTGGTTTTCATCCAACATGGATTATTTTAACCAAAATTTGAAACATTGAGGCCTAAAATGTTTCAAAAAAATGTGCAATGCCCCAAATTTCATGTTAACACTCATGGGTTAACCTAACAGGTCTATGGACCTATGTGTTTGAATAATTAGAATTGTTAGGCTAAGTTTGGGTCTAATCAGGTGAAAATTGGTCTCAAAATGCATTAAAAATGGGGTTAAATGAGCTTAGGTAATCCATATAAGCTTTACAAGTGAAGTAAGACTAGTCCTAAGAGGTTTAAAGGGTTTGAAGTGATTCTCGAGTAGAGTTAATATATTATTCACAGATTAAAATTATTATTCATGTGGCATTGGTACCAAGTCACAATAAGATAGAGAAGCGACAACGGACGATATGAATGTTGCACTCACCGAGAGAACAAACCTGGGAAAGTTCTAGACTCGATGAAAAAACGAATGAATTTGTTTCAGTGCATTGGAAAGGGTGGAAAGATTAAGGATTTGAAAAAGCTTTTTGTTGTTGGAAAATAGACAAAAGAGATGTGATTAAGACAATAAAAAAGGGTAATGAAATCAAGAAAGATTAAAAACAAGGAAAACAAGGGTAATGAATCAGAACATAAAACAAAACATGTAATAAAAGATATGATCTTATTTTCCCTTTTTAATAGGCTCCCAATGATTTAGTGGTTTGATTTTGATAGATGAATTCTTTTTGGAAAGAGGATAAAAAGATAAAGAAGATGAAATAGACGAAATTGAAATCAGATAGTTGGATTAAGAGAAAAATGGATTTGAAAATTTATATCGATAGGTATAGGGTTTAACGCCAACCTTAGGTTTTGTATGTAGGTGGTATGAATGATGGAAGATGTTGATGATGATGGTGTGATGATTGAATAGATGAATATGTCCTATTGAACCCTCCTAGTCGTAATGAAAACGCAAACTTGATAATACAACTCTAACCAGCCCTCCTAATCGCAATGAAAAGAAAAATCAGAGTGTGAAGATCTCTCTCAAGAACTCGGAAGAACTAAAGAATATGATGCTTTGAAGACACATGGAAATCAACTCTTACAAAAATGAACTCTTATTGTATTGTATATAAAATAAAAAAAGATGTGTTTTACAATGAGGGGGAAGGCTCCTTATATAGTATTTGGAGAGTCCTCGGGGAAATGATACTATTGAATAAAATAACAATAAAATATCATAAAATACTAAATAAAACTATCCTAAATCCATGTGATGTGGGCGGCATTGAATGGTGGCCATTGATGAAGCTTTGATCCGACAGTGTAGATGAAAGATGACTTGAAATGGCTCTTGACTTGATAGACGGTCCAGATCTCCCTTTTAGAAGGTAAAGAGTCAACATTGGTTATTTGAGCAATTGATAGGTGCCCAAGCCTATGATAGGTAAAGGGAAAAGGGTCTTGATAAGTTACCAAGGCTTGTGGATGACGACATGGCGTGATGGGCTTGGATAGGAGGATGATAAGCTATAAAGGGTTACATTCAATAGATTATTGGGCCTGATCCTAAATAAAATAAAAGAAAGTATTAATTACTAAGTCTATCAGTTATCACAGGCTTTATAATGTAGTAGTGGGTAACTTTACAAAATGTTGGGCTTAGGGTGATTCAAACACAATTTCAGTCATATCTCTATGGGTTTCATAGTTAGGCCCGAAACTGACTTGTGTTCTTGAGATCCATGTTGATAAGGGATAAAGGATGAGTGAGTTTCCTTCCTTGAACTCTTCAAAATCCATGTGGCCATGAAGGCCTTTGCTGACGAAGGCTTGGACTATAGTCTAGAGTTAATCTTTGAGTAGTTTGGCCATTCCTATAGTAATTGGGCCTGGAGGTAGGGTAAGCCCATCCTTTAGGAGTGTGGTGCATGTATCATTTCCCCTTCTGGGAAGGATTTAACAACGAATTTGAAATATCAAAAGGAGACAAGTAAACAATATTAAAAGATTCACTAACATCATACTGACCTAGAAGGTCATTGATTTGTTCGAGAATTTGGAATGGTCAATCGCCTCATGGATCGAGCTTTGACTTTCATTTCTTGGGATATCGTTTCTTTCACATGGGAACCCAAACTCAATCGCCAGGTTCAAAGGTTAGGTGGCGCCTACCTTTATTCACTCTATTTGCCATGGCTTTTCAAGTTTTCTCTATTCGTTGCTTTTCCTTGGCATGGAGGTCCTTGACGAACTCTACTTTTTGTTCACCATCCAAGCTAGTAATATGTTCTAATGGTAACGTGATGAGATCTAAAGGGGTTAGTGGATTAAATCCATAAACCAACTTAAAGGGAGAATAACTTGTTATAGAATGAATTCAGCGATTATAAGAAAATTCAACAAAAGGTAAAAATTCTTCCCAATTATGAGTGTTCTTACCTACCACGGTTCGAAGGAGAGAACAAAAAATTTGATTTATTACCTTAATTTATCCATCAGTTTGTGGATGACAAGTGATAGAGTAAAGAAGTTTCGTACCTATCTTACCCCATAATACCTTCCAAAAGTGACTTATAAATTTTGTATCTCAGTCGGACACAATGGTACACGGTATAATGTGAAGTCGTACTTTATTTTAGAAGAATAAGTCGGTGATATGTGTTGCATTGTCGGTTTTATGACATGGGACAAAATGTGCCACCTTTGAAAACCTATCAACAACTACAAATATATTATCTCGACCTTTCTTGGTTCATGGCAAGCCCAAAACTAAGTCCATAGAAAAATCAATCAGAGGACAAGTTAAGATAAGAAGAGGCGTGTAGAGCCCATTTAGGTTTACCATGGATTTTTTATGTTTGCATGTAATGCATGAAGCACATACCTTTTCTACGGTTTTTCACATGTGCGGCCAGAGGAAGTGTTCTTGGACCAGGTCAAGTGTTTTTTAACACCAAAGTGTCCCATTAGTCCTCTTGAATAAGACTCATGGACTATAAATTTTTGTAATGATCCTTATGGTATGCACAAAATGTTCATTCGAAAGAGAAATCCATTTACAAGATAAAACTTGTTAAAAGCACCTTTAGAACAATGGTTGTAAATCCAAAAAAAATCCGGGTTAGAAGGACAAAGATCTTTGATATGTTCAAAACCCAAAATAGTAGCATGCATTTGTGTAATTAGTGTGTACCTTTGAGATAATGCATCAACTACAATTTTATATTTTCCTTTCTTGTACTTAATCACATAAGGGAAAGATTCAATAAATTCAACCCATCGAGCATGTCGCTTGCTTAATTTACCTTGACCGTTTAACCACTTTAATGATTAATGGTCCGTGTGTATGATAAACTCTTTAGGAAAAAGATAAAGCTGCCAAACATCGAGTGCACGAATAAGTGCAAGAATTTATTTGTGATAGGTGGACTAGTTCAATTGTGCACCTTTCAACTTCTTACTAAAGTAGGCGATAGGTTGTTTTTCCTGGTTGAGTGCTACACATATTCATATTCTTAAGGCACCACATTATAACTCAAAGGTGTTAGAAAAATCAGGAAGACGAAGAATGGATGTTGAACATAACTTATCTTTTAACAAGTTGAAAGCTTCTTGTTGTTGTGGACTCCATTTGAATTGAATCGATTTCTTGATAATTTCTGTCAAAGTTGTTGCAATAGTGGAGAAGTCATTAATGGGATGATGATAAAAGCTTGCTAAACCATGAAAATATCTTACCTCAGAGATGGAATATGGCTTAGACCATTCTTGTATTGTTTTGATCTTTTCTTCATCTACATGGATTCCCTATACACTAACTATAAAGCCTAAAATGATAAGCTTATCGCTACAAAACACACACTTGTCCATGTAAGCAAATAAATGTTCTCGTTGCAGTACTTTAAAGATGGAACGAACGTGTCAGATATAAGATTCAAGAGAATAAGAGTAGATAAGGATATCAATAAAGTAAACAATAACATACTTACCTATGAAATCCTTCAAAATGTGATTCATCAATCTCATGAAGGTGCTAGGTGCATTTGTGAGTCCAAAAGGCATGAAGTGCAATTCGTATAGTCCAAACTTTGTCTTGAAAGTAGTTTTCATTCATCACCTTCTTTTATTCAGATTTGATGATAACCGCTCTTCAAGTCTATTTTTGTGAAGATGCAAGATCCATGAAGTTCGTCTAACATATCATCAAGGTGTGGAATAGGGTACCTATATTTGATTGTTATATAGTTTTTCGATCTACAATCTACACACATTAGGAATATGCCATCTTTATTTGGCATGAAAATCACTAGAACGGAACAAGGTCTAAGGCTTTCACGGATGTAGCCTTTATACAACAATGCTTCTACTTGTCATTCAAACTCCTTTGTTTTTTCGAGATTACATTGATATGCTATAAGGTTTGGAATAATGGATCTCATAATGAAATCAATTTGGTGTTTGATTCCTCTTTTTGGTAGTAAGTTATCCGGTGGATTGCTTAAGACATATATAAAATCTTGTAAAAGAGAAACAAAACACTAGGCAAATTGGTGAGGTTAGTAGAAACCGAAAGTGTGGTCTTTCAACCGGATGAGGATGCAGAAGTTGTTTTGGGAAAAAGTTTCTCTTAGGTCTTTTGAACTCACATAAATGTTTTAAGAAACTCTTTTTTCTCATAAGTGGATTCACTCACCTCTCGTGGGTTATTCTTTTGGCTTTTATGGGTTGTGACCTCTTTTTATTTTGCCACTTTCTTTAAATTCCCAATCTACTGCCTCTTTCTTTAAATTCCCAACCTACTCACAAATTCTCATTTGATCTTGCATGATGTCTTTTGGATGCATTGGTTTGAGGGTGTAAGGTTTAGCTTTGATGGTGAAAGAATATTTGTTCGCTTTACCATAGTAAATGACATTGTTGTCATATTGCCATGGTCGTCACACCAGCATCAAAAGTACGTCACACCAACATCATCGTAATACTTGCCCATATTCAGATTAACTAGGCATTGTTTTATGACTTTCAACTCGACATTCTCTATAACACCCTAATCCAGTCTGACCCAAAGATCCATGGATTATGATGCCACATGAAACCACTGAAATGTTCAACCTAATTTTTTTCCCAAAACAATTTATAATTATCAAAATCATCCATCATATCATATGCGAAATTGAAATAAAGTTTACAAAATATAGGAGTCACCCCAAAATACATACAATACAACCTTAGAGTTTAAAATCAAAATAGAGTTATGACTAAAATACATAAGGCCCATGTAGAATACATGCCCTCTAAAAATACTCTAG
Organism: Hibiscus syriacus; assembly: GCF_006381635.1. NCBI lineage: Eukaryota > Viridiplantae > Streptophyta > Magnoliopsida > Malvales > Malvaceae > Hibiscus > Hibiscus syriacus. Next base: position 169,111 of record NW_024061878.1, on the reverse strand, counting down.
ACATACTCTACAAATTGTTTGGTCTGAAACGATGGAATGCGATAAGCTCCGAAAACGATCCTTTACTAAACTACGCAAGAGAATACATTCCATATGTTGAGCCTACAATTCAGTGCCACGAAAATAAGTATGCAATTCTATATGCCTTCATTATATGAACATGATGGAATGCAAAGTACATATCAAACATGCATAAGTGCATATCAAACATGAGATAGGCCAAGGGATGTGGTCGAAGGAATTTATGTGCATCTTAGACAACACACCAGCCTATATAAAATGTGATAACTTCAGGGTAAAAACTAGAATTTATATGCATCCAAACTTATGGCCCTCAATCTACATTAGATCTTCAAGAAGTCGGGGTGAGTTAAAAAATTTATGTTCTTCGAAAGCTCACATCCGTACCTAGTCGAGCATAGGGTATGATTCTATATTTACATGCATTGGAATTTGTTTAGGTACGACCCAGAATTTATTGCATCCGATGTGTACTAAACATACAATATCCGAATATTCACAACAAAGGACGATCATCATAATGCTAGAGTAACTCGAGTGTCTGAAATGTTTCCCGAGTGTCACACAAGGTAAATCTTATGACATCCTAACTTACTTGTTTTCTAGGTGAGAAATTAGTGATCTTAATTATTTTCACTTATATTGGATACTTACAGCTTATGCATACTCAAAACACCTAAGCCTGAACACTAAAAAAATAAACAAAATTACCCAAAAATCTCCGTGGGTATTGATACTGGGCCAACAATATCGATACAATTTTTTTTCAATGTTTTGCAAAATATTTGGGTATTGATAACCCTATAGGGAGTATCGATACTCTACCCTGGGAGTTTCGATACCAAAATCAGCTTCAATGTTTTCAAAAATGCCTCAGTATTGATACTGATCATCTAGGTATCGATACTGGACCCCGAGTATCGATACTCCTTAAAGGGGTATTGATATTGCCCTTACAAAATTACTTGATTTTTTCCTTCCACGAAGAACAGTATTGGTACTGTTCTTCTAGTATCAATACTGACATACTTGGGTGCTCTGTTTTGGGCACAAAATCATACCCAAAACACATCCATTCACTCTCCTAAGACTAGTAATTTTTTTAAAAGTCTTATTCAATGTCTTAGAAGTCAAAAGGTGTCATCTTTCATGCTTATAACACACAAATACGAATCTTTCCATGAAATCCTTCTAATATGTTTGCTTGATCAAAACATACCATTTATGCACATTTAATGAACTACAAGTGGTATAGACAAGTTAGAATCGTGTTACCATGTGCTAGCTTGCTGAAAAATGTCCCCAATTCACCCAAGAGTAGGTTTCTCCTTCCCCTTGCCACAGAGTTGTTGGGACCGTCGACGCACACCACGACACAACGGGAAAAAAAAATTGACAGACTCACTAGCGATCCAAGTACGAAAAACTGATATCAGGAAGAAAGGATGCGAATACTTACAGCGGGTTCCGAGAAAACAAAAAAGACAACAACAACTAATGGTGATCATAAACGGTTCGAAACGTAAGCCTCCACGAAAATACATCTAGGCCTCTACTCAGTTCAATCGATTGAAAGCAAAAATTTACTTTTCCCAAAAACAGTTTTGAGAAAACGACTAAAGATAAAATGAGTGCTAAACCTTATACAACTTTAAATATCCGAGTTACCCTAACATATTAAGGATTTTTGGTTATTTCGAATTAATTAAATTATTTTTTAATTAATTTAAATTAACTATCCATTAAAGACTTATAATATGAATTACACTCTTTTACGTTTATTTATACTCTTATTTAATTATTATAAATTAAATATCTATTAAAAGAGTTGTAATCAGAGTTATATTCTTTTAATGTTTACTTATTATATTTGAGGTAATTAAAATTATATGTATATCAAATATACATGCATTAACTCTAGATATATTTTAGTAACATACACCAAATTGCACATATTTGCTCATTTCAATCCTAGGATGCGACCATGTAGGTTATTGTAACATTAGTAGTAATTATTAGAATAATTATAATATTACATACAATGAGTGACATTTAGCAATATAGCATTGTCACCTAAGTTACAAGAAAATATGATTCAATATATCATATTCATGATTAACTCTTTTATGTATTACATCCTTTTGTTCTTTATATCCGTAATATGCACAAGTTTTGGAATAGACACACTTATATAGCCCATTTATTGTTTATTGATATCTAGAGTAGACTATAATTAACGAATAATTTATGATATCTCATATCAACTTATTCAAGCATGTCCATGCATTTCTATTCTCACTTAACCAAGTGGCTTGTGATATATTCCCTATTATGTATGAATGACAAATCCTATCTTAATCATACACACCCCACTGCATATATCGACATATATTCAATAACAATCTTTATAGTGCAACCAGTTATAGAGCATGTTTAACTGTATCAAAACATACAACAATATACGATGGGATAATATCGATTTCAGTTATGAGGATCATACATATAGTCATCACCATGAGCAATATTATGAACGTCACAAAATAATCCAAGACATATGCTCATTGTAATACCCCAAAATATCAGGTTAGGGATTTTATTGATAATATTTAAAATGTGAGGATTTATTTGATTAAATGATAAAAGATGAAAAATGATTTGGAATAGTAGTTTAGACTAAATTGTAACAATGGATGACTAAAAGGGTAGTTTGGTCATTTGAAATAAAATGAATTTAAAACTCAAATTTTAATAGGGATTTAAGAAGGGGAAAGTTAAAAGGGTAGTTTGGTCATTTGAAATAAAATGAATTTAAAACTAAAATGAGTAATTAGAGATTAGAGAAAATGGGTTTTTGAAGGATATGTTGGAATATGAGTTTTTACTGATGTTTATTAGTAAATTTGATTTGTCAATGAAGTAAATAAGAGATTATAAGCTTTAGGTATGAGAAAAAACATGTTGGAAAAAGTGGTGTGATTCTTAGATTGAAATGTTCTTGGGAGATTTTAGATGTTTCAAGAAGCTAAATGAAGGAAAGTTAGTAAGGATAAGTAAATAAGAGTTTAATAGTATTGTTGGGTGTAAACCTAAGGAAATTTGACCAAATTTGGGTAAGAATCGGGCTGAAAAATGGAAATCTAGGTAAGACTATCGGTACTAATAGAACAGTACCGATACTATAGGCTTAAATTGGATGAAATCAGCTGAACAATATTGATACTGATGCAATTAGTATCGATACTGAGGGGGTATCGATACTTTGGAGAAGGTATTGATACCATTAATTCAGAATGCATAAATGATATTGATACTGTAAATGGAGTATCGATACCCTGGTAGGGGTACTGATTCTATTGAGATAGAAATTATAGGATAAGTTGAAATTGTTATAGAAATTTAAAGAATAGTACTTTTGAGTATTATTAAAGTTTAAATGTTAGATAATATACTAAAATTTGATATTGTACGTGTCTTTGATGGATGCTTGAGTAGATCAAAATCAAGCTCCTCAGTCATGCAAAACAAAAGGCAAAGGCAAAGTAGCAGAGTAATCAGATTTGTGTTTTGGATATAATAGTGAGGCAAGCCAGGTGAGTGCATATAATGTAATTATATGGGTTGAGGGAGGCTCACAATAAGTCCACCTTAATTGTTTAAATTAATGTAATGTTTTATTGTACATTATATATGTTTATAATGTGTGTAGAATTAATATTATGAATGATTTTAGCGAAAGAACTATTTTAAATAAAATATTAATGGCCTAGCCGTGCATTTGACAGAAATGTGTCAATAATGCCAATTAGATGAAAGGTTAAATACCTTTGAGTAAAAGATTAATGGCCTAGCTGTGCATTTGATAGAAAGGTGTCAATTATGCCAGTTAGATGAAAGGTTAAATACCTTTGAGTAAAAGATTAATGGCCTACTTGTGCATTTGACAGAAACATGTCAATTATGCCAATTAGATGAAAGGTTAACTACCTTTGAGATAAAAGACTAAATGCCTAGCTGTGCATAGTTGGCATAAAAGGATGTCATAAATGAAAATGTATAAGAATACATAATTGGCATGAAAGGATGCCACAAATAAAAATACTTAACAGTGTATTAACGGGATATAAGGTGTTGCTCATGATAATTATAGAAGATAAATGACCATTTGGCACTTTGGTGCAATAGAAATATATGTACATTACTTTCTCAGTTAACGTACATATGGCAAATAAAGAATAATTTTGATGATTGTATGAAAGAAATCTGGTTTAACTGAGAGGAATTTATCTAATCCTTATGAAGTATGCAATTTATTCGTCATTAAATAGTCATGAGATACTTATGTATAAATTGCAAATCATTTAAAATATTATGTCTCACTAAGTAAATACTTAACGTGTGTCGATTTTATGCGTAGGTAAAAGCAAAGATTAATCAGGTACGGGGTGCAGTAGCAGCTATAATCAATCTAAGGTTGACTCTCACCAGTAACGTAGGACAATCATTTTTATTTTGAAAATTTGATGGCATGTAATCGAAACTTAAGAAAATATTTTGAAATGTATTTAAAATGATAGTTTTAGTAATATGTTGCAATGAATATTTAATCATTTTGTTAAATTGTGTGGATTTTTAAAATTTGAAATAAAATTTTATAGGTTTTCAAATGAGGAGATGTTTTAAAAGTGATGTGACATCTATATCTCGTATACAAAAAGGTATACGGGAGATGGATGTTACATTTATTGGTATCAGAGCTACAGATTTAGTCAATTCTCGGTCGAAACCAAGTTTAATTGAATAGAGAAAAATGATTACTTGCCATTATGATTGTCAAAGTTACTGATATGGTGTCAATTAGAGTGTGATTGATGTCACTCCTTATTAACTTGAGTGTTATTATTATGTATGTCCTAATAGATATGGAAACTAATGACAAATGTAAGAAATTAGATGATATTGAAAATAAGGTCAAGATCAAATTCGACCCAAGATAAGTTGAATCGGATGAGGATCTAGAGGAGATTTCTTAATCTAAAGATAATTTTAAGGTTTCTTTATGTAAGCTTAGATAATTAAGGAATACTTATGATACGATCCAAACTAGCTCCAACTTTCTCCATGACTTGATCACACCATGGATGTTATTCCAAGCTGATTATAAGGGAGTTCTCCCTTAATTTATATTTTATTATCTTCTATATGCATCACTTAATGTTATAAGCATGATTTTGCTCCTTAAATTATGCTTGAATAATCATATGTTATCATTCACTTGCATACTATATGATTTTTATGCATAACATATGTTTGTACATCTTTACTTAGCTTTATATTATGTTTTACATATGTTTTATATTCATTTATTATGTTTTTATATCATTTACATATCATGGAAACATGTATTCATTCATTAACTCATGTCATGTTATTCTAGCTCATGTTATGTTTACATTAGCTCACTAGCTTTAAATCCATGTTTCTTTAGCTCATTTGCATGTATGCATCTCTTTTCTAGCTCATACATTTTTCATAAAGGTCATGAACGTCCTATGCCTTATATATAGCTTATATACATGTTATCTTAGCTTCTAGACGATCAATCATCGCATATATCACTCAAAGCTTCATGTATTGTACCTTAAATGAGCTCACACATTGCTTACTTTATTTTTCTGTTGATTTCTATAGGTGAAACATAAAGCATGGCATATTATGGTAGCTTGGTTAGCTAAAAGGACAAGCAAAGAAGCTCAAACTAGCTCATGAACGTTATGGCATCTCATTTCCTCATTTAAGGAGCTTCAACTTAGATGGAGGAGCTAGCATGTAGCTGAACTTATCTGGAGGAGAGCTTTGCACCAAATTACTGAAAAGTGGACTAAAGGTAGCTGGAAGTAGCTGGGAGAGTAGTTGAGGAGCTGAGAAGACCAAAGCTAACTAGTTTGAATTCATCAAGCTATAACTCACCTAGTTAGCTACCAATACACTCACCAAGCTTACCATTGAAGCAAGTTCATCTCTAGTCTGCCCATGGACTTCAAGACATCATCCTATGGTTGCAACCTCACCAAAGCATTGCAAGTAGACTCATGTGAATTCAAGTAGGCTTCTATGTGCATCATTCAAGCATCTACACTCTATGTGATATCAAATAGGCGCCAAAACACCAAGGGATGTTTCCTATTCGGCCAAAGACTCATTCCTCTTCATTTTGACGCCAAGTAACTTCCAAATGCATTCAAAACATCCTTAGGGCCGAACCAACACCTTACCATTTGGCCAAAAGCATGTACTTTCATTAAAATCATGTATTTTCATTAAAAATCATGTATTTTCAAAGGGGTTGCAACCTTAGCCAAACCATCATGTATCTATTAGGCCTAAACCCTTTGAAAACTATAAATAGGCTAGTCTTATTCATTTTCATAAAATTTAAGTGAGATTATTCTCTTTTCTCAAGTCTTGTGACTTTTATCGACTTATCAAGTAAGTTAATTACTTGTGGCGTCAACCTCTATTCCTTGATACTTGTGGTTCCTATCTCCTTATATATAGTGGGTCTAAGTCCTTTGTTTCCACCCCTTAAAAAGATTTGTAAGGCTGGGTATTTGCTCATTGTAGTACTGGTTCTTCCTTGGTCTTTCTAAGATACTATCCTCATCAAACATCCTTTCTTTTATAAGCCATACCATAACCATATCAACCTATTTTCACTACCAATTCTCATAACATAAATAACCATCCATTTCACCATTACATCAACTACTAGGCCATCTATTTGAGCCATTCACTTATGCAGGTTGTTTTGGTTCCTTCCTAGATCCACAATCAATTAAAGGTAGGAGTACCTTACATCAACTTAAGTGAAGCATTAAATTTAAAGTATTATTAATTGGAGAAAGAGGAAATGAGTAAGTAGTAAATACATTGACCACTAAAAGCTTATAGAAAGAGAAGTTATTAGTGGATCAACTGATTACAAGTTTGTTATAAATGTTAAGTTTTATTGACCTAATAGAGTTATTTGTAGAATGTAAATTGTGGAAATGATTTTCTACCCATTTCATACTTCAATAAATTATTATTTAAATCAAGATTAATTCTTGAGAACTTGGAAAATTGTCAGGTTCGTAATGATAGGAAAAAAGTAAATTTCTTTTCTAGTGTAATTTTAACATTAACTACTATGAAGTTATTGCTACAAAGTTTTCAAGTCTTCTTATTAAATGATGCGGATAATTATACTTTCATAGTTGAGAGAGAAAATGTTTCAATTGCTCGAGAATATTTTAAATGGATCTAGAAAAGTTACAAAAATTTCCTCAACAAGGAAATGAAATATTTTAAAAATAAAAGTATTCTATTAAACTTAATCTCAAGTGAGATGATAGCGGTAAACTGTTGAGTTAATCGATTGACGGAATCGGCCAAGAGGGGGGGCAAATTGGCAATAAAAATTTTGGTGGAAGCTTTTGCAGAAAATTGAAAATAATTGCACAGCGATTTTGAGTGGTTCGAATTTCTCAACCAAAAGTCTACATCCACTACCTTAGCTATCCACACTAAGGATTTTCCACAAATTCACTAATTTGTCTTTCTTTTGAGGACAAAGAGTAACCTTACAAATCCTCAAGAATTATACCCCAAATTCTTGAAAACACTCTCTCCCAAAGAGAACAATACAAATTTGCAAACTTACAAGGAAATCCTCACAAGGTAGATTGTTCGCACAATTCTAGAACAAAGAAAAGAACACTCAAAAATGAATACAATTGAGCACAATAAGTGTTCTTGATAGCAAAATGAATATTGAATGAAAAATAGGCTTGAAATGCTCAAACTTGAGGTTTGATGCTTTCTCTTTGATTCTCTCTTGATTCTAGTTGCTTGATGTTTCTTGTTATTGATCAATGGATTCTAAGCTTGCTTAAATACACCTTGAATCACTTCTGAACGTTGGGGATCATTAATGAAGATAATATAGCCGTTTTAGTGTGAAATCAATTAATAAAACAGTTTGGAGCGTGGGGGAATCGGTACCCCCTATGGGGAATCGGTTCCCTAAGTGTAAAATTCAAATATTTCGACCGTTACACAAGGGGGAATCGGTACCCTCTGGGGGGGAATCAGTTCCCTCTGAGCATACTGGAATTCTCGGAGCCAAACCATTCAGGGGTGAATCGGTTCCCTTTGAGCAATCTGGAATTTTTGGCTTTGAAATGGTTCGAAATACTTTGTAAAATTATTTTGAAATTTTGTTTTAAGATTAAAACTTAATTTTACACTTGAGTAAGGATTAAAAATTATTTTTGAAAGATTCATAGTAATGTGTTGATATTCGAATAATTATATCGAATATACTTTGAAAACCTTATTGCACAATCTTAAAATTCATTTAACTTAATTTGTTATATCGAAATATCAAAATATTTTCAACAATCTCCCTCTTTTTGATATAACAAAACATTTTAGTAATTTTAAGATTTTGAAATCAAAAATGACGTTTTTGAAAAATTACTCCCCCTTACTTGAACACTTCTCCCATTTAAAATATTTAACACTTCTCCCCCTTTTTATTAAATCAAAAAGATTCGTAAAAGATTTTAAACAAGTCTTTTTTTTAAAAAAATCATTTAGCCAATATGATTATAGTTTAAGCTGCTAAGATCACAATCAAGAGAAACGTTAGCCATTAGTTTCATAATCAATATTCATAAACAATGTGATATGGCAAAAATTAATCATATTGCTAAAATGATGTAAATGATGCAATAATGAATAAATTTAACCACACCAAATATATAAGTTCTCACCATCTATAAATCCAAACAAATTCAAAATCAATCAATCCACAAATTCAAACATTCCAAAATAACCAAAATGTTAAAACAATAATCTTTTAGTTCAAAGTTTTTAAAGTTAAGCACAGAATCAAACACCCGGATCAGGAGGAGGAAAATGAGCTCGCATAGCGGCCATTTCATGAGTGAGTTCATTAATACGCGCGTTGGTTGCTTCATTGTTTGCATGCATCTCCCGAAGAATTTCTAATTATTGAGCTCCCATTGTGGATAAATGGGACTCTATAGAAGTAAAGCGCGAATCCATGGTCGCATATCGGAAATTGAATGTCTCCATAAAGGATTAAAAATATGGAGGCATTTGATGCGTTTGTTGTGCTTGCTCCTCGGGCTGCTCGGGCTCATCTTCGGCTTCATCGATGTCTCGCATTAATTGTTGAAGCTCGGGATCGTCATCAGCTTCTGGTTGAGGTCGAGAAGAACTAGCTCCCGGAGTATGTTCAGACGATCGAACCCATTCACCGGTTTCCTTATCTTTTATCCATCCCGCTCTTGTTAAAGAAAGAAGATTAATTTGTTTCTTTAGAGGAAAGGAGGCATCTAGACCAAGTCTAAGCCCGACTTTAGAAAATAGGTTACTCAAAATGCAACCGTAAACTAGAGATGAACAGAGTTTCTTGTTAGGTACAAGGTTTATGGTTTCAACAATTTCAGCAAAAATGATCTGAGGTAGGTTTATTTTAATACCGTTTTCAAAACAATGTAACCACCAAATATCCAAGGCTCTAAGAGTAGAATAACGACCTCCGGATGGTCGAAACCACCAAGAAATCATTAGATGAAGAAAACGTTCATGAAGGTCTAAGACACTTGCACTATACCTTCTTTTATAACGAGATCCTAAGATTTGTTTTTCATTTGAAATACCATCATTATCTAATCTGAATGAATTGGCTATGTAAGACGAGTCAATATATAAGAATTGTCCTAGGAGGTAGGAACAAATTCCTATGGTTTCGGTTTCAGTTCGGTTTTTAACACAAACGGCATTAGAATAGAAGATACGAACAAGTTGATGGTAGACAATAGGTTCAAGATCAAAAAGTTTATCAAATTTCCACTCTTGTAAAAGAGGAAGATATTTAAAATTAATATCTAACATAGCTTGATGAGAAGGGATACGTTCTTCTCTAATTTTGTAAGAGTCGAAATATTAATAATACCAAAAACGATGATTTCTATGACCAGGATGATTGAAGCACGAGTTTTGGATAGTCAAATTAGGATCAATGGGATTAGGATTAGGAATTAGAATTTAAGGAATAGGAGGAGGATTTGGAGGTGGATTTGGTTGACGGTGTGAGCGACTAGATGATGACCTAGCTCGTTTAGGATTGGACATGGTTTAGGAAATCGGAATAGAATGGATAACCTGCAATTTTGAAAACACATGCATGCAATTCAATCAATCCCAAAACTCAATTGAGTCCTCAATATTTCAAGGTTCTCTAAATCAATCCTAATGGGCAAAGTTTTTGAAAACTTTTGAAAAAAACAGTTTTTAGAAACAATATATGTATAGTTTTCATAACAACAACATAATTCAATCAAAACACAATAATTTGAAAAACATTTTTTTTATTTCGAAAATTTCCAAATTATTGAAAAATTCTTGTGTTTTTGATGAAATTAGTTGTAATACCTAGTTTCTAATCACTAAAAAATCAATGCCGATCTAAAGTTCAACCTAGAACTAATTAAAACTAGTTATATGTTCATAAATTGATGAAATAGAAGTTTGGAAAAATACCTTGAAGGATTTCGGATTTGAGTGAGATTAGATAAAGTTTGCACATTTTTGATATTCCAACAGGTTTAGAAGATGATATTTGAAGTGAATTCTGATTAAAAACATTGATTTGAGGCAAGAATGGAGATTTGAGAGAGTAGAGGGAAGAAATGGCGTGAAGAGAAGAGGGTTTGAGCAAAGAAAATGAGGTTCTGCCCGATAAAACCAGAACCCCAGGGGGTATCGATTCCCCTGTGGGGGGAATCGGTTCCCCTTCAAAGGGGGAATCGATTCCCTCATGGAGGTATCGATTCCCTCTGCACCAAAATGCTAAAATCTGATTTTAAACACACAAAATGCTAAATTAATTTTCTCTAGTGGTATTGGCAACCCTCAAACTAAATCACCTTGAATTAGCCGTTGCAAAACACTCATACTAGTATGTCCTAGTCTCCTATGCCATAACCAACTATCATGTTCATCCTTAGCCACTAGGCACAAATTAGTCATATCAATAGAATATAAATGCACCATGTATATGTTTCCTATTCTATGACCAACAAGCATAATCTGATTAGATGCAATGTCAATGACTTTACAACCATTAATATCAAACATAACATTGAATCCTTTATCACAAAATTGACTAATACTCAATAGATTATGCTTTAATCCATTCACATATAAAACATTCTTAATTTGTATGGAAGAGGTATTACCGATAGTACCAATACCTTCAATGTGACCTTTTGAATCATCACCAAAAGTCACTTCTCCTCTATTTTTGGTGTTAAGCTTAATGAACCGGCTTTTGTCTCCGGTCATGTGTCTTGAGCATCCACTATCAAGGTACCATGAGTTTGAATTTGTTTCCCGTGCCTTGTAGCAATTCTCATTTTCCTTAGAATCTTCCCCGAATGCCATCAAGCACAAGTTTGCTACTTCTTGTTCCTCTTCATCAGAACCTTCTTCATCACTCCATGTAGCCACATGAGCCTTGTGCTTATTCTTTGATTGACCCTTCCTCTTTAATTGTGGGCAATCATATTTGACATGCACTGGCTTTTTGCATTCATAGCAAATGATCGGGTCCTTTTCTTTTGGTTCATTTTTGAGGCCTTCATTTCGTTTGAATTTTCTTCCTCGGTAAGGTCTCATCATTTTTCTGAACCGTTCGGCAAACAATGCCATTTCCTCGTCATCGTCATCGTCATCTTCATCCGAATCACTCTCATTTTTTATGGATTTGAGAGCAACTCCAATATTTTTCTTCTTCTCCTTCTCCTTTGGTGTCTCTTCAATCTTATCAAGGTCCACCTCATCTTCAAGCATCATTTCATAAGTGAGGAGTGAACCGATTATCTCTTCAAGAGCTAAGGATGTTAGATCCTTAGACTCGATGATTGCCGTCTTCTTTGATTGCCACGATTTTGGGAGGGAGTAGACTAACTTCCTCACAAGCTTTTCATTTGAAATGATCTCTCCATATGATTTAAGACCATTGACAATCGTTGAAAATCTATCTATCATAGCTTTGATATCTTCATTTGGTTTCATCCTGAAATTTTCATAGCTATGCCTCAGAATACTAATTTTAGATTTCTTTACCTCATCGGTACCTTCATGAGTGACTTGAAGTTTGTCCCATATTTCTTTGGCGGTTGTACAAGATGAAACTCTTTCGTATTCATCTGGTCCAAGAGCACAAAATATGATATGGATGGCTTTGGAGTTGAGCTGGAGCATTTTTGTCTCTCTTTCATTCCATAATCTTGGATGAGTGAGAGGCTTGAAGTATCCTTCTTCTACAATATTCCATGCTCCCATATCACTTGCTTGAATGAAGTACATCATTCTATTCTTCCAATAGGCATAATTAGCCCCATTGAAGAAAGGAGGCTTGTTGACGGGCATCGAATCGAGACCGGAGTCGAAGTTTGAAGCGGAGGGCATTGATGACTTTGATTATCGATATAACTCTTCCCAAATCGACTCAAGAGGCGATTAAACCTTCAAATGAGTTAGGTTCTGATACCAATTGTGGAGTTAATCGATTGACGGCGGCCAAGAGGGGGGGTGAATCGGCAATAAAAATTTTGGTGGAAGCTTTTGCAGAAAATTAAAAATAATTACACAGTGATTTTGAGTGGTTCGACTTTCTCAACCAAAGTCTACGTCCACTACCTTAGCTATCCACACTAAGGATTTTCCACAAATTCACTAATTTGTCTTTCTTTTGAGGACAAAGAGTAACCTTACAAACCCTCAAGAATTATACCCCAAATTCTTGAGAACACTCTCTCCCAAAGAGAACAATACAAATTTGCAAACTTACAAGGAAATCCTCACAAGGTAGATTGTTCGCACAATTCTAGAACAAAGAAAAGAACATTAAAAAATGAATACAATTGAGCACAATAAGTGTTCTTGAAAGTAAAATGAATATTGAATGAAAAATAGGCTTGAAATGGTCAAACTTGAGGTTTGATGCTTTCTCTTTGATTCTCTCTTGATTCTAGTTGCTTGATGTTTCTTGTTATTGATCAATGGCTTCTAAGCTTGCTTAAATACACCTTGAATCACTTCTGAACATTGGGGATCATTATTGAAGATAATATAGTCGTGTTAGTGTGAAATCAATTAATAAAACAGTTTGGAGCATGGGGGGAATCGGTTCCCTAAGTGTAAAATTCAAATATTTTGACCATTACACAAGGGGGAATCGGTACCCCCTGGGGGGGAATCGGTTCCCTCCGAGCATACTAGAATTCTCGGAGCCAAACCATTCAGGGGGAATCGGTTCCCTCTGAGCAATCTGAAATTTTTGGCTTTGAAATGGTTCGAAATACTTTGTAAAATTATTTTGAAATTGTTTTAAGATTAAAACTTAATTTTACACCTGAGTAAGAATTAAAAATGATTTTTGAAAGATTTAGAGTAATGTTTTATATTCGAATAATTATATCGAATATACTTAGAAAACCTTATTGCACAATCTTAAAATTCATTTAACTTAATTTGTTATATCGAAATATCAAAATGTTTTCACCATAAACCCTAGTGGGTCACAGTGCAAGTATGAGCGGGACATGTAGTAAACATTTGATAAAGATTCTAGGGGATATGTCCCTAGTGAACTTGATTGAATTATCATTTGAAGAGTAAGATCATATTGGGTATATGTTGTTTATCGTTAAAGACTAGTTTCGAAAAATGTAGAGGGTATAGATATTATAGTTTTTGGCGAGAAAGTGAAATCATCGCTCAAGATGATATCGAGAATGATTGTGACGAAAATGATGTTAGAAATATATATATATATATATATATATAGCTTTTCTGGCTAATGTGATAGATACTCAATTAATTAAAGTAGAATTATTTGTTAATTTCACAAAATTGGGAATTTATAGATGTCTTCTTTGATAAATTCTTAGGGTTACCTCCAATCGAGAGGTGGAAATTAAAGTTATTGGTTACTAAGGTATTGAACATGTTTATCTGAGTTTGTATCAAATGACTGAAGTAAGCCAAGAAAAGTAGGGGCTCACTTATAAGAGTTGATTGATCAAAATTTTATCAGTCAAAGTATTTCATCCTGGAAAGTATTTGTGTTATTAGAAAAAAGAAAGATAAACCTATGCTGTTATGCATAGATTTTGACAGTTAAATAAGACTATTCGAGAGAAGAACTTGTATGCCAAACTATACCAATGTGAAATTCTGGTTAGCAGAGATGGTGTTCTTTGGCCAGGTTGGTTTAGTATACGGTATAAGAATAGATCCTAAGAAAAACTCATGCTATAGTAATTGGAAACTCCCGAAGAATGATCATGAAGTTCAAATTTCTTTGAGGGCTTAGTGTTATTATCGAAGGTTAGTGAAAAACTTTTCGATATTAGCTTTGCTGCTAATCAAATTTTTAAAGAAAGATATGTGTTTAGTAGAACGAAAAATGGTCAAGAGAGTTTTGAAATGCTAAAGAAGATTGTAATAGAGACACCAGTGTTTATACAACTTGATTTGGGTAAGGATTACGTGGTTTTTACTAATGCATATCCCAATGGCTTAGGAAGTGTAACACTCATAACCTGTATAATTATACCAATACAGATTATAGATGTTATCCAAATTTCTAAAACCATTTTACGATTCAAAAGAGATTTAAAATTTATTTTCTTAAAATAGTAAATAATATTATAAAAATATCATATCATATAAAATTACGTTTCGTTATAACAATTTAATTCAAAATATTTTTTTTATTTATGAATAGTGAATAGTACCCGAACAATGAACAGTGGGGGAATTGATTCCCTGTAGCAGGGGAATCGGTACCCCTTTAACAATCTGGAAATTTTGTTTAAAAACCGTGGTTACTGTTCATGCTACAGTAACTTCCGAAAATACATATAATTTCATAAAAATTAACCTTTCATCACTATAAAAATTCCCAAAAATTTATTCAACAATTAAATTATACATTTCCAAATTACATGCCACTATCTAAAATCAAATTTCACAATAGGATGTCTTACTAATATTGAAATATACCTCTCGATGCTTGATGTCGTTCTGAACTCTTTATTCTTATTCTTTGCTTTTTACCTACGCGTGAAAATCATCACACGCTAAGTATAAACTTAGTGAGGCAATTAAAACATTTAACAGTGCAATACAATTCATGCATGATTTTCAATATCAAAAATTAAATTTCCATAAAATCATTTTACTAACATATCGAATATTTTACCATGATCAAAATAATATAAAATCTCTTACCATTTATCCTATAAGCTCGTAAGCTTATTTTACCAAAATACTTACCATTTAAATTCCATAAGCTCGTAAGCTTATTTTTCCTATATACTTGCCATTATTCCGTAAGCTCATAAGCTTATTTCCATGGTTACCATTTATTAACCAATAAAACATAATCCGTAGCCAATAAACCGTAGACAATAGCCCAATATAACACCTTGAGGACCCTGGGTATACGAGTAAAATACCTATACCGTAGTGCTAAACCTGCACTAAGCTTACGCCATAGTGCTAATCCGGACAATACACATACGGTCGTGCCCACCACCTACACTAAGCTTACGCTATAGTGCTAATCCGGATATAAACCTGCCCTTAGTGTCCTTACACACTATAGTGCTAATATAAACCTGCAGCTGCTATACTCTATGGCATGCCAACTATACCCTGTCCCTCAATGACTTACTTTGGGCATATAGTCTATTTTATTCGATCCATCCATGGCAAAGTATATCATCAATATTTAACATTGGCCAGTTCATACCCGAAAACATTCATGGTAAAATCATATGCAAAAATCAGTGATCAATGCATTTAAATTTCATCCTCTGACATATCAATGTCAATTTTATAAAAAAACGATATAAAATCATGCTGATATAAACAAGGTCGACTTATCGCAAGTCTTCCTTATGATGTATAAAACATCCATGTATAATTTCATGCATGTATTGCACTCACCTTGACACTTTATGTCTTTCAAAAATATTTGTGCCTCACTATTGTCCATAATATACCCTTTTATACTTGACTTGCTTCAATTGCAAATCAACCATGATCTGTCCATGATCTGTATCAATCACAAATTCATAATAATCCATATGTTAGTATTTTACTAACATAAATACATTCCACTATATCTCCATACTATATTTGAAATTCATCATCTATCAAAATATTCAACTCTTAATAATTCCTTATAACATTGGAACCAACTTTTCCAATTTACTCAAAATGATCTTCACCATTTTACCACTTAAATTCTTAATACCAGTAATTCCAACATTGAAATTATTTCCATTCAAATGCATTTACAAAAGCATAAATACATTTAAGTACCCCAACTATGAAATTGTTGTACTTAAATCACCAATCATTTCAATCTTCCCAAAATAATCAATTTCACATCTAACACTCATTTCAATTCTCAAACAACAATTTCCAGTATAGTACATCAATTATACAACTCTTACACAACAACCCATTAATTTTCCAGAATTCAGACAACTCGCACTACCCTTAAATAATCATTATTCTGTATTGATATAAACACTGGAATTCAATCCCGTTAAAAACTAGACTCGGATTCAAATCTATCCATATAAATAACTCCTTCTAATTCATTATGTACAATTTATGGTGAATTTTCAAAGTTCACCAACAGAATCTGTTTTGTATAGAATTATGCTGTCCGACTTTTTGACATTTCCTCAGTTACAAATTCATATATATTTGTATACAACTTGAAATTGATCCCCGTTTATTTTTAAAAAAGCTAGATCCATATATGAACACAATATATAAAAATAAATTCCAAATTATTTTTATATATTTTATGGTGAATTTTCGAACCTACTGCCAGAATACAAACCCAAACTGTTTTCTTTAATTTCATCCTTAGGTTCTTCATCAATTCTTACAACCTCAAAATCATCAATAATCATCATCAATTTTAACAACCATAGTATAAACCCAAATTTACAGATGTGGGGATATTTGAAATCAAGTTATATTATCATGCAATATTGGTACCAAATGATAGCGTTTTTCACAAATAACCATTTTCTATTTTCATCATACTCATAATCCTAAAGAAATTAGTTGAAATTTGAGTTGAAGCTTTGCTCTTACCTTTGAAGAAGCCCATGTTGGTTGGAGAAGAAGATAGCAAATTTGGATGAATTTTTGAGTGCATTTCATCTTTGTTTGAATTATATTCCACTATAAATGATTATAATATTCATTTATTTGGAATAAGACCAAAACACCCTTAATGAATATTCTTATTCACCATCAAACCAAGCCATCTGATATTACAAAGTCAAATATAATTTAATTTGACTTTGACCTACGAAAATGCCCTGAAATTTTCAAAACTTGCATTTTTGTCACTAAATTTCACAGTTTCGGTTTAATCTGAAAAATTGCACAATTCCAAACCAAATTTCTCTGATCCAAAATATTACAATAATATTTCCAACCATTTTATAACATCCTTCAAATTTTTGTAAAATTCTGATTCGATCAGAATTTTCTGATTCCTTACCGGCTTTAACTCTTTCTCTACTAAATTCCAAATCCAACAATATGATTTCCATAAAACTCTAATCTCAAGAGTAAACCATATATTTATGGAATAAAAATCTTTTTAGGAAATTCATCACTTAATTCCCTAAACTTTTCCCAAGTTTTATACTTTGACCATCAAACTTTTAAAATTTCCATTTTGGTCATTGTCTAAATTTTTGGGGTATTACAATTCTCACCTCCTTAAGAAAATTCGTCCTCGAATTTTAAACTTTCTATGAAAACCCTAACTCCCCCTTTTATAAGGATTCCACTTTTCATTGTAAATTCGTAACCCTAATTTAGGGTTGTACTAACTAGTAACTCCTTAACTATAAATTTTTTCTGCAATATCTCAAGATAAATAGGTTGAGCCCACTCCTTTTGTGAAAACCTCTTCTGGTCTTGCCAACTTCTTAAATTTCGATTTTTCCTCCTTAATTTGATAATTTTGAGAAGATCATACTAATCATTAGATTTTTAACCTGTTCAATTCATTTCTTCAACCTATTATGAAAATATCTACACATTTTCATATCATCATCTCTTTCACAATTAACGTCCTCGACATTATGATTTTGACAAAGTACTTTGACTAGAAGAATCATCTTATTACGCATTTCTTTGATTTCTCGAGCTAATATCCGAACTGGTTTTTCTTTATAATCAAATCCATTTGTATCTTAATTTCCTCTGATGAAATGACATATGAAATATCCAATCGATACTTTCTAAGCATCAACACATGAAAAATATTGTATACTTTGTCCAACTCTGGTTCCCAAATACCTCCAGAGTTAATGTTAACTGATAATCCATCAGTCCAACTCTTTTTAATATCTCATAAATTCCAATGAATCTTAGATTTAGTTTTTCTTTGCATTTTAGGCGCAACATCTTTTTCCAAGGTGATACTTTAAGAAAAAATTTATCACCTTCATGAAAATTCAATCTTTTTTTTCAATTCAAGTCTACATAAGACTTTTGTCGATCCAATATCATCTTGAGATTATCTTTACTTTATCTTCAACTTAATTTAAAAAATTTGAGCGAACAAGATTATGATCTTTTAACTCGAACCCATTCATTGGTGTTCGTTATTTTCTCCCATATAAAGTTTCATACGGAGCCATCTTGTTACTCAATTGATAACTGTCCTTGTAGAAAATTTCTACTAAAATTAAATACATTTCCTTTCCCATGATTCCTTGGAATCAATCACATATGCTCTCAGCATATCTTTTAATATTTGAATAGAACTTTTTTTTAATTTACCATCCGTCTGTGGATGAAATTCGTAATGAAATTCAATCAAGTACCCAAAAATTTATGCAAATATTTCCAAAATCTAACAGTGAACCTTGGATCCCTGCTTGATATAATTGACATTAATATTCCATGTAGCTGAACTATCTCTTGATATACAACTCTCTATATTTATCCAATGCATAGTCCATCCACATCAGAATTAAATGTGTCGATTTAATAAACCAGTCACTATCACCCAAATGGAATCCTTTTTATTTAATGTCAAAAGTAGTCTTCTAACAAAATCCATAGTGACTCTTTACCACTTCCACTCTGGAATAGCAATCAGTTGTAATAATTACGAAAGCACTTTATTCTCAAGTTTTACTTGTTGACATGTCAAACATGCAACAACAAACTCAGTAATGTTTCTTTTCATATGTGGCCACCAAAATGACTCTTTACATCCTGATACATTTTGTTCCCACTTGTATGCATAGTCAGTAGACTATAATGTGCCTTAGAAAGAATATATTTCTTCAACTCATCATTATGAGGAATACAAAATCTTCCTCAATAATTTCCATCAAAGTTGACTTCAAAGTCTTTAGTCTCGCATTTTTTTCCACAAGTGAAATATTTTTTTTTTCATCTCTCATTTTTTTCTCTTTTCTTTTCTTTCTCTTTTTCATTTTTTTTCTTCTTCGTTTTCATTTTCTTTTTCTATTTTTTTTTCTTCTTATAATATATATATATTTAGCTCTTATGCCATCTGCCGAGACAACATGACTAAGAAAATCAACTTCTGATAGCCAAAACTCACTCTTTGACAGTTTAGTATATACCTTTTTATCCTTAAGTATTTCGAATACAGTACGAATATAAGCATCATGCTTTATCTTTGTAATCGAGTATACCCGAATATCATCAATATAGACCACCTCAAACTGATTTAAGTAAGGTTGAAATACTCGATTCATCAAAATCCATAAATGCTGCTAAAGCATTTTTCAAACCAAACCGCTTTACTACGAACTCGTAGTGTCTATACCGTTTCTTGAAAACTATCTTTGGAACATCTTCCTCTTTAATCTTTAACTGGTGATATCCCATTCGAATATAAATTTTTGAGAACATTACTGCTCCTTTTTAAGCTGATCAAACAAGTCATTAATCCTCAGGATAGGATATTTGTTCTTGATAGTTACTCTGTTTAACTATCAATAATCTTTTCAATAATCTATTCATAATTGCATATATCCATTTTT
Organism: Hibiscus syriacus; assembly: GCF_006381635.1. Classification (NCBI taxonomy): domain Eukaryota; kingdom Viridiplantae; phylum Streptophyta; class Magnoliopsida; order Malvales; family Malvaceae; genus Hibiscus; species Hibiscus syriacus. The sequence continues at coordinate 148,877 of NW_024061878.1, read as the reverse complement.
TTATAACCAATACCAGTTTACCCAAGGTATAAAATATTCAATCTAATGCATCCTCCATTTATCAGCTCTTGCATTTGTTTATTTATTCTTTTAGCTCAATCGCAATCATTTGATATGAATCCATAGATACAAGATCAATGCCTTAATAACCCTTAATATTGAATTCCACCTCTCAATCTGGAGGTAACCCATAATAATAAATCTAAAAAGACTTATAGAAATTCCCAAGTTATGGAAATAGCATATAATCTTACTTCAGATGCTTGAGTATCTATTACCATACCTAGAAAAGCTATGCATCCTTTTTACATCATCTTAATCGTAACCATTACTGATATCACATTAGTGATGATTTCACTTTTTCATCAATCATTAAAAATTATTATTTTTATTTCTCCGCATTTTTTCTAAATTAATCGCTTCTTGCGACCATTAACTCAACCTTAATGCAGAGACAACCAACTCATGATCAAAATGATCTTAAACTCGTTAATGATAATCCATCAGATTCATCAATAACATAAGCTCCTGAATCTTTACTGGACATTTGTTAATTGTCCGTCTAACACTTGTATCATAACCGTGACCATGACCCATAGGTCTTTCACAATAATATCACTCGATAACAAGTAGAATTGAATATCTCTACTTTGGAATTCCTTATTTCATCTTAAGGAAACTTGTATAACCTATCCAGATCCATAGAAATTATTCTCAAATAGTTGAAACATTTTCATTTTTTTTAGAATCAATCTCGATCCATACAATAATTCATTGTAGCTTGGAATGATTAAACAATCCATTTTCACATATTTACCTTCACAAGGTAACTCTATCAAGTTTTATGGACTTGATATCTATTCTCAATCCGACTCATAATCATTTGATGCATTAATAACTCAACTTTCTTTAAACTTTTTAGCGGACAACTTATTACCGCTTATTCATTTTCTCTTACTCCATCAAAAATGATTTAAACAATTTAATGTTTAGCTTAAATATTTCTCACTTATTTAATCTTACCTGGAGAACCTCATAATCATCACTAGATTCAAAAATCTCCTCTAGATCCTCATCCGATTCAACTTTTCTTGTAAGCCCTTCAAATTTTTTAATCGATTCTTCCAATTTATAAAATTCATTAGAAACCGAAGCATTTATTCCACAAAATGGAGAAAAATCCTTTATAACATCCACCCTTGTATGGTGTTTTACATAAGTCATGTATGTTCCCTTTTTGTAGATTTCAATCTCGACATTCTTTTCAACGATTTCGACTTTATTACCTTTGTCTTTAATTTCAACATCTGAACATAGTCAGAATCATCATACATTAGTAAAGAATATCTTTACTCCCAATAAGCATCATCACAGTATATATACAACTATCAGTAACTTTTGACATCCTAGTGGCATGTATACACTTTTTAACTCAAAACAACCTGTAGCTCTAATGCCAATAAATGTAACACCCATAACCCGTATAATTATACCTATACAGATTATAGATGTTATCCGAATTTCTAAAACAATTTTACAATTCAAAAGCGATTTAAAATTTATTTTCTTAAAATAGTAAATGATATTATAAAAATATCATATCATATAAAATTACGTTTCCTTATAACAATTTAATTCAAAATATTTTTTTTATTTATGAATAGTGAATAATACCCAAACAGTGAACAGTTGGGGAATCGATTCCCTGTAGCAGGGGAATCAGTACCCCTTTAACAATCTGGAAATTTTGTTTAAAAACCGTGGTTACTGTTCATGCTACAGTAACTTCCGAAAATACATATAATTTCATAAAAATTAACCTTTCATCACTATAAAAATTCCCAAAAAATTATTCAACAATTAAATTATACATTTCCAAATTACATGCCACTATCTAAAATCAAATTTCACAATAGGATATCTTACTGATATTGAAATATACCTCTCGATGCTTGATGTCGTTCTGAACTCTTTATTCTTATTCTTTTATTTTTACCTACGCGTGAAAATCATCACACACTAAGTATAAACTTAGTGAGGCAATTAAAACATTTAACAGTGCAATACAATTCATGCATGATTTTCAATATAAAAAATTAAATTTCAATAAAATCATTTTACTAACATATCTAATATTTTACCATGATCAAAATAATATAAAATCTCTTACCATTTATCTCATAAGCTCGTAAGCTTATTTTACCAAAATACTTACCATTTAAATTCCATAAGCTCGTAAGCTTATTTTTCCTATATAATTGCCATTATTTCGTAAGCTCATAAGCTTATTTGCATGGTTACCATTTATTAACCAATAAAACATAATCCATAGCCAATAAACCGTAGACAATAGCCCAATATAACACCTTGAGGACCCTGGGTATACGAGTAAAATACCTGCACCGTAGTGCTAAACCTGCACTAAGCTTACGCCATAGTGCTAATCCGGACAATACACATAAGGTCATGCCCACCACCTACACTAAGCTTACACTATAGTGCTAATCCGGATATAAACCTGCACTTAGTGTCCTTACACACTATAGTGTTAATATAAACCTGCAGCTGCTATACTCTATGGCATGCCAACTATACCCTGTCCCTCAATGACTTACTTTGGGCATATAGTCTATTTTATTCGATCCATCCATGGAAAAGTATATCATCAATATTTAACATTGGGCAGTTCATACCCGAAAACATTCATGGTAAAATCATATGCAAAAATCAGTGATCAATGCATTTAAATTTCATCCTCTGACATATCAATGTCAATTTTATAAAAAAAATGATATAAAATCATGTTGATATAAACAAGGTCAACTTATCACAAGTCTTCCTTATGATGTATAAAACATCCATGTATAATTTCATGCATGTATTGCACTCACCTTGACACTTTATGTCTTTCAAAATATTTGTGCCTCACTATTGTCCATAATATACCCTTTTTATACTTGGCTTGCTTCAATTGCAAATCAACATCTATATAAATCACAAATTCATAATAATCCATATGTTAGTATTTTACTAACATAAATACATTCCACCATATCTCCATACTATATTTGAAATTCATCATCTATCAAAATATTCAACTCTTAATAATTCCTTATAACATTGGAACCAACCTTTCCAATTTACTCAAAATGGTCTTCACCATTTTACCACTTAAATTCTTAATACGTTATTTCTCTTCTTCTTCCTCCCGTACTTTCTGCCTTCTCCATAGCCAAGGTAAATCTCATCTAACTAGTTTTCCTTTCGATTATAGTTTGTTATTACAACCTTAAGGGGTATGTAAACTTAAGGAAGGACTAAATAAAGTTAAAACTAGGAGATTGACAAAATATTAGAGATTTAAGAAAATGAGTTTTAAAATGAGATGTTAAGATATGAGTTTTTATTGATGTTTACCAATATATTTGACTTGTCAGTAAAGTAAATGAGAGATTAGAATCATTAAATCGGGCTGAAAAATGGAAAATCTGGGTTAGGGTATCGGTACTAATAGAATAGTACCGATACTATATGCTTAAAATTGGAAGAATCAGCTGGACAATATCGATACTGATGAAATTGGTATCGATACTGAGAGGGGGTATCGATACTATGGAGAAGGTATCGATACCATTGATAACAGAATGCATAAGTGGTATTGATACAATAAGGGAGTATCGGTACCACAATATAGAAGTATCGATACCATGGTAGGGGTATCGATACTATTGAGACAAAAATTATAAGATAAGCTGAAATTGTTATAAAAATTTAAATAATAGTACATGTGAATATTATTAAAGTATAAATGTTAGGGAATATACTAACATTTAGTATGATATATGTCTTTAATGAATGCTTGTATAGATCATAATCAAACTCTCGAGTCAAGCAAAACGAAAGGTAAAGATAAATTAGCTAAGTAGTCAGATTTGCGTTTTAGATAGAATAGCGAGGCAAACCAGAAGAGTGCATTTATTATGTATCTATATGTGATGATGGTCATAAATATATGATTCTTAATATATATGTATGGTGATTATAAAATGGCACCGTGTGTGCAAAACTAAAAAATTCATAATAAGTTTATGAATTTTTGTATGGGCACTATGTGTGCAACCTATAGAACTCATCATATGTTGATGAACAACCGTTTCGACACTATGTGTGCAACCCACAAAATTCATCATATGTTGATGAACAACCATTTCGACACTATGTGTGCAACCCACAGAATTCATCCTATGCTGATGAACAACCATTTTGAAACTATGTGAACAACCCACGAAATTCATCATATGTTGATGAATAACCATTTCGACACTATATGTGCAACCCACGAAATTCATCCTATGTTGATGAACAACCATTTTGACACTATTTGTGCAACCCATGTAATTCATCCTATGTTGATGAACAACCGTTTTAGCACTATGTGTGCAACCCACGAAATTCATCTTATGTTGATAAAAAACAGTTTCGACACTATTTGTACAACTCATAGAATTCATCCTATGTTGATGAACAACTGTTTCGGGACTATGTGTGCAACCCACATAATTCATCATATGTTAACGAACAACAGTTTAAGCATTATGTGTGCAACTAACGAAATTCATAATATGTTTATGAATGACCGTGTGGGCACTACGTGTGCAAACTAAAGAGTTTATAGTTAAATTGTTCTAAAATAAAAGACTAAATGCATAATTGTGCATTTGGCATGAAAGGATGCCATAAATTAAATGCATTAAAGGCATGAAAAGATGCCATAAAAGGAATGGCAAGAAAGGATGCCATAAGTGAAATGTATAATGTGCATTAAAGTCATGAAAGGTTGCCCTAAATGAAAATAATGAATAATTACTAAATAATAATGGAAAAAATGTACATAAATAACAGTATGTTGGAAATACTAAGAATGTTTACGATGATAGTATGAAAGAAATTTGATTTAAATAATAAAGACTTATTGAATCCTTATGGATGATACGAATTAGTTTAAAACCATATAACCAAAAATATACTTATGTATACATTAATGTTCTTTACAATATTATGCCTCGCTAAGTACATACTTAAAATGTGTTGATTTCACGCATACGTAACAACAAAGACTAGTTGGGTACTAGGAGCAGTAGCAGCTATCATCAATCTAAGGTTGACCCTCATTAGTAATAGTAGGACAATTAGGTTTATTTTGAAAAATTATTGGCATGTAATCAAAAGTAAGAAAAATTGCTTTAGAATGTATTTAAAATGATAACTCTGGTAATAGGTTTCAACGACTGTTTTATTGTGGTATTAAAATGTTTTTGGTTTAAAATTTCAAACAAAATTTTATGGGTTTTACAAATGGGTGATTGTTTTTAAAAGTCATGTGACACATATGAATTGTGTACGAAAACATATACGGGAAATTGGTGTTATATTTATTGGTATCTGAGCACAGGTTTAGTCGATTCTTAGCCAAAACCAAGTTTAATTTAATTGAGAAAAAGGATTACATGCCATTAAGATCGGCAAAGTTACTGATATGGTGTCAATTAGAGTGTGATTGATGTCACTCCTTATTAACCTGAGTGTTATTATTATGTATTTCCTAATAGATGTCATAAACTGAGGACAAAGGTCAGAAAGTATATGAGATTGAAAAGAAGGTCGAGATCAAAATCGACCCAAGAGAAGTTAAATCAGATGAGGATCTAGAGGAGATTTCTGACTCTAGAGATGATTCTGAGGTTTCTTCATGTAAGCTTAAATAATTGAGGAATTTCTTAAGTGAAACATTAAATTGTTTAAAGTACTGTTAATTGGAGTAAGAGGAAATGAGTAAGCTGTAAATACATTGACTATTAAAAGCTTATAGAAAGAGGAGTTATTAGTGGATCAACTCATTATAAGCGTTAAGAATAAATGTTTAGTTTTATGGATCTAATAGAGTTATTTGTAGAAGGTAATTTGTGAAAATTATTTTTTACCCATTTTATATTTCAATAAATTATTATTTAAAATTTAGACATTTCATATTTCAATAAATTATTATTTAAAATTAATTCTCGAGATCTTGGAAAATTCTAAAGTTCGTAATGATAGGAAAAAAGTAAATTATTCACTAGTGTATTTTTTGGCATTAACTGTTATGAATTTATTGCTATAAAGTTGTCAGGTATTCTCTTTAAATGATGTGGATAATTATACTTTCATAGTTGAGAGAGAAAATCTTTCAATTGCTCTAGAATTTTTTAACTAGATCTGGGAAAGTAACATGGATTTCCTCAAGAAGGAAATGAAAGATTTTTTTTTAAAAAGTATTATGTTCAACATAATCTCGAGTGAGATGATAGTGGTAAACCCTAGTGGGTCCTAATGCAAGTGTGAGTTGGACAGGTAGTAAACATTTGATAAAGATTCCAGGGGCTATGTTTCCGATGAACCTGATGGAATTATCATTTGATGAGTTAAGATCATATTGGGTATAGGTTGTTTGTCTCTAGAGATGATTAATTCAGAAAAATGTAGAGGGTATGGAAATTATAGTTTTTGGTGAGAAAGTAAAATCATTTCTTAAGGTGATATCGATAATGATTATAAAGAAAATGATGTCAAATATATATATATATATGGCTTTTCTAGCTAATGGGATAGATACTCAATTAATATAAGTAAAATTGTTTGATAATTTCACCAAATTGGGAATTTGTAGATGTTTTTCAGATAAATTCGTGGGGTTACCTCCAGATCGAGAGATGGAATTCAAAGTTGAGGGTTATTAAGGTATTGAACATATTTCTCTGATTTTGTATCAAATGACTTCAGTAAGCTAAGAGTATTAGGAGCTCAATTATAAGAGTTGATTGATCAAAATTTTATCAGTCCGAGTATTTCATCTTGGAAAGTATTTGTGTTATTAGCGAAAAGAAAGATAAACTTAGGCTATTATGCATAGATTTTGACAGTTAAATAATACTCTTCGAGAGAAGAACTTATATGCCAAAATATACCAATGTGAAATTCTGGTTAGCAGAGATGGCTTTCTTTGGCCAGGTTGTTTTAGCATACGATATAAGAAGAGATCCTAAGTAAAACTCATGCTGTAGTAATTGGAAATTCCCAAAGAATGATCTTGAAATTCTGATTTCTATGATGGCTTACTGATTACTATCGAAGGTTAGTGAAAAAAATTTCGACGTTAACTTTGCTGCTAACCCAGTTTTTAAAGAAAGATATGTCTTTTGTAGAATGAAAAAGGGTAAAGAGAGTTTTGAAATGCTAAAAAGGATTGTAATAGAGACACCAATGTATATACAGCTTGAGTTGGGTAAAGATTATGTGGTTTTTACTGATGCATCTATCAACGGTTTAGGAAGTATGCGTATGAAAAAAGGTAAGGTTGTGGTTTATACATCGACAAAGTTAAAAAATCAAAAGAGGAATTATCTACGTATGATTTAGAGTCGACAGTAGTCGAGTTACTTTAAAAGATTTGACGTTATTATATGTATAGTATGTGGTGCTATGGTTGTGCTAATTACAAAAGTCTAAAATACTTGTGAAATTGAAGAGAGTGAACCTGAGACAGAAAAGATTGGCAAAACCTTTAAAGGTGTATGAAGTGATCATTGATTATCTTCTAGGAAAGTCAAATGTTGTTGTGGAGGTACTAGCTCATAACCTTTTTTAGTTTTGCGAACTATGGATGTGCAATTAGCTTTGAATGAAAATGACATTATGGGATGAATTAAATATGACACCGATGTTTTTATTAGAGATAATAAGAGATTTTCAAAAGAAATATGAAAATTTATTGATAAGAATTTTTAAGTAGAAAATGAAGAGATTAAGGACTTTTGAGGTCAGGTTCGATGAATGTTCGTATTATTGTGGGAGGCTTTGTATTCCCGACGATTAAGAATTTAGAAAAATATTCTTGTTGATGCATTAAGTCCGTTGACTATGCATTCAGGTGGAAAAAAGAGGTTCCACGATTTAAAGAGTTGGTTGGGTGGCGTGGTTTGAAAAAAGTCATCACATAAATTTTAGTAAAATGTTTGACGTACTATTAGAGGAAAAGTTGAACATCATGTATCTTCTAAATTGTTTCAATCAATCTCGATTCATGAATGGAAAATCAATCAAGGGAAAAATATTTTCTTTTAGAAGAATTTGCTTGCAATAACATTTATTAATTGAACATCAAGATGGTTGTATATGAAGCTTTATATGGGAGAAAAGGTTAAACACCATTAAATTAGTTTGAGTTAAAAGATCAAAAAAATATAGTCGGCCCTGATTTAATAAAAGAAATAAATTATAAAATGAAAGTTACCACGAAATTCATCATAATTTTTTTAGATTGCTTCCGATTGACAAAAGTCTTATGCTGATCTAAAGAGAAAAGTGATTGAATAACAAGAAGGAGATAAAGTTTTTCTGAAAGTATCACTTTGGAAGGAAGTATTAAGGTGTGGACTGAGTCCAAGAATTATTGAACCTTATGAGATTTGAATTATGAAAAAGAAACAATGCATATCTGGATTCCAGAAATCCAAAAACCATGTAACAAAACGATTCCTATAGTTGAAGTGTTGTGGTAAAAGCATAAAGTCTTTAAATTCAAGGACGAATTTTATTAAGGGGGGACTATAATACCCCAAATATATGGGAAACGTGTGTTACACTGTGAGGGAACCCGAATATATCAAGTAAACAAATCGAACATCCCCCCTTTCTAACTTGTTTTTTGGTTTTATTTCTAACTTGTTTGGTTTATTGAGACTAACCCTAGCCCTTTATTTCTGATGATAGAACCCTAAATAGCTATGAGATCGAGCCGACAAGACTCCACCGATGTTCGTACAACTCAGGTAACTCAACCCTCTTTCTCTAACTTATGTTTATTTCAAAACAAAAACATGCACACTACACACTGGAAATCAAAAAAGAGATGGGAAATACCTCAAAAAATTATATTGCTTTAAAAAAACACCAAGAGGGTCGCAACCCCTTTTACAAATTATTTCTGTGGGTTTCATAATACTCTGATTACAAAAAAAGAAAAAAAGAAAAATCAAAGAAAACTTCATCTTTTTTCTTTTGATCTTTTGCATGTGATCCTGATGAGCTCCATTAGCACTGCTTTGTTACCCCTGCCGTAACCATTTTTTGTAAGGGATAATCACAGAGAACTAATTTATCACTTTTCTCGTGACGAGGCTTGATGGGCACCAGTTAACATGGCTTGTCATTTAGTGAAAGGGACTATCGGCTCAAACGAGAGGGTTGTGTTTCTTCTCATGTGGGAAGAGAGGTGTTGGAATGTTCACATATAGGTGAGGGATCACACGAGCTACTGGGATGACTTGGGAGCACTACTTGATGGCCATGGTTGAAGCTGATGAAGCATATGAGAGAATGTGTTTTGCAGGAAAGTGAACATACGGCGCTGCTGATAGATGGGAGAACCCTTACTAGGGTTTACAAGACTTTAAATTTTTGGCTTCGGGTTATGTAAATGGATTTGGTATGAAGTATGGTAGGTTTGGGTAGCACAAATGGATTTTGGAATTTAGTTTGGACTTGAACATTTATTTGGGTTTTATAAATGGGGTGTTATGTATAAATGGACACAAACATTGTTTTAATGGTTAATTTTTTATGAAAAGTATAAAAATTAATAGTCACTGGTCCAAATAATCCAATGCTTAAACTAAAAATTGATCCTCAAATTTTCCATTTATGTCATGAATGACCCTTAGATTGGACTTATCATCAATGTACGAGTGTCTTTAAATCTATCTTCGATCATCTTCAGTTTGAATTAAGTGACCCAAACTAAATTAGGGTACAACAACTATGTATTAACCCTAATAAATCATTTGCTTTCTCACCTTTACTGTTAAAAGGAGCTTTAGTCATTTTTCCCAACAAGTAAGATTCACATACATCATATTGTTCAAAAACAAGTAAATCTAAGAATCCATCTTTATAGAGTTTTGATATGTGTGCTCACTTATATGGCCTAAATGACAATGCCAACAATAAGTTTGATTCGGGCCATTTGTATTTGATTTTTAGCATTTATGTTATAAATGGTGTTTTCTTGATCCAAAATATAGAGAGTCGGATCGTAATAAACATTATCGAGATAAAAATAACAACAATTGTTCTTAATAATAATCTCAAAACCAATATTGTCCAAACAATAAATAAAAATAACGTTCTTAGTCAAACTAGGCACAAAATAACAATCATATAAATTTAAATAAAGTACACTAGGCAAAGATAAAACATATGTCCCTATAGCTAATGCAACAACTCTTTATCCATTTCCCACTAGTAGGTCTACGTCTCCTTTAGCCAGAATCCTTTTCTTTTGCGGTCCCTGTATATAACTATAAAATTGAGAACCACAACTGGTATCTAATACCCAAGAAGTAGAAGTTGTCAAATTAACATCAATAACATAAATACCCGAAACAAACATTATGTTTGGTTTTTTCCTTCTTGACCTATTGAAAGTAAACATGATAGTTTCTCTTCCAATATTCAGTCTTATCGCATTGGAAACATTTTCCTTCCTTGCTAACTCCTCCTTTGGGTTTTAATGCATCTTTTCCTTTTGGATTGGCCTTAGCATTGCCCTTAGACTTTGTCGCTACCTTTTTCTTTCCCTTTCCTTTGACCTTGTGGACCATCAGAATAGGCTTAGGTCTAACCTTTTTCATGTTACTTTCAGCAGTTCGTAACATGCCAAGTAACTATGGAAAAGTCTTGTTAATTTCATTCATGTTGAAATTAAGGACAAATTGTCGAAAGCTATCTGGAAACGATTGTAGGATAACATCACTAGCTAATTCATCTTTGAGAGAAAATCCCAACTTTTCCAACGTTTGGATGTAGCCCATCATCTTGATGACATGAGCTCATACAAGAGATCCCTCAACCATTTTGCATTAAAATAGAGCTTTAGAGGTCTCATACCTCTCTTAAAGTGCTTTCCCTTCATATGTTTCCTTGATATTTTGAATCATCTCATATGCAACCATGTCCTCATGCTGCTTCTGAAGCTCAGGAGTCATGGTGGCAAGCATTAGACATCCAACGTCTAACATATTATCCATATTTTCTTAAATTTGTCTTTATTAGCTCTAGAAGCATTAGCTCCCAATTTATCAGGAACATATTCTTCAATGACATATTCATTCCATTCCTGTTTGAGAACAATTCTCAAATTACGAAACCAGTCAAGGAAGTTTATGCCATTAAGCTACTTATTCTCAAGGAGGGATCGCATTGATAAAGTGTTTTTTACAATTAAATCTACAACAATTGAAACATTCAAGTAAGTAAATTTACCGAATTAAAAATTTATAAATAGGTCTTTATTTACAAATTAATCCCACTATTTTATTCAAAATTAAAAATCCTCTTGTTTTAATTTCGGAAAAAATCAACGGAAATTTTTCTAGTGGGTGAGGATTTATAATTCAACAATTTCCTAAATCAGCTTTGGTTTTTCTTTTATGATAGTGATTATTTAGGTAAGTAACACTTTACTAGTTATATCTCATGTAACTCCTCTTTTTGGTGAACAACTCTTGTTTAAATTATCTCATGACTTCTCCAAATACTTAGCCTCTAGATTTCTAATCCTATTAGAATAACCTAGCTAAGTTATTACCAATATTTGAATCGGTGAATATCACTTACTTATTCTTCGTGTTTAACCAAGATAGATTTATGTACCAATGCTTTGGCAAAGCCCACACAATATCGATCGAAGTCGTAATGAGGTTAAATATTGGACGGTTAAGTTAATTTAGATTATAAAGAGGGATTTGCGTAAATATCTCATCCTTGTTCATTTTAATATTAGGCCCTTATTCATTCTTATTTTAGAATTTGTTGTATTAAATACATAATAGATATAAGAAATAAATAAGATGCAATGGTTATAGCCCAAAAACAATAACTAAGGTGGCCCATTCTAAGACAATGAGAGAACTAAAACCCTAAAACCTAAGACTTCTCTTTAGATATCTTCTCACATTTATCTTATTCCGTTCTTCTTCTCCTTTTGAATTTTCATAGGATTACAATTTAAAAGAAACTCATATTACATATGAGGGAATAATATGAGAAGAGAAATACAACTGAAATATAGAAAGGTAATACACGCATGCCGTATTTAAATTTTAACCATTGTAAATTGAAAAAGGGCTATAATCATGCATGTCAAAAACCGTGCAAAACAAACATATCATATATATATACACATTGTTACGCCTTTGTTAACAAAACTAATATAGGCATACAATCTATATTGCTCATGAAGGGTCAAGGGGCAAAGTGCCTTGTTGGGTTTAGGGTTTTTTTTTTGAAAAATAACACTTCTGTTTCTATAGAAAAACCTCACAATTTTATAACACTTATCAACAGAATCGTGTTATGAGATTTTCAATCTCAAAGGTTTTTCTGTATCGGAGCAACCATTGTTTTATTGCCAAACGCGATCTGCTATCGCATACCCACCGATCATCATGTCAATGGTTGACATATGTTTTTGTAAAACCTTGCAGCAACATACAGATTGTAAAAACAAATTAACATATTAATCGCTTTAATCGACCACTGATTTCACACAAATATCACATAATTGTCGACAACATTAAAACCTAAACATCATATCGCATCAACCAAGAATTTTAACCTGAATCCGGATGTACAAGTGGCTCTGATTCCACTGTTGGGACCATCAGCACACCTCATGGCGCAATAGAAACAAAACTTGATGGTCTCACAAGCGATCCAAGTATGAAAAATCGAAATTATGTGGAAAGGATGTGAATACTTACAATGGGTTCCTCCAAAAATAGCAAAGACAACAGTGACTAATGGTGACCACGAACGGTTTGAATCGTAAGCCTCCATGAAAATACATCCCAGCCTCTACTCAGTTCACCATATTGAGAGCAAAAATTTAAGTTTCCCAAAAACAGTTTTGAGAAAACAACTGAAGATAAAACGACTGCTAGACCTTTTACATAACTTTAAATATTCGAGTTACCCTAACATATTAAGGATTTTTTGTTACTTCAAATTAGTTAAATTCTTATTTAATTAATTCAAATTAAATATTCATTAAAGACTTATAATCCAAATTACACTCTTTAATGTTTATATAAACACTTTCTAATTATTATGAATTAAATATCCATTAAAAGTGTTGTAATCAGAATTACATTTTTTTTAATGTTTACTTATTATATTCGGGACAATTAAAATCTTACGTATATCAAATATACATACATTAAATCTAGATATATTTTAGTAACGTACAACAAATTGTACATCTTTGCTCATTTCAATCCTAGGGTGTGACCTTGTAGGTTGTTGTAACATTAGTAGTAATTATTAAAACAATTATAATATTACATACAATGAGTGACATCTAGCAATATATCATTGTCACCTAAGTTACAAGAAATTATGATTTGACATATCATCTTTGTGATTAACTCTTTTATGTAGTACATCCTTTTGTCCTTTATATCTATAATAGGCACAAGTCTTGGAATAGTAAAACTTGTATAGCTCATCTATTATTTCTTGATATCTAGAGTAATAATTAACGATTATTTGTGATATCTCATATCAACTTATTCGATCATCACCATGCATTTTAGTCTCACTCAATCAAGTGGCCAATTATATATTTCCTATTATGTAAAAAGGACAAATTCTATTTTAATCATACACACCCCACTACATATATCGAGATATATTCAACAACAGTCTTTATAGTGCAACTAGTTATAGAGCATGTTTAACTTATCGAAACATACAACAATATATGTTGGGATAACATTGATCTCAAGTATTATAATCATACATATAGTCATCACCATGAGCAATGTTATGACCATCACATAATAATCCAAGACATATACTCATGGTGGATCAATCCAATACATTGTTATCTAACAATATAATCATGTATCAGTCTGATATCTATTTTCCAATGACAACTCGTTGTCATCAATTAATAACTTTTTAGTCTTCAGTGTATTATTATTATCCATGCCCATAATAATACTTGACTAGAGACTTTTAATAATAATAATGTTATTATATGGACTTTATTATCTCAGTTTATGTTAAACACATATACATAATTGAAAATAATAGTGGCAATGCCTTTATTCAATAAAATCGGTAAATAAAATGCATCATTACAATAATCATATGATTGGTATTCGGGCATAGAATAACAAGAGCTCTCACCCTTCTCTTGGACTAATTAGAATAAATAAGATGATTTAATACTCATTTTAAAGATTAGGAAGGTGTTTAAAACAATACTACAACCCACAACTCTCCTAAAAAACAGATTAAAACCTCGAGCTTCCTAAATCCCATATAAACCTGTTTTCAATTATACTAGGCTAAAAGTTGTTAAAGTGAGTTTGAATGAAAGCTTGAAGGATAAAGGTTGTGAATCTTACCTTAGAATTCATAATGGGTTCTTAGAACTCTTAAAGTTCTCAACTTTGACTTGGTTATGGGAGAGGAGAAGATACAAAGAGTGGAGAGGAAGAAGACAAGTTTTGTGTAAAAAAAAGAAGAGGAAGAAACAGACTCGTGAGATCATCTATCTCCAGTTACGTCAAAATGGGGCTTACTTAAGGATTTCTTTCAACTGATCGAAACTATCTTAGTGCTTCTCATTCCATACAAAAGAAACTTCTTTCTGAAGTAACTTGGTCATCGGTGCCGTAATCATGGAGAAGCCCTTAATAAAATGGTGGTAGTACCCGATAGGGCCTAAGAAGCTACATACTTTGGAGACACTCTTAGGCGGTTCCCACTCTAACGCTACATTAACTTTCTGAGAATCCACTCAGATGCCATCGGCTGCTACTACAAGACCCAGAAATTCCACTTCGGTCAACAAAAATTTGCATTTCCCAAAGTTGGCATATAGCTAACGCTCTCTAAGCTTCTGCAACACGATAGGGGATGCTGATCATGCTCCTCCACAGACTGGTAGTACACAAGAATGTCATCGATGAAGACTACCATAAATTGATCTAAGTAGGGATGGAAAAATTTTATTAAATCGTTAAACGTCATTGGGGCATTAGTGAGTCTGAATGGCATCACAAGGAACTCGTAGTGGTCATACCTTGTTCTAAAGGCGGTCTTAGCAATGTCGTCATCATTAACCTTCAACTGATAATACACTAACCTTAAGCCTATTTTAAAGAACACACAAGTGCCCTTAAGTTAGTCGAACAAATCATCAATTTGAGGGAGAAGGTATCAATAGTCGATGCACAACCTCATCTACCCATACTTTTTCTTGACAAAGAGAACCGATGCTCCCTATGCTTAAGCGCTCATTCGGATGAAGCCTTTATCCAACAACTCATGAATTGAGTTATTTAATTCCTTTAACTCTAGTGGTGCCATATGATAAGGTGCAATCGACGTCAGAATTGAACCTGACAAAACCTCTATTTTGAACTAGACCTCACGATCAGGCAGTAACCCCAAAAAATCTCCCTAGAATACATCATAGAATTCTCAAACGGTACGAATGTTCTCAAGAGTCAGAACGAAAACTCGCGTATCCATAACATGAGCCAGGAAGGCCTCGCACCCTTAACTCAAAAATTTTTGATCCCTGATTTCCAAAAAATCTTTGGTAGTATAACTCGCACTCCCATCGGTCATCACCACCTTATTCCCATCGTTCTTGCAAAGTTTAAGTTGTCTCGCCTTGCACCTCAAACATGCATCGTGCTCGGTAAGCCAATCCATGCCTAATATCACGTCGAACTCTCGAAATGGTAGCTCTATCATTTTGGTTAAGAATATTTCACCCTAAAGCTCTACGATACAACAACTATTAACCTTGTCAACCAAAACATCTAATACTAGAGGATTGGACACTCTGACCCCTATCTCTAAGTTCTTAGTTGGGATATTTCTCTCTCGAACTAGATCATAACAAACATAGGAGTGGGTGGAACCCAGATTTATTAATACAATAACAAGAATAGAGAAAATCATAAATATACCGAGATCACATCATAACATCACACTCCTCCTGGGCTCTGACAGTATACTGGTGCGATGCTACCTTGGGCTCCTGAACGAACACTGATATAGTAGTACCCTTGTTGGTCTACTCTGATCCAGCTCCGTCACCCCTCAAGGACCCTAAGTCTCACTGAACATATGGGGCAAACCTATAAGATGATACGGAGGTTAAACTCTGAGCGTTGTGATAGTCCCTAACTAAATGATCCAAGGACTCACAGCTGAAGCAACATCCAATAGCCCGATAAAACTTTCTCGGGTGTCTCATTCCACAAGACGGGTACATTGGATGATCTGGTGACCTCTCTGATTTACTGTTATTAGATATGAAAGCTGATGATAAGGGTCTCATGTGGTAGCCAGATCTACATCCTTGATCAGAACTATAGGTTACTCCCTTAGATGACCTAGATGGTGGGCTCCTTGAAATTATGGGCCCCCTGGCCCGCTTCACTGACGAATGAGACTGTCTAGATGTCTCTAGAAGCCTCCGGCTCTACCTCACTGTGTCACCCATCAACTGAGCTCTCTTGTTTAGAATTCTCTCGACTGCCTTAGCTTGGCGGGTAAAATCCATAAATACACGAGGGGATTTACTTATAACCGAGTATGAATGTCCAAATAGAGGTCATCTCTAAACCTTATACAATGGTGAACCTCAATTAAATAAGATTTGGCATATAGTTACTTAACCTAAGAAACTTCTTCTCATACTCGAGCACTATCCAGTTGCCTTACGACAGATATAGAAACTAGTCACTTAAATTATCAGTGTGGGCTTCTCCAATGTACTTCTCAAGGAACTTTGACAATAAGTACTCCAGATGGGTCTCTCTGTCTCCATCGCTAGCTCTATAGTCTCCCACCAATAAATCACGTCACCATTTAGAAGGGTGGTGATGTACTCCAACTTACACTTGGGAGTAAGATGCAACTGAAGAAGAGTACATAGTGTATCTCTAAGACACTAGCCTTCGAAGATGGGATCATCATCCCTGAATCCATAAAAGTCAATCATCCTATCATAGTAGAGCCTCTCGATCAGCGACTCCTTAGGTACTATAACAGGCTGAGCGGGTTGCACATGTGGACGAGGTGGCATAGTAGATAGATTAGGTATGGCATAAAATATATGTTGAAGCGTTAAGGTCACATCGTGGAAGAAAGTCATCTTGTCGACACCAGCGTCTACAGGTGTCTCATGATCTAAGTACGGGGCATACTTGGCACAAACAATCTTTGACCAAGGAGGTACGACTCTTCTCTTGGCCTTTATGGTTAGGAATGTCAGTATTGGCCATAATCGAATTCTAAAATTAGAAAGGAAAGAGAGGTTAATATTGCATTACAAATATTAAGTATTCTTGACACTCTAGGTGCATGTACTCACACAAACACTTACTGACGCTAACCCACAATTCCTAGGAATGACTAAATCGAGATGCTTTGATACCACTAAATATAACACCTTAATCTAGTCTGACCTGAAGATCCATGGATTACCATGCAATATGGAACTGAAATGGTAAATCTGAAAACTTATTTTCTGAAATAATTTGTAATTATCAAAATCATCCATCATATAATATACAAAATTAAAATAAAGTTTCCAAAATACGATTGTCTCCCCAAAATAAATACAATACAACCATAAAACTTAAAATCAGAGACATGACTCAAATACACAAGGTCCATATAGAATATATGTCTTCTACAAATACACAAGATCCATATAGAATACATGCCTTCTGTAAATACTCAAGTTATACTCTGTAAATCATCTAGTCTTGAACGGTCGAATGTGATAGGCTCCTTTAACGATCATCTACTAACCTGCACATAGAAACACATTCCATACGCTGAGCCTACAGCCTAGTGCCACGAAAATAACTATACAATACTATATTCCTTCATTACATAAACATGTCTAAATGCAAAGCATAAACATGCATAAGTATATCAAACATGAGATAGGATAACTGATGTATTGGAGGAATTTACGTGCATCTTAGAAAACACACTACCCTATCTAGAACGTGATAACTTTGTAGAAATAATAGAAATTTATGTGCGTCAAAACTTATGGCCCTCAATCTACCTTGTATCCTTCAGTGGTCGGGGGAGGTCCAAAATTTACTTACATCGGAAGCTCACATCTCGTACCTAGACGAGCATAGGGTACGATTCCAGAATTTATGTGCATCAAATGCATATTGAACAAACAATATCGATATATTCACAAAAAAGGACGATCTTCATAATGCTAGAGTAACTCGGGTGTCCGAAACATTTCCCGAGTTTCATACAAGGAAAATTTTATGACATCATAACTTATCTGATTTCTAGGTTGGAAATTAGTGATCTTAATTATTTTCACTTGTATTGGATACTTGCATCTTATCCGAACTCAAAACACATTAGCCCGAACACCCAACAAATTAACCAAAATTGCTTAAAAGTCTATGTTAGTATCGATACTGGGCCAATAGTATCGATACTTATGCCTTGGGTATCTATACTCTACTAAGTAAGGATACCAAAATTTTCTTCGATGTTTTGAAAAAGATTTGGGTAAAGATACTCCTAAGGGGAGTATCGGTACTCTACCCTAAGTATCGATACCAAAATTAGCTTCGATATTTTTAAAAATGCATCAATATTGATACTGACCATCTAGGTATCGATACTGGACCCCGAGTATCGATACTTCTTGCATGGGTATCGATACTGCCCTTGTAAAATTACTTGATTTTTACCTTCCACAAAGAACAGTATTGGTGTTGTTCTTCCAATACCGATACTGATGGACTTGAGTGCTCTCTTTTGGGCACAAAATTATATCCAAACACACCCATTCACTCCCCTAAGACTAGTAAACATTTTTAATGTCTTATTCGATGTCTTATAAGTCAAAATGTGTCATATTTCATGCTTATAACACACAAATATGAATCTTGCCATAAAATCCTTCTAACATGTTTGCGTGAACAACATACAATTTATGCACATTTAGTTAACTACATGTGGTATGGACAAGTTAGAATCTTGTTGCCTTGTGCTAGCTTGTTGAAAAACGTCCCCACTTCACCCAAGAGTGAGTTTTGCTTTCCCATTTGCCTTAGAGCTCTCACCTTTCTCTTGGACTAATTAGAACAAATAAGATGAGTTACTAACTCATTTTAAAGATTAGGAAGGTGTTTAAAACAATCCTACAACCCATAGATCTCCCGAAACTGATTAAAACTTCAAACTTCTTAAACTTCACATAAACTCATTTTCAAGGAGAATAAGCCAAAACTTGTAAAAGTAAGTTTGGATGAAATATTGAAGGACAAAGGTTGTGAATATTACCTTAGAATTCACAATGGTTGCTTGAAACTCTTAAAGTTCTGAACTTTAACTTTGTTGTGGGAGAGAAGGAGATACAAAGAGTGGAGAGTAAGAAGAGAAGTTTTGTGTAATAAAAAATAGTGGAAAAAATAGACGTGAGATCACCCCTCTTAATAGGAATTTAACATTTGGTTTGAAAATGGGTTAATTACTTCCCTAGTCCTCCTTCAATTGGTGCATGATTAAAATCATCCTTTCTCAAGCTTGTTGGGCTAATCCTAAGCCTAAATCAAGCCTACTTGGGTCCAAAACTTCACATACTAAAGGAAAATCATTTTAAAGCCCATTCGAATAAACCCAAAACTTTAAACAGTATGGCTTTGGATGTCATTGACAAGACAAGGTAAGTGTATCCACCAAATAACTACTAATCACATTAACACAACTCCCATTATCATTGATCAATGAATATACTTTCTCTTTAATTTGACTTATTGTGTGGAAGTTTTTTGTTCGTTGTATGTCTGAGTCATCGACTGCTTATATACTCAAATTTAGCCCCACAATCATGCAGTATGCGTAAAACTCATCAATATTTGAGTGAGTGGGTGCATTTTATTCAAAAGCCTGGGGATAATCTGTTTCAATATCCATCAAGTCATTATTCTCCTCTTGGAATACCATGTTTCTAAAATTAAGACAATAGCGATTGATATGGTCATAACCTTTGCATTTAAAGCAAGGGGTTTTAGTTTCTCATGACTATTTACGATTTTCAGCCATATCTTTTGAGCCACCTTGGGCTTTTCATCCCTCTACTTATTATTTATGACAAAAGAAGGAGTAGAAGATGAAGAGGAGTTCGATGAATTACCAAATGAAAAAGAAAAGAACCTTGGTAGTTTTCTCAAAAGTGGAATATGCTTTGAAGGTTTGCTTCGATTGTTATTGCTTTCTTCAATATATTTTCAAGGTTCACATATCCATGTAAATCAAGAAGATCATATATGTTTGTGTTCAAGCTGACAACAAATCTTGACATTGTATCTTCTTCATCTTCAATTATTTTTGCTTGGTTAACAAGGACTGGATCTCCTTGTAGTACTCTTCGACTGAACTTCTTCCTTGTAAAAGTCAGTGAAGTCATTGTTTTAATTCCCTTCTGTAGTATGTCAAAAAAGGCTTCGTATGGCGATCTTAAATTATTCCTATGATGTAATGTTCTGCTCTTTGAGTTTGCATCCACCATATATGAGCATAACCTGTAAACTCCATTCTGATGAGTGGTACTTATTCTTAAGAGGAACAATCATGGTAAGAGAACATGAGATCAATTTTTCCTTCCTAATCAATGCAACTATCTGAATCATAGTCTCCATGGAAAGATGGAATTATGGACTTCGGTTTTGTGAAAGTTTTCAGAATTTAGAACCTGGGTATAGCATGTTTAGGAAACATGTGATTGTTTGGTTCATTTGGTTGTCTTGGTTGATCAATATGGGGTTGTTGTCTCAAGTTAGTGTTGAGTTTGTTGTTGAAGTGAGATAAGGGTTTCCTTTTATCAGTTTATTGTAGCCAGAATACCATCTAGGGTTTGATTGAGAGCGTCGTTGTTCGTCACCTGAAAATCTAAACAATCAAAAGAAAATTTAAATTGAAAAAAAAAAGAAAACATGAAAAACTGCACAATTCACTCCAAGAAAGCAACACAATGAGAGGCAAGAAAGCATATATTGTACTCTTTAAAACTTTCCTCTCCAAAACTTTCCTCTCCAAGAGTCTTTTAATGTTCGTATTGGAGTTTGATCACTAAAAAAAGAAGAAAAGAGAACTTAGATGTTCTAAAAGGCCAAGAAAAGGTACGACTCCAAGTGAATGATAATGAAGGAAGTAGTATGCAAACTCTTTCAATCTTATTAACACAAAGAATAGAATGTGTTAGATGGTGTAAAGGAACTAGGAAAGGTAAAATAAAAGAACCTAGAAGCAGTAGGAGTCAAAAAAAATTTGAAAAAATCCTAAACCCGTAATAAACTTAAAATGTGGGATCAACATGAGCAACAATTTTTAGGGGGTTTTCGATCTCCAAAAATTTTGATTTTTTATGTTGTTCAGTGAGTCTAGTTGTGATATGGAGTTTTTTAGCATGAAACTCCTTCTGGAAAAATCTGACAATGCAAACAACATAAATCTATTGAACAAACTTGAATAACCGATTTGAAGGGTTGAATGAACTTCGTTTTAGTTACATTTTGGACTGCTGAATATTCTTTGTATGAGGTATGACTTGCAGTTTCAAATAGCTTCATTTGCATTTTTTTTTGTTTATGTTTTATGAAAAATAGAAAACTAACAATAATGAATCAAAACTAAATTAAAAAAATACAAAAAGAACCTGAAAATTATGATTTTTGTGAACTAGTTCTGTTGGGGTACTTTAGAGATTGATGCTTGGAGAACAACTCAATAAACTTTGATTCTTCCCAATAGGGTTTAACACCAACCTTAGGTTTTATATGGGGTGGCATGAATGATGGAAGATGTTGATGATAATGATGGCTTGAAGATCGGATAGATGAATACGTTCTATCGAATCCTCTATTACCAATGAAAAGGCAAACTTGATGATACGACTCTAACCAACCCTCCTAATCGAAATGAAAAGGCAACCTAGAGTGTAAAGATCTCTCTCTCTCTCTAGAAATCGAAAGAACTAAAGAAGAATAATCTTAAAAGGTACAAGGCAATCAACTCTTACAAAATCAAACTCTCATTGTATTGTATATAAATGGAGAAAATATGTGTTTTACAATGAGGGGAAGGGTCTCCTTATATGGTATTTAGAAAGTTCTCAGGGAAACAATATTATTGAATAAAATAATAATAAAAATATAAAAAATACTAAATAAAACTATCCTAAATCCATGTGATGTGCAGGGCATTGAATGGTTTACGTTAATGAAGTTTTGATCCGATGGTGTAGATAAAGATGACTTGATGCGACTCTTGACTTAATGGACGATCCATATCTCCCTTCTGGTAGGTGAAGAGGTGGCATAGGTTATTTGGGCTCTTAATAGGAGCCCAAACCTATGATAGGTAATGGGAAAGGATCTTGATAAGTTATCAAGGCTTGTGGAAAAGGGCTTAGCATGATGGGCTTGCATAGGAGAATGATAAGCTATCAATGGTTACATTCAATGCTTATAGGGCCTGATCCTAGATAAAATAAAAGAAACTATTAACTATTAAGTCTATGAGTTATCCCATGCTTTAAAAATGTTGCACTGGGTAACTTTACAAAATGTACATTTCAAGGTGGTTCAAACTCAATTATGGAAGTATCTCTATGGGCTTCATAGTTAGCCCCGAAAATGACTTAGGTTCTTGAGATCCACGTTGGTGAGGGAGGAAGGATAAGTGAGTTTTATTCCTTGAACTCTTCAAACTCCATGTAAGCGTGAAGGCCCTTGCTGATGAAGGTTTGGACTGTAATTTGAAGTTGGTCTTTGAGTAGTTTGGTCCTTCCTCTAGTAATTGGGCCTGGAGGCAAGGTAAGCCCACCATTTGGGCGTGGGGTGCATGTATCACAATATCGATGTTTGGGAATTTTATTCAAACTTTGAAGCTAAGAATAGATACTACTGAGGGTTAGAATCGATACTCAAGGGAGAGTACCAATACTCACAAAGGAGTATCGATACTTTCAGGAATTTATGAATCTACATAGAAAAATCTAGTACTGATACTCAGGTGAGTATTGATGCCAAGGGTTGAATATCGATACCCTTTGTTTAATACTAACACTTCTCACCTAAAAAGTCATAAGAAGCTTTAAGTACAATCATAAGAAATAGGGTAAATATAAATTATGATTGCCCTAGGCTAACAAAAATGAAATCAAACCCCTAAGTTCCATGATGGAAAATGGGGAACAAGTTGTATGTGTGTAATACCACCCTAAGGCTTATAATGATGTGTGAAAATGAGATAATAACTTAGAGTCATGAGCTTCTAAATATTTATAAGTCTTACTCACTGTTCCATTTATGGGAGTAATTTTCTTTATAAGTGAGTTTAAGTGTCCTAGTCAATCGTTGTGAAGTAATAGTTGTGTTGTAAACCTACATGTGCAATGCGTATGGATAATATGATTATAAAGTTGTCAAGCTTGATTGTGAATTGTGTCAGGTATCTATGTTAAGTCTAGTACTATATGAAAATTTTAACGATATTATAAGGTACTTACTTTCCATTAATATGTTTGATGCTATGTGAAATTAGGCAATTGTATGTACTCATGTGACAAGGATTTTTCTAACGATGTGTGTTAGAATGATCCTCAAGACAAGCAATGAATGTTATAAGATATTGAATGTTAATTGTTGTATTGTGTTAACTTTTGTGAATGTATATGATATTTGCAAGTAAGTTTATTGTTGAATCATGTATTTTGATATGAAAATTTAGTAAAAAAATGTTTTTGGACTTGATTGAATTTGTTCAAAGTTTTCAAAAATGATTCAAAGTCCAAAAAACATGAACTTGAACACAAAACATTTTTCTAGATAAGTAGTATTGATATTATTCTTATAGTATTGATATTTCATGAAAAGTACGATAATGCTATTGTGGTATCGATAACAAAGGTAAGAGAAGTATCGATACTTTCAAGGTTGTACCGATACTACCTGTTGATTTCTAATGTGTTCAATTCCAGAATGCAGAATTGGTACCAATACTACTTTACAGTGAATTACTGATATTGTGAAACCCCAGTATTGATATTGGTCAAGCCCAAGGTCACTAACTGCTAGTTTATTTAAATATTAAAAAGTAAATACCAATACTGCAAAACGTAGTACTGATACTCCCTAATCTGGGTAATTTTATTTTGCAGCAAATTAGTCCCCAATGGCTAGAAATGACGACAAACTCATTCCAACTTATAAAAACAATTCAACGACACTTGAAGCATGTTACAACACCTATCTAACCAATTTATATCAAGTGAAAAGCCTTTTCACTCTTTATTTTCTATTTTTTCTTATACATAGTATTTTTTTAGCTTAATTGCATATCTTTAGGATTCTTTCTTGTGAGCTCAATTCTTGTAAACACCTATCTTGTATGGTTTCTTTGTTTACGTTTCTTACCTTGTGTTAAAAGGGAGTGGTTCTAGTTTAGGCTTTGAAAACTAAGAAATTTGTAAAGGCTACTCTTGATCCAAGAAAAAGAAAGAACAATAGTGAATTTGTTAGAAACCCTTACTGTGGAGATAAGGTAGTGGATGTATACTTCATTGAGGAAGTTGAACTATTTTAAACCATTGAGCAAATTCTTTCTTTCATCTATGCTCAAAATTTTGAAAGGTCAATTCAATCCCTCTTGGTTTATTTTGATTGATCGTTAGAGCCTAAAAATCTCATAATTATTGTGATAGTTGATGACCAATATGTGTATGATTTATATTATGTGAAAGCTAATAAAGGTGAGTAATGTGTCATTGTAATCTAGTATGCTTATATGTATACACATTTTCTTATTCTTCTTAACATGCTTATACTTCATAGCATGCTTATGTTTATCAACTGTAAGTAAGTATAATAGAGCAAATGTATGTCACCGAGCTTTGTAAGCTTAATGTTCAGATGTTTTTATTCGCATGTTAGTAGGTTGGATCGTAGGGATCATCATCATCAAAGGGTTTCCAACATCAAATATTTATCAGAGTACAATACCAAACTCTTAGTGAGCATACGTATTCATAGGATCCCTTATTATTTTAGTTGGTTAGTAAATTCTATTGATTTACACTATTTTGGGATTTATGTATTTGGTTATTAAGCTCTAATTTGTAAAAACAATATTTGATTATTTTACAATGATCAAATTATAAAATGCATTATTTATTAAAAAGAAATATTTTGAAAGCTAAAAGTTTCCTTGACAGTCTAATGCAGTACTTTAGGCTCATTATTTTATGATCATGTTGTAACACCCCAACCCGTACCCGACCCGGATATGAGTCCTAGATATCACATTGACTTTTTTTAAAACAACGTCTTTACAAAGTAACAACACATTTGAACTTATATTAATAAAATACGAGTACATATTTCAGAACCTTTTGCCATCATTTTCTTAGTGTCATGGTGATATCACACTGGAGGGTGATTTCGCTTTTTCAGCAATCACTACTATTTCGGAACCTTTTGCATCCTTAAAAAATAATCGCTTCTTACGACAATCCACCCATCCATGATGCGAAAACAACCAATCCATGCCCAGAATGATTTCAAATGCATCAAAAGGCAACTCCATTAAGTTTGCTAAGAACAAAACCCCTTGAATCTTAATTGGACATTTTCTACATACTCGAGTTACCCTTGCACTATGCCCTATAGGGTTTAATGCTATCATTTCACTATAGATTGGTTCTAAAGGAATTTCTCTAGTTTTAATCAACCTGGTATTAATATATGAGTTTGTCAAACCAGGGTCGACTAGAACAAAAACAAGATCATCGAAAAGATGAAATGTACCTGTTATAATCTCCGGATCATGCCAATCATCTTTAGTCTTTACATTATATACTCGGGCCACTCCACGAGTTTCTTGTCTCTGGCTAGCCTCATATTGACCACTGATTTTCCTTTCCCTCTACTTCTATTAGGTGTTGCCACAGATCTCTCAGACTATATAGATTTATCACCATACTTCTTCGGGTAATTTTGAGCAAAGTGACCATATTCACCACAATTGAAACAAGTACTAGAAAGCAACCTACATGCTCCCCCGTGTGACTTGCCACTCATCTGACATAAAGGTTTCTCTCTATGAGCTCCTCCTGAGCTAACAACATAGGAATGAGACTGTTTAGTTTTCTACGAAGCTACAGAATAATTAGTTCTATTTGTGAATTGAGAACATGAGCCCTTGCCTCTTTTTGCATATTGTGCAAATGAAGACATTCCGATTCTTTTTCCTGTCTGAATACTCTGATCTGTTGCTAACGTCTCTTCTTGAGCTCTTTCAATGACCTACTCTGTTAATAACCTCTTGTAAAATGGACAAGTTTAAGGCCAACATCATTTCTTTCAACTTAGGCCTCAAACCCTTAATAAACCAATCCCGACGAGTTTTTTCATTAGGTACTACCTTTGTAGCATATCGTATAAGTTTGTTGTATTCAGTTTCATACTCATGCACTGTTGATCACCTTATTTCAAGTTTACAAACTTCAACAACATCAATCTCATAAACTACTCCCCAATATACATGTTTTTAAATTCGTCCAGAAAAAACTGCCAGTTCACTTGTTCTGGCGACGCATACATCGACGTGTTTGTCCACTCTGGATGATCCTCTGAGCAATGATACTACTTCATCAACTTTTCATGATCGGAGCACTGCAGACTTTCCATCATCGCCTTAACGTCATTTAACCATAATTTCGCATCCATCAGACCTTCACTTTTTTCTCCCTTAAACTCAGGAGCTCCCAAACTTTTTAACTCCTTTGGGATTAGCATCCTCGGTACTAAAGGAGTAGCGGTTGGATTCGTGCTAGGATAGCATGAAGAGCTTGCATAAAAGCTCCAAACTCCGGAACAGGCATACCCTGAGGTACTGGTGCACTGGCATTCTCCGATGGAATCGGATGTTCACTGTTCTCTTCATAACTTTCACTACCCGATCCATCTCTATTCTCTAGTCCAGCTGCCCTTCTCAAATTTGTAGAATTCGACATCTGGTTTAACATACATACAAATATTTCTTAAGTTAGTAAGGAGAGACATCTATCATATTCTTTCTATAACCTACCAGTAACCTTGACATCTTAGTGGCATGTAAACTCTTTTTTTATCACACACTAGATTAGGCCAAGAATCGACTAAACCTATAGCTCTGATACCATTAAATGTAACACCCCAACCCGTACCCAACCCAGATACGAGTCCGAGATATCATATTGACTTTTTTAAAACAACGTCCTTACAAAGTAACAACACATTTGAACTTATATTAATAAAATATGAGTACATATTGATGAATTATGTTTGTTATAACAAATGTAAAAAACATACTTTTTCATGAAAGTACTATATATGAACAATACCGTAAACAGTGATGAACAGTACCTATGAACAGTGAACAGTGTACCGATGCACTGCTACAGTACGTGAACAGTGCATCTATGCACCAAATTTTGAATCAAAAATGTGTATCGATGCACTGCTACAGTACTGATACAGTAACTTCAGCAAACATGTATAAAATTCATAAAAATTTAACTGTTCATCACTATACAGTTACCATTTACATAAATACGTTTAAATTTCTTTAAAATATTATTTTATTAAAATCTACTTCATGCCGACTAAAATATAACTAAAAAGTTCATTATGTAATACGATTACTGATGAAGCGACCTTGATTGAATACCCAAATATCTCCTTACAAGTTGTATTCAACCTACGCGTGAAATAAACACACGTTAAATATTACTTAGTGAGGCATAAATAATCACGAATAACATTTCTATGTACAAGTTATATTCTGATAATTAATCTCCAAGGAATCTTTAATTCCAATGAATATACTACAATCTGCATTATTAATGCCATTAACTCATTTATCAATCAATATTGGAATCCATACATTCCATAGGAAATTCATACAATTCATGTAATTTCCTTTTAATATTAGCACTCTCAGTGCTCTATCTGGAAGATCATACACTTAGTATGCTTCCCCTTTCATTTTAGCACACGAAGTTCCCTATTCAAAAATTCATACATTTAGTATGATTTTGTTACCATTTTAGCACATGAAATGCCCTATGTGAAAATCCATACCATTAGTATGATTTTCTTATCTTTGTAGAACCCTTAGGGTTTTATCTGGAAATCCATACACTCAGTATGATTCCCTTACCATTTTAGCACATAAAATGCCCTATCTGAAAATCCATATTTTCAATATGATCCCCTTACCATTTAGCACAATCAGTGCTCTATATGGAAATCCATACACTCAGTATGATTTCCTTATCATTTTAGCACACAAAGTGCCATTCGGTAATCACTATGCATACATCAATAGATTATGCTATTTTAGCTATTACCACATGTACGTACATAATTAAATGTACTCGCCTGGTTCGCCTTGTTATTATTTCCAATACGCAATTCTGATTACTCAGCTACTTTGTCTTTGCCTTTCGTTTGCTAGACTCGCGAGCTTGATTTCGATCTACTCAAGCATCCATTAAAGACACATTCAATATCACTTATTAGTATATTGAAATCTTTCATTTCTTAAACTAAAAGAAAAGCTATTTTCATTTATTTATTTAATGTATGCATCGATACATTTTATAGTGTATCGATGCATCCTCTCACTAGTGCATCGGTACACAACCTATGCATTGATGCACTATCTGCATTCGATGTTTATTTATTTAAGTGTGCATCGGTAAAATCCTTGTGCATCGATGCACTTTGTCCAGAATTTACATTTTGAGCACGAAAATCACTTAATTACAGCTCACATGTTCCATATTTCAACCCCTTTCATACCCTTAACTCCAATACCTTCATCTAAACTCATTTATACGCATTTACTACATCCTTAACCTCAAGATCTTTTCTTCTACATGAGATTCAAGAATAATTAAGTTGATGACAAGTCAAATCTACCATAAAACATTCGTAAACCTTAATATTTCATCATGTCACTCAAAAATCGATTTTCTTTAATCTCTAATATCTCATCAATAACTTAGTTTTAATCTCATTTAAACCTTCCTTTAGCTTCCATAATATACAAAGCTTCAACCCTATAAAAAATCAAAGAAAATAACCATTAAATTAGAAACTTACCTTTGAGCTGAAGGGAGAGTTTTCTACGGCAAGAAGAGAAGAAGATGAAAGGGTTGACTTCCTATTCTCCTATTCATCTTATCTCTTATCTTAATACCCCACTAATTGAATATTAAATTCAATTTAATCCAAATGACCAAAATATCCTTTTAATCATTATTTCTTACAATTTAGACTAAGCTATGAATCTTATTCATCCTCGTCTTTCATTATTTAATTTAATAAATCCTCATATTTTTAATTCATTTCAATTTAATCCTTCAATAAATTTTTGGGGCATTACACATGTTTTGGGTATTACATCTAGTTGTACCAAAGCTTAGGTTAATCGATCCATGGATTAATTGTTCAGTTATGGTAAGGTGTCGATAAATATATTTCCTTGTGTTATGAAGTGTACCTCTTAAGATTAGATTTCTGATAATGCTTTCTCTTATTATGTTCATAATGAAATACTATTATGGATGGTAATTCATAGCATAGTATCAAGATGAGGGTCGAGAGTCATATCTCTCACCCTAATGATATGAGTGATAAGTTTGTACTAGTACGAAGGATTTTGTTGTAGTATGTGATGCATGGGTAGAGGTGTAACATTCTTTCATGATCTGACCACCACTCTTAGAGAGATTATTGATGTGATATTAAGGGCACAAATGGTTGCTCTTATTGCTCCACTCACAATTACATTGCATTATTCCCCGATAAAGAGGCTTAGGAAATACAAGAAGATTAAGTTTTATGGATCTAGATATTATGGCTCTATTTTTTAGATCAATGGTTGCATGAGATGATGATCCTCATACAAATTCACCTTAATCTCGTGGGCAAATCAAAATGGGCCACCTCTCTACTGACACAATAGACTGATGGGTGATAATCAAGATGGTTTATCATCATGAGATGCCAGTTTGGTATAAATTCTTTAGAGAATTCTAAGGAAAGTACATTGAAGAGGCCTATATAGGTGGATCGAGGGATCAATTCTCATAATTAGTTTAGTAGAATGTACTATCTTCAAGTAAGAGATGAATTTCTAAGTTGAACATATATACTTATAAGCTTGTGGCTACTAAGGAGTTATTTTTTTCAGAGGTTTTGTAAGGGAATCTATATGGATACCCACACATAACTAATAGTGAACCCACCTAAGGTTTTTAGGGAACTTAAACATTAGGCCAAAGTCGTACGAAGAGTGTAAGGGATACAAAACAAGAGTGTTTTAGTTCCTGGACGACCATTTTAGTTATCGGTAAAGAGAGCAAGGATTCGTGAGGGTTGAGAAGATTAATCCTATTTAGTCTTAGAGATTTGATGTCAACCAATCTTAGGGTCTCATTAGAGACCTATATCATTTGTTTCTATAGCTAATATCAGAGGTTCTGGTGTGGTATAGTGACCATTTCATGAGGGATTACTCAGGTGTTGTTAGTGCTACTTTGGCTCATCTGTAAAGGTTTACTTTAGTGACTCAAAGAGTAGAGGGTCAACTCGTAGAGGCATCAGTTCTATATTAGAACACTAGGGTCATGGCGTAGCTATGGAGATGTGTGAGGCATCCAATGTAATCCAAGGTATATTCTCGTTGTTTTCTATTCCCATCATTATATTGTAGATTTTGGGTTCTACACTGTGATATATTCGTAGCAAGCTTATTTGTAACACCCTAATTCAGTCTAACCTTAAAGCTCATGGATTATGATTCACACGAGACCACCGAAATAGATAACCCTAAAATTTTTTTAAAACATCTATAAATCATTTTGTAAAATCTATCTTAAATAAAATACAGTAAAACATCAATATTTCAAGTTTACAAAATGTGGGGAGCTCCCAAATCATCCACAATAAATACACTGTGTTTAAAACCAAAATAGAGTTACATCTCAATACATAATGGTATACAATAGTACATGCCCTCTAAGTAAATCAAGACATGCTCTGGTGCATCAATCGTGTTGGAATATCTGGTGAAGATAACACTCCCAAACTGATCACTTAAGAACCTACTTTCATAAACAAATTTCATATATTGAGCTTATGAGCTCTGTGCTGATAATTGTACTACAATACATGTATTCACTAGATAAAATTTAAGTGGAATAGGTATATGAACACGTGAACTACTTATATGGACTGCTGAGTAGGTACATGAACATGTGAACTACTTACACCCCTCCAGCCTTTATAGATACCATTGGGTATTAGGGTGAGATCCAGAGTTGCATCAGAAATGTACAACCGACAACTCACTTTATTGAGTCTTGGGGCATTTGTGACTAGTCGAAAACTGAATGCCTTAGAATAGACTGGATATCTAATTTACTATCGTGTTCTGGTAACGTGTCTCGGGTATCCAAGTTGTTTTTCGAGTGTCAAAGAATGATAGTTTTATGTATTTCTAGTGGTTGTTGTTTCTAACTATTATGATATTGATTTGTATTATCACTTATAGTTTTTTTGCTGATATACTGATGTTATTGGGCCTCTCAAGTCAAATCCCTTAATCATTGCATTATTTATCCAAATATGCCCTCTAGTAACGATATTGATCCTCTAGTATCGGTACTAAACCCTGAGTATCGATACCCATTTCTTGGTAACGATATAGTCTTGGCTAAGTATTGATACTCTGCTAGTAGGATATCGACACTGGCCTTAGTATCAATATCAAAATTAGGTTTGATGCTTTGAAAAAATACCTCAATATCTATACCCCTACAAGAAGTATAAACACTCTACCCTAGGTATCGATACACCCTTGAGTACCAACACGAAAATTGTATTCTGGATTATGATTTGTGTCCCCGATATTGATACCACCCTGTGGGTAATGAAACCGGACCTACAATATTGATACTCACCGAATGAGTATCGGTACTCTCTTCCTAATGCACATTATTTTTACCCTGGCTGAAGAACAATGTTGGTATTGTTCTTTCAGTACCAATACTCGAGCATATAAATGCCCTAATTTCGACATAAAAAATCCTATATTTCTACCCTAAATTCCCTATTGTGGTTCCTAACTATTATTTAAGTCTTATGTATAATCAAAGGGATCATAAAAAGGTTTTTTAACATTCTTAAACATAAAAAGATACAATCTACCATGGACATGCTTCATAACTCATGCAACCTACCAAAACATACCTAATGATATGTATGGATAGAGATGAGTTAGAAGTGTGTAACCTTTGTTTCCTAAGTTGTTTTGGACATTCAAAGCTCAATCAAAAGCGAGCTTCTCCTTTCCCCTTACCTTGGAGCTTTCCCCAACTTATCTCACTAAGAAAAAAAATCAATGCAAGGGTTACTAACATTGTTGGGAAGCTTAAAAAAGAATTTAAACCATTTCTAGAGGTCTGAATCTTTAAAAGCAAGATGGTTTCACTTAGGTTTCTAAAACACCCACTAAACCAACTTTTAGCTATCTTGATGAAATGAAGAGATTGAGGGCTTGAATTGAAGCTCTATAGATGTTGATTTTGTTTATTACCTTGGATTTTAAACTAGGCTTATAAAACAAAAGCTTTCACCTTTGTTCATGTAAGAGGGAGAATGAATGATTTGAAGAAATAGAGAAGTAGAAAATGTTTGTAAAGAAAAAGAGATGAATGCTTTAGATGTGATATCACAAATCTTAATGGGTTTTCAGCTTTTGAAATAAAAATTGTATAATTACTTTCTTCATCCTTCAAATTTAAGCCAACTCTAAAAAATCCGCTTTTTATCAACTATTGGGCTCAATCCAATCCCAATTCCATATCAATTTTGGTAAAGGCATCTATAAGCCAAGAAATTTATACAAAAAACATCTCGGGTTAGCCCAAAACTCCTAACCCATGATTCGAGGATTTACAACTCTCTCTTTCTAATTAAAAATTTCATCCTCAAAATTTACCTACATATAAGAGGTGAGAATACTGAAGCTACATATCCTCCTCAATTTCCCAAGTTACCTCTTCAACACCATGGTTCCTCCATGGCACCTTAACTAAATGAATCCTCTGTTCTTAGCTCTTTCACATTTATAGCAATGATTTTGACTGGTTCATTTGTATATGTCATGTTTGGGAAGACCTCAATCTACTCTAGGGGTATGACATGAGAAAGATCATAACGGTATCTCCTAAGCATGGATACATGAAAAACATTATGGATGCACTCTAGTTTTGGTGGTACGACTAACTTGTTAGCCATGGTTTGACTCCCTCTAGTACCTTGTAAGGTACAATGAAATATGGAATTAGCTTCCCTTTGTTCCCAAAGAAAAGTAATTTTTACCAAGGAGAATCCTTGAGGAACACGTTATCCTCTACTACGAACTGATGCATTTACACTTCAAGTTCGTATAAGACCTTTGTCTGTCTGAAGCCTCCTTTAACTAGTTTTGAATTTATTGAAACTTCTTTTCTGTTTCTCTAATCAGGTCTGGTCCTACTATCTTACCCTCACTCAGTTCTATCCAACATAGTAGAGTCCTATATTTATGCCCATATAAGGCCTCATACAGAGCCATATGAATGCTCGACTGAAAAATGTTGTTGTAGGCAAACTACACTAAAGGAAAGTGGTCCTCTTAATTACCCTCTAGATATATAATGGTACACTTGAGCATGTCCTCTAGGATCTGAATAACATGTTCTAACTGGTCGTCTGTCTGAGGATGAAAAGTTGTGCTGAAGTGTAGTTTGGTGTCTAAGGATTTATGAAGGGCTTTCCAGAAGTGGGAAGTCAATCGAGGGTCTATATCTGATATGATGAAAGTCGATACCCCATGCAATCTCACAATTTAATGGATGTACAACTGAGCTAACCACTCTAAGGTATAGTCCATTCTGACTGAAAGGAAATTAGATGATTTGGTGAGACGGTATATTATGACCAAAATTGTATCTTGTCTCTATCTGGTTATCGGTAACCCAATCAAAACGTTAATGGTCACCCTATCCCATTTCCATTGATGTATCTAAATAAGTTGGAGTAATCCTAAGGGAACCTGGTCTTTTCATTAACATTCTGACAAACTAGACACCTAGTGACAAACTCTAGCAGTTCCCTTTCCATGCCAGGCTACCAATACAACAAACGAAGCTCTGGTACATCTTATTAATATCTAGGTGAACTGAGAATGGACTGCAATATGGGTCATGGAGAATCTTACTGTGTAGCTAAAAATCTACGGGTATGCACAATCGACCCTTTAAATATAACATGTCTTTATCACGCAACTCAAAACCAAGGGCCTTGCCCTGGCGAAACTGCTCAACCCAATTTCTTAACTGCTCGAGTAAAATTTGTAATCTTTTGATGTCACCTACCAATTCTAGTTTAATATGCAGCTCAGTTAAAAATCACTTTCACAGTTTTGATTTAAAAATGCTAGAAGGGCTCGCTACTCTGTCAGTGACATTCTGCTCAAGATGTCTACTATTACATTAGCCTTTCTTGGGTAGTAATCTATAACATAATCGTAGTCCTTAAAAAATTGGCCCATCTACATTGTATAAGGTTTAACTTCTTCTGAGTGAGTGCATACTTGATTCTCTTATGTTAGTGAAGATGAGACACTTCTTCCCAAAAAGGTAATGCATGGAAATATTTAAGGCAAACACCACTATTGCTAGCTTATGGCCATGAGTAGTGTAGTTTCACTCATGAGTTTTAAGGTGATGAGACGTGTATGCTAAGACCATACCCTCTTGAATCAATATGCATCCTAGATCATTTTGCAATACCCCAAATTTTTAGTTAGTGACCAAAATGTAACTTTTGAAGTTTGGTGGCCAAAGTATAAAACCTAGAAAGAAAATTTAGGGAATTAAGTCATAAATTTCCTAAAATGAAATTATATTCCATAAATATATAGTTTACTCTTAAGAGTGGGGTTTTATAGAAAAAATATTTTTGGATTTGGAATTTTAGTAAAGAAAAATTAGAAAGGGTTAAAGTCCAGTAAGGAATTGGTAATTCAGATTGAATTGAAATTTTACAAAAATTTGAAGGATGTTATAAAATGGTTAGACATATTATTTTAATATTTTAGATCAGAGAAATTTGGTTTGGAAATGTGCAATTTTTCAGATTTAACCGAAACAGTGAAAGTTGGTGACTAAAATGCAATTTTTTAAAAATTCATGGAAAATTTCAGAAATCAAAGTCAAATTAATTCATATTTGACTTTGAAAGATGATAAGGATGAGGTTTCTTGATTTTATGGTGAATAGAAAGATTCATTAAGGGTGATTTGGTCTTATCTCAATTAAATGAATATTTTATTCATTTATAGTGGAATTAAATATAAACTAACATGAAATGCACCCAACATTTCATCCAAACTGCTCATCTTCTTTTTCAAGTTGTCATGGGTTTCTCCAAAGGCGAGAGAAAGATTCAATTTTTAAGCAATTTCATTTGGATTTTGAGTATGTCGTGAAATAAAAAATTATTATACGTGAAAAACGCTATCATTTGGTACAAACATTGCATGATAATCTTGTTGGTGTTCACAGATCCCAAATTCTATAGTTTGTGTTCATTTAAGGGATCATGAAATTAATGATGGATCTTGATGTTTGTGAGGTAGTTGATTTATATTCAAGCATGTATGAAGTTTAGAACATGTTTAATCTTTCTAGAACTTGTTCTTTAAGTTTTGCCATGGATTGTTTGAGTAAGAAAAATTATCGAAAATTATATATGGGTTGGAAATGATGAAGGAAGTATTCTACAAGTCTTAGAAAATTTTGAGGACCATTTTGTAAATTTTGAAAAGTTAGGGGACCAATTCAACAAGTTTGGAAAAGTTGTAAATGGTTGTATAATTGTTTAATAGTTGATGTTCTATGCTGGAAAATGTTGTTTTGGAATTTAAATGAACGTTAGAATGTGCAATTGGATTATTTTGGATAGTTTGGTGATTTTAATGCAAATTTTGAATTGTTGGGAGTGTTCATTGTAATTATGTCTTTCTATGGGTATTTGGTTGATAATACTTTCAATACTGGAATTTTTGTATTGAAATTTTAAGTGGTAAAATGGTGAAGGACCATTTTATTTAAGTTGGAAAAGTTGGTGCCAAAATTAAAAAAAAATTAATAAGTGTTAAAGTATTTGGTGGTGAATGAGTTCCAAGTATATTATGGTGTTGTTATGGAATGTGTTTATGTTAGTACAATACTAACATATGAAATTGTTATGAATTTTGAATTATACAGATCGTGATTTATTTGTGATCGAAGCAAGTAAAATAGAAAAGGGTTTATTGTGGACAATAGTGAGGCACATATATTTTGATATATATAAAGTGTCAAGGTGAGTGCAATACATGCATGACATTATACATGGATGTTTCATACATCATCAGGAAGACTTGCGACAAGTCTACCTTGTTTATATCAGCATGATAATATGTCATTTTATAAATTCAATATGACATTGATATGTCATAGTGTGAAATTTTAATGAATTGATCATGAATAATGGGATATTTTACCATGAATGTTTTCGGGTATAAATTTCCCAATGTTAAATATTGATAGTATACTTTTCCATGGATGGATCAAATAAAATAGATTGTATTCCCAAGTAAGTCATTAAGGGACAGGGTATAGTTGGCATGCCATAGAGTCCAGCAGCAGGCTGCATATTCGGGAATACACTAAAGGATACCTAGTGTATATGGTGGGCACGACCTTATGTTTCATATTCGGGACTGTACTTAAGGATACTTAGTATAGATGGTGGACATGACCTTATGTGTCATACTCGGGTTAGCACTACGGTGCAAGTATTTGATTCGCGTACCAAGGTCCTCAGGGTTTTATACTAGGCTATTGTCTATGGTTTATAGATGATTGGCTAATAAATGGTAAGCATGAAAATAAGCTTATGAGCTTATGGAATAAATGGCAAGTATATTGGTAAGAAATTTTATATTAAATTATATTATTTTGATCATGGTAAAATATTAGATATGTTGGTAATATGATTTTATGGCATTTGATTTTGACATTGAAATTCATGCATGAATTGTATTCCATTATTTATTGTTTAAATTGCCTCACTAAGTATATAATTAGCGTGTGATGATTTTCACGCGTAGGTAAAAAGCTAGTACTGGAATAAAGATTTCAGAACAACATCAAGCATCGAGGAGTATATTTCAATATCAGTAGACATCCTATGATGTAATGTTGACTTTATTAGTGGCATGTACTTGTTAATGTTTTATTTGTTTTGTTGAACAAATTTGGAAACAAAATGGAAATTTTATAGTCATGAAAGGTTAAGTTTTTATGAGTTTTATATATATATAGATATTTTGCTGAAGTTACTGTAGTGTTACTATATCAGTGTATAGTGATGAACAATACTGACGTTAAAAATTTCCAAAATGCTAAAGGGGTATCGATACCTTACTACAGTGTTCGATACCCTCATTATTCACTGTTCACTATTAACGGTACTATTCATAAAAAAGAAAAAAATCTTTTTCTTTAAATTTGTTATAACGAAACATAATTCTTATGATATGATATTTTTTATAATATCATTTACCATTTTAAGAAAATAAAATTTAAATCACTTGAATTGAAAATGGTTTTAGAAGTTCATGTGACATTTATAATCTGTATAGGTATAATTATACGAGTTATGGGTGTTACACATTTAGCGAGGCATCGCTAAAATCTATGAATTCTTTACCCGACTATGGTAGGGTCAACACTAAGGCTTGAGTCACTATAACTTTCAATAGTTTGAAGCTCTTATGTCGGTTTCTCATGTCAAATAAAAAAGACTCCTCTTGAAGTAGTTTGGTTAGCGAGAAGCTACTAATATTGAATCCCTAAATAAATCGATGATAGTACCCAGTTAGAGCAAGGAAATTACGCACCTCTAACACGTTCTTAGGTCTTTTCCACTCAATATAACCTGAATATTTTGGGGGTCGACTCAGATGTCGTTTGTTGATATGAAATGTCCAAAGAATGAAACTTTTGGTAGCCAAAACTCACACTTCCCAAACTTGGCATACAACTTTTTATCTCTGAGTGTCTAAAGGACGATATAGAGATGTTGCCCTAGAGTACACTAGGATGTTATCTATGAACACCACCACAAACTGATCTAAGTATGGGTGAAAAACTCAGTTCATTAAATCCATGAATGTCGCCAGAGCATTGGTGAGTCAAAATGGCATTACTAAGAGCTCATAATAAATGTATCTTCTTCTGAAAGTTGTCTTTGCTACATCTATATCCTTAACTTTCAACTGGTAGTAAATTAACTGTAAGTCGATTTTAGAGAATACGCATGCTCCTCTAAGTTGGTCGAAGAGGTCATCTATCCTTGGAAGTAGGCTACAATTCTAGATGGTCAACTTATTTAGTTGCATGCAGTAGATGCATAACCTCATCAACCTATCCTTCTTCTTAACAAACAAAACTAGCGTTCCCCATAGAGAGATGCTAGATCAGATGAAGCCCTTCTCTAGCAACTTCTAATCTGAGCTTTTAACTCATTTAGTTCTATCGGTGCCATACAATAAGGAGCAATGGACACCGGTGCTAAACCTGACATTACCTTAATACCAAACTCTAATTTACGCTCGGGTGGTAAACCTGACAATTCTTCTGGGAACACATCAGGAAAATCTCACATTGCACATATATCTTTGATTGTTGGAACTGAAATATGGGTTTCGACCACATGAGCTAAGAAGGCCTTACATTCATGGTTGTTCATCTTCTAGGCTTTTATGGCTGACACGATTCTAGATTGACCTGATATTTGCTCAACATGACAAGCTTGGAACCATTGCTTATTCTGAGCTTAAGTTGTCTAGCCTTGCACTTTAAACTGTCATTATTTTCGGTTAGCCAATCTGTACCCAAGATTATGTTGAAATCTCTAAAGGGAAATTCCATCACGTTTGTTGGGAAAGTCTGACACCAAATCTCTATTTGGCATCAACTGTGAATCTTGTCCACTAGGACATCTAAACCTAGGAGGCTAATACATGAACACCTACCTCGAGGTCTTTTGCTAGAATTTCTATTTCCTGAACTAGGTAAGAGCAGATTAGGAGTGGGTGGAACCGACGTCTATCAAAGTAGTAGCTGGAATGAAAAATACTATGAATATACTTGATATCACATTTGTTGCATCACGCTCCTCTTGGGATTTCCTTGCATACTACTTAGAGGACACCCTCGACTCTGTATCAACCACTATCCTATTTTCCTCTACTCTACTACCCGGATGCGATATTGCCAGCCCTAACTAGCCCTTGACCTTTTTGTAGTGATGGTGTTGACCTCTCATTCACTGCTGGTGTCGCACTATGAACTCATTGGTAATCTCAGATGAAGTGGTTTAAGGAGCCAGAACTGAAGTGACCCCTCGAACACCACTGATACGTCCCTGGGTGCTTTCTCCTGCACTGAGCATAAATGGGATGAGTGAATACTTTGGTTGGCTCACCGGCACTAGCCTTGGAAACTAATGTTAAGAGTCTCCTCTGAGACTTAGATTTACCCCCGCAAATAGAACTCTGACTAACTCTACTGCATTAGGTTGTTGGGGTCTCCATGAACCATAACTGTCTTTGGCCCTCTTGGTCGATGTATGTGCTAATCTCTCTAGTTGGGGGGCCCTTCTGGTATGTCGTACAGTCTCACTAGTCTGACTGGCTCTCCTGCTAAAAACTCTCTCAACTGTATTTTCCTGGAGGGATAACTTAGCAAAGACCCTGGAGGGTCGGTCATCAGGCGTGACAAGATGTATAGGTACAAGCCCTCTCTTAACCTATGATAGTGGTGCTCCTCTGTAGAGATCAACTTAGATGCGTATCTACTCAGTCAGAGAAACTCACACTCATACTCTATCATCAATCAGTCTCCTTGGACCAAGTACACAAATTACACTATCATATCATCATTGTGAGCCTTCCCAATGTATTTCTTCCTCTAAAGAAATTACTCTCATGTTAGTCTCTTTGACTTCAGCTCCATCTCAATCGTCTCCCACCAAACTATAATGTCACCCTTGAGGGGATGATGTACTTAAGCTTACCCTTTAGGGTGAGGTGCAGCTGTCTGAGGGTGCAGAGAATCTCTTTAAGCCACTGATATATTGCTTTGGGATTATCATCCCTAAACTAAAAAACCAGTGGTCTTATATCTGCGGAGCCTCTTTACTAGGGTGTATTGAGATAATATCGTTGGTTGAGCTGGAGGAACTGGTAGGGAAGTGGTTTAACTGAAGTACTAGGTAAGGACCTAGTGATCTGTTTAAGTACGGAGGTGAAGTCAGGTTGGCTCCTCTACCCCACTTCTATTGGTACCCAGTGTTGGCATGTATCTAGGACAAACTCATCTTTGGCATTGGCTGCTAGTGAGGCATGACTCTCATCTCTACCATCTTACCTATATCTTGGGTCATTTTCCATGGGTTTTGTCTGAAATTAGAAATAAGTAGAGGTTACTATCATCATTCCAGTCATTTAGTATTCTTGACTCTTTAAAGGCTTGTAGATGTATAGACATTGAATGGCTCTAACCCACGGGTCCTATGTACGACTAAACATGACGCTCTGATACCACTAAAAATAACACCCTAATTTAGTCTGCAACTTAAGTGCCTTAGCATTGACTGCATAACTAACTGACTATCGTGTTCTACTATAGAAACTTGGGTGTCCTACTTGTTTCCCTAGTGTCAAACAAGGCCTGTTTTTTGTATTCCTAGTTGTTACTATTTTTAACTGTTATGATATTGATTAGTGTTCTCACTTGTAGTTTTATCTGCTGATGTACTGATGTTATTGGGACCTTCAAGTCTAATCCCTTAATCATTGGATTATTTATCCAAATCTGCCCTTGGTATCGATACCGACCCTTCAATATCAATAATTAACTCTAAGTATCGATGCTAACCTCTTGATATTGATACTGACTACTAGATAAAGGCTAACAGTGAAAGATAATGTCGATACTCCTGGCTAAGTATTAATACTCTGGTGTTGGGTATCGATACTGGCCTAAGTATAGATACCAAAATTAGGTTCGATGTCTTAAAAAAACCTCAGTATCGATACCCCTAATGGTAGTATCTATACTCTACCTTATGTATCGATTATTCCTTGAATATTGATATGAAAATTATATTTTGGAATTTGATTTTCTACCCCCTGTATCGATACCACTCTGTGGGTACCAAAACTGACATGTAGTACCGATACTCCATGAATGAGTATTGATACTCCCCTCCTAAAACACTCTATTTTTACCCTGGTTGAATAATAGTATCGGTACTATTCTTCTAATACCGATACTCAGGCATAGAAATGCCCTGATTTGGGCACAAAAAATCTTATCTTTCTACTTCAAAGTCCCAACTGAGGTTCTCAACTGATATTTAAGTCTTATGTATAATTAAAGGGATCATAAAAGGGTTTTTTAACATACCGAAACATCAAAAGATGCAATCTACCAGAAACATGCTTTATAACTCTTGCAGCCTACCAAAATACACCTAATGATCTACATGTGGAAGAGATGAGTTATAATTGTGTAACCTTTGTTTCCTAAATTATTGTGGACGTCCAAATCTCAAATAAGAGTGAGTTTTTCCTTTCCCCTTGCCTTGGTGCTTTCCCCCACTTTCTCACAAAGCAAGAAATCAATACAAGGGTTACGAACATTGTTGGGAAGCTTATAAAAGAATTTAAAACATTTATAGAGGTTTGAATCTTTTAAAAAGGAGATGGTTTCACTTAGGTTTCTAAAACCCCCACTAAACCAACTTAGGTTTCTATAGATATGTTGATTTCAGTTTTTACCTTATGATTCCACTAAACTAAGCTTATAAAACCAAAAGCTTCCACCTTTGTTCTTGCAAGTGGGAGAAGGAATGAGTTAAAGAAGAAGATAAGAAGACCATGTTTGTGAAGAAACATATATGAATGCTTCAGACGTGATATCACCAATGCTAATGGTTTTTCAAATTTTTGAAAATAAAAATTGTATAATTATTTATTTGGTCGTTCAAGCTTCAGTCAACTCTCAAAAATCCTTTTTTTATCAACTATTAGGCTCAACCCAAGCCCAATTCCATATCAATTTGGGTCAACTCTTCCTATAAGCCAAGAAATTTATCTAAAAACCATCTTGGGTTAGCTCGAAACTTCTAACCCAGGATTCGGGGAGTTATATTATTTGTGAGATGGGCTTTCAGTATAGGATTCTAAGGTACGGTTCGTGTGTCTCCCTTTGGCTTAGAAGTGTTGGTAGATAAGGTCTAGCGAATGTGTCCAAAAAGATTCAAGGTCGTGTGTTTCCAACTGATTTATTGGGATCATATTTTTAATATTTTGATTTGATTTTAGTCATCAATTGTTTATCAAAAAAAATGATGATAGCTTAATGTATCGGGCGAAAATATTGAAGCTTCGAGATTTGAACGAGAACAAGTTTTCTCCTTTTCATCTAGATGACACTGTCTCCTAACTCTAATCTCCATTTTCACCCATTAGCTTTAAA
Source organism: Hibiscus syriacus (assembly GCF_006381635.1). Lineage (NCBI taxonomy): Eukaryota > Viridiplantae > Streptophyta > Magnoliopsida > Malvales > Malvaceae > Hibiscus > Hibiscus syriacus. The sequence continues at coordinate 106,006 of NW_024061878.1, read as the reverse complement.
ATGAGAGAAGTAATAATTGAGTTGCAATAAGAAAGAAACCCCCTTGGGGAAGAATAGACAACTTTCGCAAATAAATTAAGCAAATGAATATCAAGAGGGGCACTAAGAGAGGTTTTCAAACATTACGGTAAGGGTAATAAAGTTTTTATCCCTCTAAATAATAAGAAACCCAAGTACTAGAACTCAACATTTGTGTTTGTGTACTTTGCAACTCTGGGTGACTTGGAATAAGGTATTATTAGTATTATGAATAATACTCATATCTATGGACGAGTGGTCGAGATATCAAAAGCAAAATTTCCCATCCAAGCATCGGAAGAGAACTATTGAAGATGAAGACCAAGGTGAGTATAAAGTTAGGGGAAGGAATTGGTATATGAAGGAAATATAATTGATGGATTGAAAAGAAAAAAATGACTTTAGAACGTATAGAGAAGCCCTACTTAGAAACAACAATACAATAGATGAAGTCGAAACATGTGGTGGTTACTATATGACAGAAAATAACAATCTGAGGACAGTTTACTAGGATTATAGGTTCCAACTAAGAAAGTGTCTTGGATTGAGTGTTCACTAGCATGGATGATTAAGGATAGGTGTGATTTGGATTTTGTTTAAAGAAACCTAGAGATTGACGGGATTAAAGCCAGAGTGGCTAAGTATGTCAATTCATCTAATTCTTTCATTATCACTTTTAGGTCTACAATAGAAAGGGAAAAATCTTGGAAAAGGAATAAACGAAAATCCAAGTATCTTTGAATCAATAGTATTAAGAAGTATGTACCTTCTGGAGAGTGAATCTTCCACAACATTTTCTTTACCTTTCTTATAGTGAATCACGTATAGAAATGACTCCAAAAATTCTACCCATTTGGCATGGTGTTTTACCAACTTATGTTGACCTTTGATGTGTTTCAAAGCTTCATGGTTCGTATGAATAACAAACTCCTTTGGGAAAAGATAGTGCTACCAGACTTCAAGTGCCCTAATGAGATAATACATCTCTTTATCATAAGTTGGGTAGTTTAGTGAAGCACAACTTAGCTTTTCGCTGAAATATGCAATTGGTCATCCCTCTTGAGTTAGAACAACACCAATTCCAATGTCGGAGGCTTCACACTCTACTTCAAAATTCTTATCAAAGTTTGGCAATGCAAGTAAGGGTGCCTTTGTCAAACATTCCTTCATCTTATTGAAGGAATCTTCTTGTTCTTCTCCCCATGTAAATGTGAACTTTTTTTAATGATCCCTGTTAAAGGGATGGCAATAGAACTGAAGTTGGTCACAAACCTCCTATAAAAGCTTGCAAGGCCATTAAAACTTCAGACTTGACTGATTGAAGTAGGTGCTGGCCATACATAGACGGCCTTAATTTTCCAAGGTTAAACCTGCAATCCCTATGAACTCACAATAAATCCTAAGAACGAAAGACTGTCATTACAGAAAACACATTTCTTAAGATTAGCATATAACTTTTCCTTTTGTAAAGTTTCAAGCACAAACCTTAAGTGTTGTACATGTGTCTCCAAGCTTTGGTTGTAGATTAAAATATCATCAAAATAAACAACACAAAACTTACCAATGAAGGGTCAAAGAACATGATTCATCAATTTCATGAAGGTGTTGGGTGCATTGGTTAAGCCAAAAGGAATAAACAACCATTCACACAAACCTTACTTTGTTTTGAATACAGTTTTCCTATCATCACCTTCCCTCATCCTGATTTGGTGATAGCCACTCTTGAAATTAATCTTGGAGAAGATGGTGGAACCACTCAATTCGTCCAACATGTCATCTAACCTTGGTATGGGATGTTGGTATTTAATGGTGATTTGGTTGATAGTACAAAAATCCACACACATGCACCATGAACCATATATCTTTAGGATAAGTAGGACATGAACTATACATGGGCTCAAGCTTTCACGAATGTACCCTTTTTCATTAACTATCCAACTTGCTTTTGAAGTTCTTTGGTTTCTTCAGGATTTCTCCTATATGTTGGTCGGTTTGGAATGGTTGCACTAGAGATTAAATCGATTTGGTGCTCAATTACTCTGATGGGTGGCAAACCACTAGGAATATCCTTGGGAAACAATTCTTCAAATTCTTGCAATAAATTAAGAATAGGAGAAGGCAAGCCTTCTGGAGGGTTAATTAAAAGAAAGTTCTCCTTGTACATAAGTACAATTAAAGCTTTTTTGGTTGAAATATGCTTCTTGATGTCTTTTCCTCCAGCATATATGTTCATCTTTTTAGGTTCCTCCTCTTTAGAAGATTTGGATGCCTCAATGTTTCTTTTCAAAGCATTCTGGTCCTCGATCAATTGGCTAGATGAAAGTGAAGTCAAAATGACTTTCTTTTCATTGTGTAAGAAAGGGTATCGATTGGTATAGCCATTATGCATGGCCTTTTTATCGAACCTCCCTAAGAGTAGATAACATGCATCCATTGGTACAACATAGCACACACTTTGTATTGATACTTTCCGATTGAGAATGGAACCGAGACTTGCTTGGTGACTTTTACTTCTCCTCTATCATTCAACCATTGTAGTTAGTGCGGTATTGGGTGGTTGACCTTTTTTACTACAAGTTTACCTATCATAGTTGTGCTTGCAACGTTGGTATAACTTCCTCCGTCGATAATCATGACACAAACCTTGTCGTTTACATGACAACGGGCGTGGAAGATGTTTTCTCTTTGATGGTCCTCTATGGCTTGAAGATTTAAAGTTCTTTTCACAACAAGAACTTGTCTTGAAGTGGTTGGAAGATCTGAAAAATCTTGAAAGATTGTTAGTAATAATAATAAAGAAAACCTTACCAGCACACTCACAAAGCCTCACAATTTCACTCCAAAGAAAGTTGATAGATCACTCCACTCAACTATCGTGTTTGCACTCAAGAATATATTTTGGCTTTTATCAATTCCCCTACTGGTCTCACCCACTTAATTTTGCCTTTTACCACACAATCTCTCTTGTTAAGTCCTTTGAAGAACTAACTCAAGATTATGGCAAGCAAATCTTCAACTTGTGTTTCACAACAATAACTTGATTAGGAGAGAAATGAAATATAAGACAATGAAGACAAAGGTAAATAAAAGAAAGAAGAAAGGATTATAAATGAAGAAAAGGTTTGAATAAGAAAGAAAAGAAAAGAGAATGGTGACTTACAAACTAAGAACAACACTTACAACCTTTCCCTTCCGAGACACAATAAGGTTATCTCTTCAGTAAGGTTGATAATAAGTCTCCACCATTCTTTTTTGACTTTGTAAAAAACCTTTCCTTTGAATTTGTTTGCTGGAAATTTCTTCTTTTTTTTGTGTTTTTCTTTTGAATTCTTTGAATTGATGAGGGATTCTTGCTTCATTTTTGCAATTTTTTTTGTTTTTGTTTTGTTTTAATGTTGCACGCCAAAACACACTTGCTTGTCACTTCCAACTATGCTCTGAATACCGCTTGATGTAAGCCTCTCTATGCCCTTAATGAAGAAGATGATAGATAGCCTTATTGATGTCCTGATCTAGGAAATGATAGCAAGTATTCCTCCTGACTTGATAAGTATGGCTACAATGAATAAAAATAAGAAATGGATAAGTATATGAATGATAAAATATGGAAATAAATAGAAATGAAATGAATTAAAGACAATGATGGAAATAGAGTTGTTGCGGAAGATGTGTTGCAATGGTGGCCTTCAATGGATGTTGTTGATGAAGATGGCCTTAATGTAATGGTATGCACGACAATGTAGGATGATGAGGATGGCTTTGTTATTTAAGTGAAAGGTAATGAATATGGTGGATGGAAATGGAAATGAAATGAGATATTATCTTAGATAAATTAAAGAATAAACTATACTATGAAGCGTATAACCTTGGTCTTTGCAAACTTAACTAAGGAGTGGTGTTGTGGACTCAAACCCACTAGTTATGAAACTAGGAATTAGAATATCAAGTAAAGGAAGTGACGCCACAAGTATAAAGAATTTTACTTGCTTAATAGGGCTTCATATGGGGTGCTAAAGAGGAAAAAGAAATGTGGGAGGTAAGCAAAATCCTGGAATTATCCTTCAAATATGGAAGAGAAGCAGTTATAGAGAAAGTTTGAGCATTAGAGGAGGAGTTATGTCTAATGGTCTAAGAGGTTAGTTAGGGATCGACTAATTAGTTGGGTTTTTAGCTATGGGTACATGAATTTATCGATTGCTTCTTGGGACGTTAGAGGTTTTGGGAGGTTTGAGAAAACAAGAGAAGCTAATAGGCTAATTATAAGCACACAAGAAAAAGTTGCGTTTTTTCAGGAAACAAAATTAATGGAGGTGGATCGGTCAATACGTATTAAAACTTAGGGTAGAGTTGAAGTGGATTTGACATACACTCTAGTTGAAGGTTTAATGGGTGGATTATTGAGCTTGTGAGATCATTTTTTTTCTTCCAGACGACTCATAAGATCAAGCCTAGGTTCATTACTGTGTTGGGAACGATTAATAGCAAAAACTTTCGATATGGATTAGTCAATGCTTATGGCCCCTCTTTTGATTCTAAAAAAGAAACTTTCTTTATGGAGCAAAGATCTTTCCTTGGAAGCTACTCAGTTCGTTGGTGCATATGAGGGGATTTTAATGCCTTCCTTTCACCGGATGAGAAAATCGGCGTGTTGATCACCTACAGAGTTATGGGGTGGTTTAGATAATTCATTAAAGAGGCTGGCTAGATCAACTTACCAATGGCTAAGTGTTCGTTCACGTGTCTTACAATCGACAAAATACAACATTTGTCTGGTTGGGTATATTTTCTATATCCATTGAATTCTCGTTAATCTTCTCGTCGATCACATTGAAGTTCTTATTCGATCACAATGTTGTTCAGTTGGTGGAAGAACGAAGAATTGGGGAAGGAAACCTTTCAAGTGTTTTAATTTCTGGCTTAATGAGAAAGGTTTTAATATAGTTATCAAAATTGTCATTGATAGTGCGAAAGAATATCATGCTTAAGGTTATCAAGTTTGTGGCTCTAGGATGGTCTAAAAGTTCGTGCTTCGATTTTCAGAAGAACATTAGTTTGTTTGAGAATAGGATATAATTCTAAAAATGAAGATTCAAGCCAAAAGTGAAGATCATACTTTGTCCAATGAACTAGAATGTCAAGTTCAAATTGTGGAAAGAATATCGAAAAGAGGAAAGGTATTGGCTACAGAAATCAAGAGTAAAATGGATGGATGAAGTAATAGAAATACAAGATTTTTTCATTTCTCTGTATCTACTAGAATAAGATTGAATTCTATTGTATCACTTCGCGAAAATGACGAGTTAACTTATGAACCTAGCTAAGTTAAGCAGTTCGGTTTTTTTCATACTTCCAAAGGGTGTTTAAGATAAACAACACTAGAGATTTTGAAAATCAACTTTCCTGTTAGGAAATCAATGTTAATCAAGCGTCTCTCCTCGAGAGGAATTTCTCTAAAGAATAAATTCTTCTAGCTGTGAACAGTTCGGATGGCAATCATGCACCTGGTCCGGAGAGATTCAACCTGAATTTCTTCAACAAAAAAACTACCTTGAACTAAAGGAGGATATTCTGCAGTTTTTCAAAGAATTTATAATAATTGAGATCTGGAGGATTGTTTGAACCACTCATTTATTACCTTAATCCGGAAGAAACTGAACCCCTCCTCCCTAAATGATTATAGACCAATCAGTCTCATTAGCGGAATGTATAAGTTGTTGAGTAAGATGCTAGTTAATTGACTGAGACGATTCTTGGACTTGTTGGTGAGCAATAATCAATTCGCGTTCATGCATGGTTGACAGATTCTAGATTGCTCATTGATAGTAAACGAAATCTTTGATTCGATGGTGAAAATGGCAGATCTGGTGCAGTGTTCAAAATCTATTTTAGGAAAGCCTATGAATAGGTAGACTATGAGTTCTTAATACGAATATTAAAGGAGATGGGTTTTGGTGAACGGTGGTGTAACTAGGTATTCAAATGCATTCCTTGTGCTTCCATCTACATTCTTTTCAATGGCACTACTAAATCTGATGATAGAAAAAGCAGTCATATCAGGTCTATCTCTGGGCTATTTCATGGGAAGAGATGCAAACTTTAAGGAGATTTCTAACTTACAATATGTCGACAATTTAATTATGTTTTACAGGGCTTCTGACACCCAAGTTCTAAATGTCGAAAGGGTTTTAAGAGTCTTCAAAGTCGCGTTTTGCCTGCAATTAAATTTGAAGAAGTGCAAAATTTTTGGAATCAATATCGAAGAAGTTGCAGACTAAGCTTGGTCAAAACGAATTGAGTGTGCAATTGAATTTCTTCCGACCGATTATTTAGGTCTCCCTCTAGGTGATAAGCGTATCTCTCGGTCCCTCTGGGAGCCAGTGATTGAAAAGGTTGTTAAAAAGATGGGTAGAAATTTATAACCCTTTCATTTGGCAGCATGATTACTTTGGTAAGGTCAATATTATCAAGTTTACTGGTTTATTTTTGTAGCTATTTAAGATGCATACAGCGGTTTACCAAAAATTGAAGAGTATATTTTCGAGATTTCTTTGGGGTGGTTCGTTGAAAAGGGAGAGAATTCACTAGATAGGTTGGAGTGACGTGTGCAGTCCTGTCACGTGTGGAGGGTTAGGGATAGTAGATCTTCAAGCAAAAAATAAATGACTTCTTCGCAAATGGTGCTGGAGGTTCGGCAATGAGTCACCTAGTTTTTGGAAGCAAATCATCGCTGTTAAATATAACTATGACAAATCCACAATCCTTCCTCCAAGTTTGCAGCCTCGAGGTGTGTCTGGATTTGGAGGGGAATCCTAAATATCTACATAGAAGAATAAGAGAGGAACATAATGAAAGAATCTCCAATTGCAAGTGGAGAAAGATAGATTAATTAGGTTCTGGTATGATGTGTGGATTGATGATCATCTTCTTAAAGAGCTTTTTCTTAGAATTTTCTCTTTACCTTTGAACAAAGAAATGAAGATTTTAGATTTCGACACTAAAAGTGATTCTGGATGGAGTTGATATATACCGCTAAGGAGTAGAGTATTCAAATGTGAAAAGGACCAATGAGGGGCTATGCTCCGTGTACTTAATGGCTATGTGGGTTCATCTACAAGTACTGATTGGGTTAAATTGCTTGGATCAGGCGATGGCTTATATTCAGTTAAATCAGTAGCTTTCTTGTCGAAACAAAGTGTCCAATCAGAGTTCAATTGGAAGAAGATTATTTGGCTCGACATCGCGCCTTAAAGATCGAGGCCTTTGTTTGGCGAATGTTTTGCCGGAGAGTTTCGATCAGAGTGGAACTTGAAAAAGAGGGCTGCTTATCAATATCAGTACAAAGTGTCTCTTGAAGAATTAACGCTCATTTCACTTAGGTGAAGGAGACAATTTGTACTGATATTGATAAGCAGCACTCTTTCCCTCCACCTAAGTTTAGGGAGATTTTTGAACGATACTCTTATCAATGTTTAACGACTCTTGCTTGCATAAACTTAGACTTTTCAAAACAAAATGGCAACAAGTTCTTGATCTTCAGCGAGAAGTGTGAAGTCATCGCCAATGTGATTTCGGCGATGACAGCTCAAAAAATGATTGATAGAGGCTATGAGGCTTATACTTGGTCACGATAAAGACCCGAGTAATCTGAATGTCGCATTAGATCCTGAGGGAAATCATACGCATATGAGTCCCTAATCATGCATACTAAGCAAAAACTGAGGAAGATAATGAAACAATCACAAGCATACAATAGTGGGCATTTCATGCATCATAGATAATTAACTTACAAGCAAATCATGCCTTCAAAACAATCGAATAAACAAATTAAGCATACAAAGATAAAATAGTCATTTTACATCACATGCCAGAATTCAACAGATTTCTAGAATAAATCAGATTATTAAACTTCACTTGATATGAATTAGTCATGATTACATTTTCAGTGGAGATGGACTTCAACTGGGCACTCAATTGAGCATAGAAGTTTAAGGGACTAAAATGTAAAAATTCTAAAATATGTATTTCAGCCGTAAATACAAAATTAAAGAGATCATTATGTAATTAGTATTATTAAAGGGTGACGGAACAAATCTCAAGCAAATTCGACTTAAGACCATGTTTTAATTAAGAAATCAAATTTATACAAATTTGAATTCATTTTAACGCTTAAGGGCCATCCTAGTAATTAAGGAATATTATAGGTCTTTCACGAATGTAATTTTACTATTTTTTCTCTTAATTTTAAACTAAAAGTGTCGATATTTTTTTAGTGGGATATCGTTCTCTTTCCACTAAGGATCAATCCTTTAATTCTAGTGATCATTGTTTTCTCCTGAAAAATATAAAAAAATGCATATGAATATTCAAGACCGTGCTATCAAATGATCATTCAATCAATTCTATGGTCTATGATCTATGAACACTAGTAAACATACTTAATATACTTAAAATATGTCAAAACAAAAATGTTTTATAACATCAATTAACCAAATCAACATGTTTTTGGAATAAAAATCAATGATTGCATAAAAAGTTAACTTTACACAAGTCACCTAATCGTTTTCTGAATTATAGATCATTTTAACAGTAAAAATAAATGTAAAATTTATGAATTTCGAACGACTTTGTTTTATATGAAAATTAATGCCTGTTTTTTCAGTAGAGAAATCAAAATACAATATGAGATATGGTACTAGTACAAAGATTGCAATGGTAATTTTACCTTGAATTTTGTGGTGGGTGGGCGGGGGGGCACAGACGAAAACAAGTCCCAAGTTTAGATAAGGAAAGCAAACAGGAAAAACTATGTAAGAACATATAATGGTTCACTTGCTTTTTTAACTTATATTTCGTTTACATTGGTTGCTTCACATGTCATTGAGATTGAAAAATTGATGAAGTTCACAAAGGGAAAATTTTGGAAAATAATTGACAAACCATTCTAGAAAAAAAATGATAAACACTAACAAATCACCATTTTATGCAGAAATAAACCCATAGCTGTCACCCTCTTGTATTCCAAACAAATGTCTGTCAGACTTGGGATTTCTATTAGGAAAATTTGCAGAGCAGTGAGAGGTACAAGGAGCAGTAGAAGAAGACACTTTTTCTTTGAAATCTTTACGGATTCGCCACAAAACCTCAACACATTGCTTCATGGATGGTCTGGATTTTCTGATTGGTGCTAAGCATTGGTGAGCCAGTCTCAGGACTTCCTCAACCACCATGTTTGATGCTGGACTTCTCCTTAGCTTTGGGTCCATGGCAATTACAAACTCTCCTTCCTTTAATCTCTTCATTGCCTGCACCAACGGAAATGCTCCCCACTCAACATTTACTAAATGAAGGAATTTCAGTATATTTATCATCTAATATGGAAGATCATTTGTTGAACATTCATAAGAAATATATGCTACTTTAAACCTAAATTTAGGATCAAGGTAGAAGGCTGCTATGTCACTTGAACTTGGAAATATTTGGAGTCTTAGGTGGTTCAGTGGCATGTATGATTGATGTCTCTGATGTCAAAACCTATGTTGAGATAAAAATTCAATCATGTTATCATCAGATCTGTACATAGTCACATACCAGAAAGATCTCAACTGCAAATCGGACCATCTTTTCCAATAAACAATATTTTTGTTTGTGGTTATAAAGGAAAGATGAAATGCTCACCCATCTTATGGTTACTCGTTCCTTGACCGGTCTCTTTGATTCAAACTGGATATCTTCCAGTCATCAACTCCACAAGCAATACACCAAAGGAGTATACATCACTTTTCTCAGTAAGCGAATACGTTCTGGTGTATTCAGGATCCACGTAACCTGCAGTGCCTTTGACTTGAGTCGAGATATGGGTCGCAGCGGGGTCCCCAGTTGCAAGTCGTGCAAATCCAAAGTCCGCCACTTTCGCCCGGAGTTTCTCGGTGATAAGGATATTCGATGCTTTTATGTCTCTATGGATTATAGGAGGATCTGCCAATTTATCATTTAGATGCATCGTCACAAAAAGTTATGTAATCCAATCTTTATTTCAAAATGCAGAGGAGTTGAAACTGGTTACTTAACATTTGGATAGTGATAAAATTTGAGTGTTTGAACTTCAAAACTCAAACCATTGCAGATGGGGAGACACTGACATATTAACTCCTTGAATCATTTTACAGACAAAGAAATGCCTATAAATCGGATAAGTTGGAAAAGTACATAAGTAATACCTGTATATGTATGAAGATAGGTAACCGCATGGGCGACATCGATTGCAATGTCCAGACGTTCAGCGATTTCAAGCCCGTTCCCCTTTATACCTGCATTAAAAGCTATGTTGAGCACCCAACTATCTGCCGTTATCTAAGCCAATGAAGCTATTTACTCTGAAAATAAGAATCTATGTTTCCCATTAACAGTTATCCATTAGCTTCCTCTTCTCAGCCATGATTTCCATCCCATAAATCAGTACTTCTTAAGTTTCAGAAAATGAAAACTCTAGTTTAGAAACTTCCTCAGTTTGAAACTTGTTCCTTACCGTCAAGATGTTCTCGAAGATTTCCATTTGCAACATATTCAACCACGATAATTTGCTCCTCTTTGTGCTCCAGAAACCCAATTAACCTTACTAAATTCAGATGTTCGATCTTCGATAAGGTAAGAATTTCATTCTTGAACTGCAGAGGTAAGCCTTGATCATACTTGTCCTGTCACAGATTGGTATTACAAGTGAAAATGTATTAGAAAATTGAGCATCTACTTTTCCAAGGTTATTGGCATATAGTTTTAGAAGAATCCCCCCATGTTCTGAAGATTAATTCCTCTATATGCATGTTTATATACCTTTTTAGCCCGCTTTATAGCAACAAAAGATCCATCCTCGAGCCTTCCTTTATAAACTGTTCCAAACCCACCATCCCCAATTTTATTTTCTGTAGAAAAATTCCCAGTTGCCTTGCAAATATCTTCAAAGGAGAAACCGGGTGTTGTGATATGTCCACTGGCAGAACTGGAAGAACCATATGAACCAAAGGACTTGAACCCGGCTAAGCTCCTTACATCGCTTCCTGTGGAAAGATCTGTTGAAGCAGAAACTACAGAAAAATAACAGAACTTATGATCAACAATGGATATGAAGTTACAGCCGTTGAAAGCTTATTGATCACTAATCATGATAAATCAAAAGAGCAAAAACTTACAGGAGATTCTTCTGACTTGAGTGTTGCTGTTCGTCTTGTTGACATCAACAGCAGCCTTCTTTCTTTTCCTAAACAGTAATGCCGTTAAAACTCCAGCTAGTTTCCTTGATGCGACTTTAAAGTAGTTCTTAGTTGTTTGAGTTTTATTTTGATCATGAAGAGAACTGGGATCTTGTTGGATCATGCTTGGATACGGCGTTTTCTTCATTTGTGGAGATTAATGGCTCTTTCTCCTGAGTCAGTTCGACTTTTGTCTGTTGCCAAAAAGGTAGAAGCTAAAAGCTATCTTCATTGCCTACTTGCCCTTGCCTTCTCCAGGATATATTGACTTCGTTTTATGCCAATGGCGACCAATTCAACCAGATAAGACTCGGTTCCTTGCTGAACCCATCAGCAATGCAGGAAAAGTCTTAACAGAAATATATGGCTAAGGTCTACCAACGTCATTGCTTAACTACAATGCTCTAGCACAACAGCCCAGGCCCAATACACAATGCTGATGCCCTCATTTGTCGAAGCAGTTGCTTTCATATTAGTTAATAGGTCAAACGTTGAGTGCTATCAAAGTATAATTTGAGAAATGCAATTATTTATTATGTGTAAATAACACGGTGTGACTTCATTTTTTTTTTGCTATAACAGAGTATGACAGCTCCACTAGCACAGACCAGTTGCATTATGGTTTCAATCAGATATTTAAATAGTAGTATGTTATTGGATAGTAGCTGTTATATATAGTAGAAGTATTGTCAAAAATCGTTATTTTATAATTGCGATATATGCAATGATTATAATAGCACCTTCTATTACCGTAATTACGATAAACATACTACAATCAAATAACGGTGTTCAATCGGTTAATAAGGTCACCACCGAACCGAATTTAATTAATTGAATTAATCGAACTTTTTTTCTTTAATTGTTAATTAAACCGAACTTTTTTTCTTGAAAATATTAACAAAACCGAATAAAGTTCAGTTATTTCGGTCGGTTAGCCGAATTAACCAAATTCTTTTGATAGTTTTTTCTAATTAGATTAAATTGAATATAATAGAAGATTTTTTAATGGGTTAAAATTTAATTAGGTATTCATAAATGAATGAGTCTAGTGTGTTTAAAAAATAGTTTCGTCTTAATTCTTAATTGGTTTGAGCTTAAAATATGTATTTAATATATATAATATATTTAATATATAATAATTCCAATTAATTCGGTTAATTAACCAATTTTGAACCAAATTAACAATTAATCAAATATTAAAAAAACTAACCGTTCACTGACCTAAATAATTCAGTGATCGACCGAATTAACCGAACTAATTTATTTCAATCGGTTAATTCAGTTAAAACTGAAAAAAAAAAACCACTCCAACTAAAAATGTGACCACAATTGTAATTTAAAGATATGGTCCAACGAAGCACGAAGAAGTCAATGCAGTGTCTGTGTCACCATATGCGAAAGAATATGAAAAGCAGACTAAAAGATGCTTAACTAAAAAATATAAGCAGAGAACAACATAAAAGACCTCAAACGTCATTGTAGACGAGCAAATCCTAATTTTAACATATTCAGGGTCAGTTCATAGTCAACTTGATTAAAAGTTTCCCAAATTGCACATGCAAGGATCGAATGGGTGGAAAAACAGAAATCTCTGGGCGAAGTGATTTCATTTCTTGTTAATGGTTAGCCAATTCTGCAATAATTTTCACCATACTAACAATATGAAGATACTGCTCCATTTTTTTCCATTGCTGCATTATTAGAAAAACACACGCTTAGTACAACAAAGATGACCATAGGATGTGCTTTTTTTTCTATATATTTTTTTTTATATATAACATGGAGAACCAGAATCATACATGGTTTTACAACACAGAATCTTACTGGTAACAACTAAGCACCATTACAGTATACTCCCACCTATAGAGTTCGATTTTCTCAGCCTACTTCCAGATTGGCTTCTCATTTAACTCCTCAATGGAGTCAATTAGAACCGCAATAGGCCATTGTCAAGGTTGTTAGGAGAACACCTCACACTCCTATTCGACTGCAACATGTGATTAGACCATCACCTTTAGCATCAGTCACACTCATCCATATAAGGATGATCCGTCGACTGAATTCCGAGCACTAACACTATCAACTCCGCAGAAGCTTATCCCTTACAACATTCCCGTTTTCGACTCCATTGGTCATTCTTCTTAACTTCTGCAACGACTCTACTAATGTTCCATCAGCCACATTTCCTCCTGTAGCTTTATCTTCATCTCCACTGGCAATCCTCCTAAGCTTTTGCAGTGAATCCAGAAGTGTCCCTTCACCCACATTTTGTTCAATACCTCTGTCTTCATCTCCATTAACAACCCTTCGAAGCTTCTGCATCGACTCGCTAGCCTCCCATGCCCTACATATCCTCCGAAATTCGTATCATTATCTCCAAATTCACTTTGGTTTCGCCTCGGTATTAAACCCCAGATACTCCAAACATTTCTCCTGCTCCTTGCCTTCTTCAAATTAAAGGCTTTTTGATCAACACCTCCATTAACAACGACATCCTTAGAACCAGATTCCACATTAGAATACCAATTGGAATCCCTCAGTTCCTTCTCGGTAACCAACAGTTTTGCGCCATGAAATAGCCCAACAGTCTCGGGTGACACTTTAGCATTAGAAATCGATGAAATCAAATCATCAGCTTCCCCAAAACTTATCTTCCTATTTGAAAATGAACGGTCAAAACTTCTCCTCCTCCTAGTAAAAGAATCCGCATAATAATCTCTCGTTTGAGCTGACCCACCAGGGCTACTCCTTTCCTCCTCTTTTACAACACTCAATCTCTCTTCCCCAACACTGGGTTCCTCGTTAACCTCTGGGTTTTGTTTCCCAATCAAGCAGCCATCCCAAGAAGCCCTTGGCTCATCAATGGAAAACCTTGAATCATCAACAGATAAACGGGCAAAATCGACTGATAATCTAGGATCAGTATGACAAGATCTTCTGCAGAACAACCCGTATTCCCCGATCTCCGATTGGGTATCTCTTAATCCCTTTCCGTTGTTATTCTCAAGAACCAAGCCCTCACTTTTCTCCTTTTTACTCTGTCTTTTCCTCCATTTCCTCAATTTATTGCTAAAAACGGAAGCTGCTTCCCATAAGGATTTCCCCGAGGCTTTTTTCCTTCCATATTCGAGATCTATGAATTCCTTCATCGTTTTTAACTCTCCTTCTTCTTTCCCCTCTTACAAGCCTTGAAAAGCTTCAACATTCGATGGAGGCAGATTTACATTGAGGGTTTCTATTTTGTCATCGACGGCGAAAAGATCGTGGAGAGTATTATGAGCTCTTACGTCACAAGATTTACGGAGGAGGTGGCAGACGAGGATGGGACATGACCGCCAAAACAGGATTTAGAGCGGCGTAGCTGTGAGGTAGAGGAAGTTGAGGAAGCTGGGGTTGTGGTAGGAGAGTCGTTTTGGATGCCAGCTAGGCGTTCCCGAAGGCATGACGCACAGAAGCCTGTAACCGGTATTGTAGCTGGGTGGCGGTGGAAGGTATACAGAGAACGGCTCTGACGCCGGTGAGAGTGGGGCTGCAAAGTCATGGGTAGACGAGAGGCAATCCTCAGAGTCCAAGAAGAAGAAAATAAAATTCTTAACTGAACTGAAGGTTAGTATGCGAGGGAAAAATATTAAAAATATATATATGTGAAAAACCCGGCAAAAATTCTCATATAATGCTACAGGAAATTTTTAATTCCCAAATTAAAGTGTTCATCCGATTAATTTCTTAAATGGGGTATTTTCTACAGTAAATTTGGATATCTCGCGTCTTCAGGGTTAACCAATTTTTTAGTGGGATCTCCCGGCGTCTTCAGGGTGTTGGATTATTTGTGTTTTCTACGATATATTTAGGATTTCTCGGCGTCTTCAGGGTGAAACAGATTTTTTTTACTCCTTGCTTGGATCTCTAGGCGTCTTTACTTTAAATCCATGAAAAAATTTGGCCTTTTTACACAAATATCACCTTAACATAAATTAATTACTTGTTAGGCACTGTTTAAGAATATTTTACAGATCAAGCAAATTTTTAAATAATTTCTATAAAATTAATCATATTTTGTTAGTATTTTATTTAATTATTGTATTATTTAATTTTTTTATTATTTTATTTAATTTTTTTATTATTTTTTTAATTATTTTATTTTTTTACAGTTATAAAAGAAAGTGGTCCTTGAATAATTATATTCGGATTTCTCGACTTTTAAACTTTTCTCTCGGCTATAAATACGCTCTCAACACGTGGATATCTATACTGAAGCAACGACATTCTTCTAGTTTAGAGGATTGATGTGAATGTTTACAGGTTGAGAGCGTATTTACAGCCGAGAGAAAAGTTTAAAAGCCGAAATCCGAATATAATTATTCAATGACCACTTTCTATCTTCCCATAAGGATTTCCCCGAGGCTTTTTTCCTTCCATATTCGAGATCTATGATTCCTTCATCGTTTTTATCTCTCCTCTTCTTTCCCCTTTACAAGCCTTGAAAAGCTTCAACATTCGATGGAGACAGATTTACATTGAGGGTTTCTATTTTGTCATCGACGGCGAAAAGATCGTGGAGAGTATTATGAGCTCTTACGTCACAAGATTTACGGAGGAGGTGGCAGACGAGGATGGGACATGACCGCCAAAACAGGATTTAGAGCGGCGTAGCTGTGAGGTAGAGGAAGTTGAGGAAGCTGGGGTTGTGGTAGGAGAGTCGTTTTGGATGCCAGCTAGGCGTTCCCGAAGGCATGACGCACAGACTGTAACCGGATTGTAGCTGGGTGGCGGGGTGGAAGGTATACAGAGAACGGCTCTGACGCCGGTGAGAGTGGGGCTGCAAAGTCATGGGTAGACGAGAGGCAATCCTCAGAGTCCAAGAAGAAGAAAATAAAATACTTGACTGAACTGAAGGTTAGTATGCGAGGGAAAAATATTAAAAATATATATATGAAAAACCCTGGTTAAGCCCTTTTGTTTTGGATTTTATCATTGTATAATTATAATTAAGAGTAAATTATGTATTTAGTATCTAATTATTTTTATAATTTTATTTTGATAATCTAATTATTTTTTAAAATTATATCTTAAATTATAATTTTGTTCTATTTTAACCCTCTAACATTAAAAAATTAACAATGAGATAACATGAAATATGTTAAATAAACATCACTCAATATCTTCTATTAAGCTCGTTCTCATATAGAATGTATAAGTTCAAGGTCAAAGCATCTCAAGGATAACAAGAATCATACTAACAACTATACCAAAATGAAAGACTTCTTTTGTGCTTAGTTTTTCATATCTTTTCACTGTAACACACTCGTTATATCATTGCTTATTTTGCTTGTAACATCCCAAATCTTGGTTTAGGGGTTTCAAGCTAACCCAAGAATGCATTGGAAAACCCTATATCTTACAGGAAGCCTTGACTCAAGTTTGAGTGAAATTGGGTTTGGATTGAGCCCAATAGTGGGTAAAATGGGAATTTTTAGATTGTGGGCAAAATAAGAAGGACCAAGGAGATAATTATATCATTCATAAATTGAAAGGTCGAATACCCATTAAGTGAAGATGATCTCACTTCTGACAACTTCTCATATCTCATTTTCTTTGTACTTTTGTCTTTTTCTTTACCCAAAAACCCCCATCCTCCTTCTTGCTATATTGCTTAAAGGTGAAAACTTTATCACTAGCAATCCTAATCTGTTTCGGTGAAGGTAAGAATCAAAACCAACATCTCTAGAGCTTCCATTTGAGACCACCGATCAAGTTTTGGTCATGGTATCCAAAATGTTGGTTTTAGTAGGGTTTAGAAACCCATAGTAAATCATCCCATTTTCTAAGAACCCAAGCCTTAGAAAATGTTTTAACTCATTTCTAGGCTCCCAAACACTTTAGTAATTCATAAGTTTGATTAATGCATAGTGAGAAAAGTTGGAGAAAGCTCTTAGGCAAAGATGAAGGAAAAGCTCACCCTTGGTTGAACTTCATGTGTTTCCAGTAACTTAGAATCCAAGGTAACACACTTCTAAATCAATTCTACCACATGTAGATCATTAGATGTGTTTTGGTAGGTTGCATGAGATATGAAACATGCCCATAGTAGATTGCATCTTTTGGTGTTTTTCAGCAAGTTAATAGACATATTATGACCCCTCTTTTCATACATAAAACTTTATTAATGTTTGACGACCTCAGTAGGGCTTTCGGGTGTATTGGGGTGTCATTTTTGTGCCTAAATAGGGCACTTTTGGGCTTGAGTATCAGTACTAAAAGAACAATACCGATATTGTTTGTTAGATGGGTTAAAACAAGGGAGTTTTTTTGCTAGAAATATAGATACTCTTTCATTGGGCATCGATACTGGGGTTGAATAACTCAGGAGTACCAATATTAGGTTCACTTAGTATATTTCATTAGCCAAATTTGGTATTGATACTCATGGGAGTATCGATATTGAGCGTAGAGTATTGATACTCTAAGTAGAAGTATCAAAACTGAGGTATTTTTCAAAACATCGAAGCCATTTTTGATATCGACACTTGTCACAGTATCGATATCTTAACACAGAAGTATCAATACCTTGCCCAAGAGTATCGATAGTACCCTTCCTTCCCAGTTCATATAGTTAGTTAGTATCGATACCCACCGGTCAATATCGATACCCGGAGGATAATATTGATATTGAGGGGTTTAGTATTGGTATACACTAATAGTTTTGGATAATAAATCCATTTGGTTAAGGGTTAGATTTTAGGGCCCAACAATATCACATCACCATGGAATAAAACTACACGTGAGAATAGTAACAAATGTAGTACTGTAACATCCATAACCTGTATAATTATACCTATACAGATTATAGATGTCACCCGAATTTCTAAAATCCATTTATCCAATTTAAAAGTGATTTAAAATTTATTTTCTTAAAATGGTAATTGATATTATAAAAATATCATATCATATAATTTATATTTTGTTATAGCAAATTTAATTCAAAATATTTTTTTATTTTTTTAAGAATAGTACCATGAACATTGATGAACAGTATCGTGAATAAAATGTGCCGATTTAGTTAACCGGGTCAAATATCACCCAAATGGAATCCTTTTTATTTGATGTCAATGGTAGTCCTGTAACAAAATCCATATTAACTCTCTCCCATTTTCATTCTGGAATAGAAATTGGTTGTAACAATCCCGAAGGCACCTGATGTTCAGCTTTCACTCGCTGACACATCAGACATGTAGCAATAAACTCAGAAATGGCTCTTTTCATACCCGACCACCAAAATCGACTCTTTACATCATGATACATTTTGCTCCCACCTGGATGCATAGTTAATGGACAATAATGTTCCTCAGAAAGAATATATTTCTTCAATTCATCATCATGTGGAATATAGATTCTTCCTTGGCAATACAAACATCCATCTGATTTGACTTCAAAGTCTTTAGTCTCACCTTTTCCCACTAGTGAAATATTTTCCAAGCATCTGCCATCTTTCTTTTGTAGCTCTATTATCTGATTTGAAAGCATCGGCTTTATTTTTAATTCAGCCAACAGTGCGCCATTTTCTTTCAACAATAGTCGCACATCCATAGCTCGCAAAGATGCAAAAGTTTTCCGACTAAGTGCATCTGCTACAATATTTGCTTTACCTGGATGATAATCAATGACCAAATCATAGTCCTTTAAGAGTTCTATCCATCTTTCTCTGTCTCAAATTGAGCTCTTTTTGAGTCAACAAATATTTCAAACTCTTATGATCCGTATAAATGTGCATCTTTCACCATACAAATAATGACGCCAAATCTTTAGAGCAAAAACTACCGCTGCTAACTCAAGATCATGAGTAGGATAATTCCTCTCGTGTGTCTTTAATTGTCGAGAAGCATAGGCTACCACCTTACAATCTTGCATAAGTACACAACCAAAACCATTATGAGATGCATCACTATAAACCACATACTCTTTGCCCGATTCTGGTTGTACCAACACTGGTGCTTCCGTTAAAATCTTCTTTAGAGCTTCAAAACTCTCTTGACATTTCTCAGTCCAAACAAATAAAACATCCTTTCACAAAAGCTTGGTCAATGGAGAAGCAATCATCAAAAAGTTTTTCACAAATCTTCGATAATAACCAACAAGTCCAAAAAAACTTCGGACCTCTGTAACATTTTTTGGAGGTTTCCACTCCAGTATTGCTTGAACTTTATTTGGATCAACTCTTATGCCTTCTGCCGAGACAACATGACCAAGAAAAGTAATTTCTGATAGCCAAAACTCACACTTTGACAGTTTGGCATATAACTTTTTATCCTTAAGTATTTCGAGCACAGTACAAAGATGAACATCATGTTCTATCTTTGTCTTTGAGTATACCAGAATATCATCAATAAAGACCACCATAAATTTATATAAATAAGGTTGAAATACTCGATTCATCAAATCCATGAATGCTGCTGGAGCATTTGTCAACCCAAACGGCATTACTACAAACTCGTAGTGTCCATACCGTGTTCTGAAAGTTGTCTTTGGAACATCTTCCTCTTTATTCTTTAATTGGTGATATCCCGATCTAAGATCAATCTTAGAGAAAATAACTTCTCCTTTAAGTTGATCAAACAAGTCATCAATCCTCAGAAGAGGATACTTGTTCTTTATAGTCACCTTATTCAACTGTTGATAATCTATGCACAAATGCATTGATCCATCTTTCTTTTTCACGAACAACACCGGTGCACCCCAAGGTGAAATACTCGGTCTTATAAATCCTTGATCCAGTAGCTCTTGCAATTGAGCCTTTAATTCTCTTAACTCTGTTGGGGCCATTCGATAAGGAGCCATCGAAATTGGTGCTGTACACGGGAATACATCAATCGCAAACTCCACCTCTATATCTGGAGGTAATCTAGGTAGCTCATCTGGATACTCTCGCACAGTTGAAATACTTTCCAACTTAACTTCAGCAGTTCTCGTATCCATCACATTTGCTAAAATTGCTTGACATCCACGTGACAACAATTTCTTAGCTGTAAAAGTTGAAATCACATTGGATAAGGGATTTTTCCTTTCTCCCACAAATATTATCTCTGAACCCATTGTATCTTTTAAAAATAATCTCTTCAAACGACAATCTACCCAACCATAGTAGGAAGATAGCAAATCCATGCCTAAGATTATTTCGAATTCCTCAAAAGTCAATTCTAATAGGTTTGCAGGAAATTCTACTCCTTGTATCTTTATCGGACATTTATTATTAATCCGACAAATTTTTGCACTATGTCCCAATGGATTGATTGTCACAATATCACTAGAAATAGGTTCTAAAAAGATTCCCCTATCTCTTATAAGTTTTATATACTAATATACGAGTATATAGAACCGGGATCAATCAATACGAAAACATGTTCATCAAAGAGATAAAATGTTCCTGCTATAATTTCAGGAGCATCTCTATCATCATTAGTCTTGATGTGATAAACTCTTGTAGTAGTTCTTCCTTCACGATTAGATGCAGTCTCAGATGTACCAGGTTTACCCATTTTGCCACATCTACCCCTCTGATGTCCCGATACTTATGATCTGGATTTAACTCTGGACAGTGCCTTTTGAAATGACCCGTTTGCCCACAGTTATAAAATTTTCCTTCTGCAAATCAACATTGACCAGAATGTCTCCTTCCACAAAACTTACACTCTGAAGCCAGATGAAATCCCGATCCTTGAGTACCCACCGAAGTTGCCTGTATCTGTTTGGACTTTCCTCCAGAAAATCCTTTTCTGCCCGTGGATACTGAGGAAGCATAACTTTTTTGCTGTTGGCCCTTGTTGCGTTTGGAAAATGGTGCAGAGTAAGAGCTTCCAAACCTTTTGTTTGTCTGAGCCTTCTTTGCCTCTATATCTTCAAGGTCAACTTTTTCTATAGCTTTAACCTCGTTTACTGCTTCTTGAAAAGCAGTAAAATGATGAGAAACCAAAATTCTCTTATACTGAGAATCTAATCCAGAAATAAAATCTATCAATTCTAGATTTCTAAGTCGGAATAAGCTCAAGAGCAATTCGACTCAGCTTGTGAAATTCACATTCGTACTCATAAACTGTTTTACCGGATTGTTTTAAGTTTAGGAACTGTTGCATCATCTCATTGACAAACACGCCCCCAATATACTTTTCCTTTAATTCCCTCAAAAATAATTCCTATGTGATCTGCTCAGTCGAAACTCGTACGGCGACTGTATTCCACCACACACTGGCTTGCTCCATCAGTAGAGACACAACCCCTTCCAATTTTCCTTGATCATCACAAGGAGTCCTGTTGAGCATATTCTTAACATCATTCAACCAGAAGTCAGCAGCCATCAGATTAGCATCCGAATCACCTCGAAATTCAGGTGCTCTCATATTCCTCAAGTCTTTCGGAACTGACACCGGGGTTCGACGGTTAATAATGGTGTCTAAGGCTTGTAAAAACAACCCTCGATCTTGAACATGCATATCCTGTTGATTTAGATTAGACATCTCTACATTTGGCTGAGCATTGGGTGGATTCTAATTCACCTCATTACTCCCACTCTGAACAGGAGTAACATGCTCGCCTGCCGTACTCGATTCTTGATGATCTGACATCTAAACACAATTAAAATCATCATACTTTAGTAAAGAGTAACTTTACTCCTAATAAGCATCATCACAGTATATATACAAATATCACTAACTTTTGATATCCTAGTGGCATGTATACACTTTTTAACTCAAAACAAATTCGGTTTAGTCCTAGAATCGACTAAACCTGTAGCTCTGATGCCAATAAATGTAACACCCATAACCCGTATAATTATACCTATACAGATTATAGATATCACCCGAATTTCTAAAATCCATTTATCCAATTTAAAAGCGATTTAAAATTTATTTTCTTAAAATGGTAATTGATATTATAAAAATATCATATCATATAATTTATATTTTGTTATAGCAAATTTAATTCAAAATATTTTTTTTATTTTTTTATGAATAGTGATGAATAGTACCATGAACAGTGATAAACAGTACCGTGAACAGTGATAAACAGTACCGATGCGCTACAATAACCTCAACAGTGCACCGATGCATAAAACATCGAATTATAATTGTGTATCGATGCACTTCTACAGTGCATCGATGCGCTACAGTGCTGCTACAGTAATTTCAGCATTTTACAAAACTCATAAAATTACCATTTTATTTCCAAATTTGTTCAACAAAACAAATAAAACATTAATAATTACATGCCACTAATTAAGTCTACATTACATCTTAGGATGTCTTACTGATATAAAAATATACTTCTTGATACTTGATGTCTCTTTCAACTCCTTATTCCACTGCTGACTTTTTACCTACGCGTGAAAATCATCACACGCTAAGTATATACTAAGTGAGGCAATTATAACAATAACAGTGCAATACAACTCATGCATGAATTTCATTGTCAAAAACAAATGCCATTAAATCATGTTACATACATGTCCAATATTTTACCATACTCAAAATAATATAGACTTTCTTACCATTTATCACATAAAGCTAATAAGCTTATTTTATCAATATACTTGACATTATTCCTTAAGCTCGTAAGCTTATTTACATACTTACCATAAAACCATAAACAATAGCCCAATATATAATAACCCTGAGGACCCTGGGTATTCGAGTAACATTTACACCTTAATGCTACACATAAGGTCGTGCCCACCATATACACTGAAGTGTATTGCACATAAGGTCGTGTCCACCATATACACCAAAGTGTATTACACATAAGGTCATGCCCACCATGTACACTTATTGTCCTTACACACTATAGTGTAATATAAACCTGCATGTGCTATACTCTATGGCATGCCAACTATACCCTGTCCCTCAATGACTTACTTGGGCATATAGTTTATTTTATTTAATCAATCCATGGCAAAGTATATTATCATAATTTAACATTGGGCAGTTCATACCCGAAAACATTCATGGTAAAATATCACATTTTTCATGATCAATGCATTTTAATTTCACACTATGACATATCCATGTCATATTGAAGTTATAAAAATGACATATATCATGCTGATATAAACAAGGTCGACTTATCGCAAGTCTTCCTAATGATGTATACAACATCTATGTATAATATCATGCAAGTATTGCACTCACCTTGACACTTTATATAGTCTACAATATGATCCTCACTAATTGTCCACAATAAACCCTTTTCTAATTTGACTTGCTTCGATCACAAATCAATCACAATCTGTATTAAATCACAAATTCATATCAATACTTATGTTAGTATTGTACTAATATAAACACATCTTATAACAATTCCATAATATACTTGAAACTCATTTTCTACCAAGTATTTAACACTTAATAATTCCTTTTAACATTTGCATCAACTTTTCCAATTTTATAAAATGGTCATTCAACATTTTATCACATACATTCATTTAAATTCCCAATCAACAATTTCCAGCATAGTACATCAATTATACAACACTTATATAACAACCCCTCAATTTTCCATAATTTACGAATTGATCTCCAACTTTTCAAAAATTACAAAATAGTCACCAAATTTTCTAAAGCTTGTAGAATACTTCCTTCATCATTTTCAACCCATAAATAATTTTTTCATAATTATTCTTACTCAAACAATCCATGGCCAAAACTTAAAGAACAAGTTTTAGAAAGATTAAACATGTTCTAATCATCATACATACTTGAATATGAATCTACAACATGTAAATCATCAAGATTTATCATCAATTTCATGAATCCTATCATGAACATAAACCCTTAGATTGGGATCTTTGAAATCCAACAAGATTAGAAAACAATATTGGTACCAAATGATAGCATTTTTCGCTTAGATCACTTTCATATCTCACGACATAACTCCAATTCCAAAGGAATTAGCTCAAAAATTGAAAATAAAATATTTTTCTTACCTTGAAAGCTTTCTCACGTCCATGGAGAAGAGAAGAACACTTTGGCATGATATGTTTATTTGATATCATGCTTATCATCCTTTAAAAAAAATTATTTAAATCATTAACTTGGAAAATAACAAATTACCCTTAATAAAACTTTATAATCACCATTAAACCAAGATACACATCCTTATCATCTTCAAAATCAATTAAATATCAGCCTTGTCATCTTTTAATAGTCAAAGATGAACAAATTAGTTTTCCACTTTACCATTTTGCCCTTGAAATTTCCAAAATTTACAATTTAGTCACTTTAATCAAACAATTCAACTTAAACATGTAATTAAACATAAAATATTATTTTCCAAAATTTTAAAAATGTGAAAATAATATTTTTTATTTCTTATTTTCGTTACCCATTTTTAATTTTTCTAAAATAACATTTTGGTCCCTAAACTTTTCAAATTTTATACTTTGGTCACCAAACTTTACCAAATATATAAATTGATCACTAAATAAATCCATTTATGGAATAACATTGTTTTTGAGAAAATTACCACTTAATTCCTTAACATTTTCCCAAATTTCTACTTTGACCATCAAACTTTCAAACTTTTTATTTTGTTCATTATTTAAATTTTTGGGGTATTACAAGTACAACTAGAAATAATAACATATAGGATAGCATAAAAGTAACCTTGTTTGATGCTCAGGAAACAACCAGGACACCTGAGTTTCTTTAACTAATAAAATCGTATCAGTTAGATATATCTCAGCCAGTGTCAAGGCACTTTAGTTGTCGACTAGGCACAAATGCCCTAAGACTCGACGGAGTAAGTTGGTCAGGTGTATGTTTTTCGATGTAGTTTTGGATCACACCCCAAATACCCAAGGGTGTTTTAAGAGGGTTAGAGGGTTGTATGCTATGAGATGAAGAACCCTTAGCCATACCATGGTGCCTACTTCAACAGTTCATAATAGTATTTTTCTCATGTCTTTATACCTATGCCACTAGCATGTTCATTTAGTGAATGAATATAGTACAATACAATTATTAGTGTGGCATTGAGCTCATAAGCTCAACGTTTGAAATGTGTTTCTTTATGCAGGTTCCTCAGAGACTGGTTGAGGAGCATTATCATCGCCATCAGTTTCATATCATTCGAGGCATCATAGCACATCTTGAGTTATTCTTTGAGGGCATGTACTATTTATAGACCTTTTGTATTCAATCGAAACTCTATTTTGTTAAACTTATTATTGTTATTATTTTGGATATTTTGGGATCCCTCCCGTATTTGTAAAAGTGATTATTTCATTTTTATTTTATATCTTTATGGATGGTTTAAAATGACGCTTTACAGTTGTTTAAAAAGAAAATTTTTAGGGATGTCACTTCTGTTGTCCCGTGTGACACTTTAATACTTCGGTATTCAGGTCGGACATCATTAGTATATTACATTGCTTAAATGTGAATTGGGTGAGTGCTTAATTTTTGCAAACACATTTAGCCTTATGAGATTTTCTCTTCGTTTATTTAATTTGTAATTAATATTTGGGAGAATGTGTATTCAAGGTTTTGATATAAACCTTGAAGTGTTTGTAAGATTACACCTTGTCCTTAAATGTGGATTTGAAAAATTCTTAGTGTAGATGCTAAGGTAGTGTTCATAGATTCGGTTTAAAAGTCAAACCACTCTAAATCATTATGTAAATCTTTCTATTTTTTAATGAATTCTATCAAAATTTTTAAAAGACCAATCCACCCCCTTTTGACATATTTTGATTTATCTATAGAGCTAACAATTAGTATCAGAATGGGTTTCTATCGATGGTTTAATAACCTTGAGAATTTCCTAAGAGGTATCTATCAAATTCTACATTCAACCAAGAAAGTTGACTTCAATCTTCGGGTCCTACTACATTAAGGTTTACAATCGGTTAACAAGCACCATATTTAATATGGAAAATTATGCCTATTGGAAGAATACAATGAAGTTTTTCATTCAAGAAGATGATTTAGGAGCATGGAACTCTATCATGAAAGGTTTTAATACTTCAACCAATTAGATAGAAATTAGAGTGAAGAAGAAAGAAGTTCTAACTAAATTGCAAGGCCATGCACATTTGGCCGAGATGAATATGGAAAAGTCTATTCTTATTCCAATGCCTAGGAAATTTGTGATAAACTTGAAGTCACTCATGAAGGAACCAATGAAGTGAGAGAAACTAAAACTAGTATTATCAATCACAATTACAAAAACTTCAAGATGAGTCTGAATGAATATCAAATCTATGACCAGTAGATTTTTTGTTATCGTCAACTCTCTCAAAAGGTTTTAAATGACGCTTTACAGTTGTTTAAAAAGAAAATTTTTAGGGATGTCACTTCTGTTGTCCAGTGTGTCACTTTAATCCTTTGGTATTCAGGTCTGACAGCATTAGTATGTTACATTGCTTAAATGTGAATTGGGTGAGTGCTTAATATTTGCAAACACATTTAGCCTTATGAGATTTTCTCTTTGTTTATTTAATTTGTAATTAATATTTGGGAGAATGTGTATTCAAGGTTTTGATATAAACCTTGAAGTGTTTGTAAGATTACACCTTGTCCTTAAATGTGGATTTGAAAAATTCTTAGTGTGGATGCTAAGGTAGTGTTCATAGATTCGGTTTAAAAGTCAAACCACTGTAAATCATTATGTAAATCTTTCTATTTTTCAGTGAATTCTATCAAATTTTTTAAAAGACCAATCCACCCCTTCTTGACGTATTTTGATTGATCTATAGAGCTAATAATTGGTATTAGAGTGGGTTTCTATCGATGATATAATAACCTTGAGAATTTCTTAAGAGGTATCTACCAAATTCTACATTCAACCAAGAAAGATGACTTCAACCTTCGGGTCCTACTACATTAAGGTTTACAATCGGTTAACAAGCCACCATATTTAATAGGGAAAATTATGCCTATTGGAAGAATACAATGAAGTTTTTCATTCAAGCAGATGATTTAGGAGCATGGAACTCTATCATGAAAGGTTTTAATACTTCAACCAATTAGATAGACAATTAGAGTGAAGAAGAAAGAAGTTCTAACTAAATTGCAAGGCCATGCACATTTGGCGCAAATGAATATGGAAAAGTCTATTCTTATTCCAATGCCAAGGAAATTTGTGATAATCTTGAAGTCACTCATGAAGGAACCA
This sequence comes from Hibiscus syriacus, assembly GCF_006381635.1. Taxonomy (NCBI): domain Eukaryota; kingdom Viridiplantae; phylum Streptophyta; class Magnoliopsida; order Malvales; family Malvaceae; genus Hibiscus; species Hibiscus syriacus. Next base: position 78,581 of record NW_024061878.1, on the reverse strand, counting down.
ATGAAGTGAGAGAAACTAAAACTAATATTCTCAATCACAATTACAAAAACTTCAAGATGAGTCTGAATGAATATCAAATCTATGACCGATAGATTTTTGGTTATCGTCAACTCTTTGAAAAGATTTGGAGAGTTCATATCAAATGTGAAGCTTGCTAGAAAGATGGTTTATAATATTCTTAAATCAAGACAATCCAAGAAGACTACCATTGTTGAAGCAAATAATATAATATTCTCATTCTAGATGAGCTCATTAGATGTTTGCTTACTCATGAAATGACAGTGAATGAAAAAGAAGAACAAAATAAGGAAACAAAGAAGAAAAATGAGATTTCCATTACTTTCAATTCCACAAATGATAGTTAAAAAGACTTAAGTCAAGAGGTGAATGAAGATGAAGAGATGACCAAGCTCTTCAAAAGATTCAAGAGATTCATAACATCTAAAGGAAAGGATGCGAATCATGAATCAAAAAAGGATCTCATCATATACTGTAATTATAAAAAAAAAAACGGGATATGTCAATTTGATTGTCCACTATTGAGGAGGAAATAATCAAACATGCAAAAGAAAAAGGCTTTTGTGGCTACATGGAGTGTTGAAGACTCCACTGATGATGATCAAAATGATAAAGTAGCCAACCTTTTCCTCATGGTCATCCAAGAAGATTCAAATGTATCTTCTAAGTCAATGAAACAAATTAAAATTCTTTTTATGAGTTACTAGATGGTTATGATGATTTAATATTGAAATTTGAGACCATGATTTACAAATACAAGAAAATAATTTCTATTTTCAAAAATGAAATGATTTTTTTTTTCAAAACTAAACTGGATTTTGAAAGCAAAAATGAGAATTTGAAAAAGGATTTGGAACTTTTAAAATTGAAAAATGAAAAGTTTGAAAAAATATGATTTGAAAATTAAGCCTAATAGTTTAATAAAAGAAAAATAAATTACTTTTGTTTATCTCTATGATGATAAAAAGCACACATTATCGTTATCATGGTCATAATTCTAACACTTGTCTTATAGAGAAAGAAAAATTTATAAAGTAAGATAAGTATGGGTTTATAAGGGAACTAGAGGCATTGAAATTAACACTCAAGGACCCCAAGTAATTTGGGTATCAAGTAAATGTTGCTTGTAGTTGTGTTAGAGCAATGATGACCAATTATGTTGTAACAAGCAATGTCTCTTGTGGGTATCAAGTAATTTGGGTATCAGGTAAGTGTCTCTTGTAAGGTATCAAGTAAGTGTCTCTTGTAGGGTATTTAGTAATTTGTTGATGCGATTCAAATGGTAAACATTTTTTTATTTCATGCATTTATTTGATTTTATTTGTTTATATGCATGACTAAGTGTCGCCACATAGTGCTTAATTGCAATTAGTTAGGGGAGTTATTATTGCTTGAGTTACATGCCTAATATGCTTATGTTGATGATTTTGGCCTTAAAATTGCAATATTGTTTGTTGATGTGAAATCATGTTCCCATGCCTTAATTTTTCATATATGTTGATTTTGAGAATATGATGGTCAAAGGTATCTAAAATGATAAAAATGCATATTCAGGACTTTTAAAGCCATTGTATGCTTTTGTGACTTGATTTAGACTTTAGTTATAAAAATTATGGACTAAGTTGATCAATTACAAAACTTGCATAATTTGATGTTTCAAGTTGACATTCATTCACATCTAGCATCATCTAAGTCATTAAAATTAATTTTCAATCAATAATATGACTTAGGTTGCATCAATTTCATTTATTGTCTCATCCAATTTAGTCCTTGAATAAAAATGAAAAATTATAGAAAATGATTTTCTTTGAATAAATAATTGATTCCTTGCATTTTGTAGAAAAGGTTCGATGCCTTTTCTAAAAGGATCAATCATTTTTTGTGATAGATCAACCCCTTTAGGACAAATTTGTTGGTGAGATCTATTTTAACTCTATTAAGCGACATATTAACTCTCACACTCCCATTCTTCGAACCTAACACTCCAAATTCTATTTTTTACCAAAAGCCTACAATCTTAATCGATTACAAAGGTGTTTGACATAAATTTCTTCTCTCTTTCATCTTTTTAATGCATCATTCTCATCTTTTGGAAAATCAACACATTTTGGGTAAGATTTATAAAAACCCTAACTTTTTAATTTTTTTTGTACAACAAATCTAGTTGAGTTAGGTTTTAGAGAACGATTATTCATTGCAAATACTATTATTTTCTTGCATGGAGCATTACCCATTTCAAATTTTCCCAAAAATCTAAACCTTTCCTAACACCCATATGGTGTTTGATAAAAGTCCCCAACCATAAGAACCTTCAAAGCCATTCATCCATAGTCCATTTCTTTTCCCAAAAACTCATTTTAATTCTTCATACAAAAATTTTAAGACCTCTTAAACCATCTTTTACCTACAAACTTCATTTATATCAAAATCTTTCAAAATACTTAAATGAATTGCAGAGAATGACGAACGACCAGATTGGAGTAGCTTAATAATTTAACAGCACAAACATATTATTAAACATTCGCATAACTTTTTAGTTTGGTGAACAAACAAGATAGCAACTAGTGAGAGGATGGCCTCACTTAAGTATGTCCAACTATGTTAGGGTGTATTCAGGCTACCTTAGTTATCCTAGAGGGGCTTTTTTAGTTCGTAAGGCACTTTAGTGGCTAACTAGGATTAGAGGTCCAAACACTCATGAGGAGTGGGTTAGTGAGGTCAGTGTTTTGTGGCCTTTGGTCCATTAGATATGCATGTATAGTTGTTAGTACAACAAATATCCTTAAACCTTGGCTCGAAGGCTTTGTGAGATCGAGCCAATTCTTAAGTTGAGCGGGAATTGTATCGATGCTATGTGACACCAGGTTCCCCTCCATAATCTACTTGATGACTATGTGAGGACTAGGAGATCATTCACTAGCTTAGTGGGAATTGCACTAATGTTATGTGACCCCAGGTTCCCTCAGTTAACTAGTGTCTGATGGATATGTAAGACTAGATACTAGTCAATTTTGCATACAAATAATGCACAACAGAATTAGTTTTGCATTCAGATAATGCATAGGAGTATTAAAGGTACATTTAGATAATGTGTATTATTTACAATCATTATGGTTGGAGATTCTTTAGAGGTATACTCATGGATAGGCACTTAACAGATGATTAAGGGAAGCGTGAGACCCCTATTTCAGTAGTTGAACAGAAAAACCAAAAGTAGGTAGAACTTGATATCGAGCAAGCCTGTAACTATTGCTTAGTCTCATTTCTTTAGTATGCTTGTGTTAATGAAACTCTTAATGCAGCTCTGGATTAGTGATACTACTAGGCTTTATAAAATCAGCCTTAAGATGTTTCTGTTCACACGTTTTTAGCTTGGGTCGTTCGTGGAGCACCGTTGCTATAGTACCACAATCATCGGGTCAGTGACAAAAATGTAAGAATTTAAAATTTAGTGGTTTGATTAGAATAATTTGAAAAGTTAAGGATTTAATTGTGGATTTTTGTGTAGGGCTTGATAGCAAATTTGGATTAGTAGAAAGGGCATTATGATCTTTTCATTTTGAAGGATATTTTTATCTCCTTTATTAAGGGGTAAGTATGTGGATAAGGGAAAAAGTCTGAAAATCCTTTTCTTATCTTCTATCGTGCCCGTAAGCTCCACTTCAAAGGTAAGAATTTGATAAGTTGTTCGTTCCTTCAATTTTTGGGTTGGTGTTGAAATTTTGGATGTTATATAAGCTTAAGGAAAGCTTGTAAGGGATTAAAACAATAAGAGGAATAAATTAGAAAAGAATTTGTAAAATGAGTTTTGAAATTAATTATTGATATGGGGTAGTTTTTGGAGTTTTATGGATATATTTGACTTTTTAATGATCTAACTAAAGAGTTAGGAGTCTTAGAAATGATTAAGAATTTGTTTGAAATCATGGTATGATTTTTAGATGTAAGAGTTTCAGTGAGATTTTGTATGTTTAACAATAGTAAATGAAGACAAGTTGGTTTGGATGAATGAAGTTGAGTTTAAAGGTAAAGAATGAGGTAAAAGTATGAGATTAGTTATTTTTTTGCTTAAATTTTGAAATGAAAATGGCAATTCTGGGCATGGGGTATCGGTACTGTAAGAACAATACCGATAATTCAAGGAAAAATCAGTTGAATTCGAAGAGTAGTATCGGTATTGGTTGAGGAAGGTATCGATATTGTTATGGGAGTATCGATAACAAGGGTATAGTATCGATACCATTTCCAAGATAAATTTCCAGAATATCAAAATGGTATCGGTACCGTAGGGGTACCGATACCATAGAAGAGAAGTATCAGTACTGTAGTGGGGGTACTGATACTATTGAGCATTAAATGAGAAATTAAATGTTTTCTTTCAGCTTAATTTATTGTGATTGAATATAAGTGATTTGAATTTCGATATTTATTTTCGATTGTTTTGTGTAGAAATTGAACAAAATCAACTTCCGCTCAACTCGACATTATAAGTTATCGATCAAAAGTGTTAAGACTTCGTTTAGGACTTCAGTGAGGCAAAGGTGAGTGCAACTTCTTGGTTTCTTATTAAAATTGAGGAAGGCTTGTGATAAACTAACTTTAGTGTTTTCGATCAAAAACCTTTCAATTTATTTTATGTTATATTTTTATAATATTTTATTCAATTTATATTATGTAAGCTATGTTTTATGATTATGTGTATATGATTATGGAAATGTGACATGTGAACATGTGTATCGGAAAATACTCAAGGTGAAAGTGGCTATGTGAATAAGAGATACTTCGAATAATGAATGATAAATAATTATGTGGTTAAAAGCCTAAGGTATATGAATGAGGATTAGAGGTATAGTTGGTATGCCAAGAGTCGAGGGTTCTATGTGGTCCTTTGGGACAAAACTATGTGATCCTTCGGGACAAAACCTATATGGTCCTTCGAGACAACCCTATGTGGTACTTCAGGATAATTATGTGGAACTTTGGTGCGAATTACGAGCTGTGGTGACAATATTAGTGCACAACCTCAATGTAATCAAATACCTAGAGTTCTCAGTATTATATATTGGGCATTTGGAAACAAAGTTATATAAAATGAATAATATACAAAAGTATACCTTCTTGTTATGAAAATAATTTGGAATTCTTTATGAAATGTTTTGAATAAATAAATAAAGATTTTGTTTATAAAGTTTAGTACTCTTTAGTATTTGCCTCACTAAGTCATCGACTTAGGGTGAGATTTCCTCACGCATAGGTTTGAAGAAATCTGAACGTTGAAGTTTGTTGAAGATACCATACTCTCTTAAAGATCATATCAAGACAAATTAAATGTAGGTTTTCTGAAATTTTGTTAAGTGTTGGCATCTGCTATACGTTTAAATTAAAATGCTCTGATCTATTTCTGTAAACTCATACTTTTAAATTTATGTAAATTATTAAGGACTTTTATTTAAGTATGAATGAAAGTTTTATGCTATGTTTTAAATTAAAGGATTTCACATTGTTATAATGAATAAAAGTTAAAGGTTTATTTATTTGTTATGAATCAATGTTTTGAAAAGTCAATGTGACACCTCGGACTCGTATTCGGGTCGGGTACGGGTTAGGGGTGTTATATTTAATGATATCAGAGCTATGATTTAATTGGTTTTAAGTTTGAAATAAAGTCATTTTTATTTTAAAAAAAGTATATGCCAAATATTAGTTAAGTCTTTCTGATCTGATAAGGTGATTAGTATGCTATCCTTACTAATATATAGTGAATGAATCTTATTAGATGCCGGATTTTGAGTGCTCTCGAAGTGAAGCGGTAGATAGAAATGAAGGAAGTAGTAATTCACCTGCCCCGAGCAAGTAGGGTGAGAAACATGCATATTAGGAAGTGTCTGTACAAGATCAGGGAACATTCTTCTAGACATTGGACGTGATTCTAATCCCTTAAATCCTAAGATGAATGTGGCTATGGAGCTTAGAAGCTTAGGAGAGCCCAAATTTAGAGGAGAAGCTGAGGAAGGTTCAATTGTTGCCGATATGTGGCTCAATGACCTTAAGATAATGCTAGATAACCTCCATTGTTCTGAAATGGATAAATTGGACGGTGTAGTTTCGTTACTATAAGGGCAAGCCAGAATTTGGTGGTCTAATGTGACGATAAGAGCTGTAAGGGACCAGGTGACATGATTATTTTTCTTGGAAGAGTTTAAGAAAAATACATTGGGGATCAGTTCATTCGTTAGATGAAGCAATAATTCATGAGCTTAAAGCAAAAGTATCACATTGTATATGAGTTTGAGTGTGAATTCAACAAGCTGAGTAGATTTGCAGTAAAGTTAGTCCCTACGGATAAAGAATTCTGTGATTGGTTTGTGGAGGGCTTACGCCCTCGATTGAAAGGGTTACTGTTGGCACTCAACCTCTCTTCATTCCAAGAGGTAGTGAATGGAGCCAAAGCCTTGGAGTGAGCTCAAAATGAGAGATTTATGGAGCAAAGGACACAATGGAATAAGAGAGATGGTACTTCGTGTAGTGCCTCCCAATCAAAGAAGGGTTAAGGTTCAAGTTCTTGACCTTAGAGTAGAGTGGAGTTAGCTTCATCCTCAGGTAGAAGATCAAATCATGGAGGAGCCAGACAAACTCACTTAGTATAGTCAAGAGTGGATAATCCAAATCAATGTTAGCACTGTGGAAAATCTCACAGTGGCATGTGCAGAAGAGTCTCTAGAGCTTATTTTTAGTGCGGAGAGGCAGAACACTTTATTCGAGACTTCCCATTGATGACGGGAGAGCATGCTCAAACAGAAAGATCTACTACTATACCTATGAGAGGTAGAGGTAGAGGTAGAAAAATGAATCAGTATGAGTCGACCACTCAACCTAATGTGCGTTCCACCGCTCGAGTGTACAATCTGAAGACCAGTAAAGATTGTGATGATCCTAAATCATTGCAAGTACTTTTTAGATAACTGGTAAATATGTTTTAGTTATGATTGATCCGTGATCGAATTATTTTATATTAGTAGTAAACTGGTGAAAGACTTGAGAATTCCGTTATAACCTATTCGTAACGAGGTGATTGTGACTAATCTATTAGGACATAGTGCTTGGGTGAGATAAATCTGTCGAGGGTGTTCTATATAGTTCAAGGAATTGAATTCCCTGTTAATCTAATGAAATTACCCTTTAAAAAGTTTGAGGTGATCGTAGGTATGGATTGGCTTTATCATTATCATGCCAATGTGATTGCCGACTTAAGCAAGTTTTGTTGAAAAGTCTTGATGGATTGGAAGTTAGTGTGGTCAGCGATAGAATCAATCCCTTAGCCAATGTGATATTAATGATGTCGGCTCAGAAGTTAATGCTATAAGGATGCCAAGCTTATATCACCAATGTGATCAATACTACAAAGAAAGAAAGTTTGATGATATTCCGACTATTAGAGAGCTTCCAAAAGTGTTTCTGAAAGAATTAACTGGGTTACCTCTAGATAGGGAGGTTGAATTTCAGATTGAAATAATGTCAGGATCAACACCGATTTCAATGGCTTCTTATAGGATGGCCCCAAAGGAATTGAAAGAGTTAAAGATTCAATTACAATAGCTTTTGGATAAAGGATTTATCAGACCTAGTGTGTCACCTTGGGGTGCTCCATTATTGTTTGTAAAGAAGAAAGACGGTTCGATGTGACTTTGTATCGATATCGGTAACTTAACAAGGTGACTATAAAGAACAAGTATTCTCTTCCAAGGATTGACGATTTATTTGATCAACTCAATGGAGCTATAGTATTTTATAAAATAGATTTACGCTCAGGGTATCATCAGTTGAAGATTCAAGAAAAAAGATGTTCCAAAAATGGCGTTTAGGACTAGGTATGGTCATTACGAATTTGTAGTAATACCATTCAGGTTAACTAACGCACTTATAGTGTTTATGAACTTTATGAACAGAGTTTTCCAACCGTACATTGATCAGTTCATGGTCGTTTCCATTGATGATAATTTAGTGTATTCTAAATCAATGGAGGAGCATAATGCCAATCTTTGTGTGATTCTTCAAACGTTACAAGACAAGAAGCTTTATGAAAAATTCTCTAAGTGCGAGTTTTGGCTAAATGAAGTGGCATTCCTTGGACACGTGGTTTATGCGAAGGGAATTCAAGTCTCATAAGGTTAAAGTTATGTTAGATGGAAAATTTCGAAGAATGTGTTAGAGGTTCGGAGTTTCTTGGGTCTCACAGGTTATTATCGAAGGTTTGTCAAGAACTTTTCGATGATAACTCTGCCTTTAACCTGATTGTTAAGAAAATATGTGTCTTTTGATTGGACTCCTGATTGTCAAAAAAGTTTTAAAGTATTGAAGAAAGTTTAACAGAAGCTCCGGTGTTAGTGCCACTGGAATCAAACAAGGATTTCCCGATCTTTAGTATGCTTCCCATAGTGGTTTGGGATGTATTTTAATGTAAGATGAAAAGGTTGTTGCTTATTCTTTAAGAAAACTTAAGCCCAATGAGAATAACTATCCGACACATGACATTGAGTTAGTAGCGGTGGTCTTTGCATTGAAAATTAGGCGACACTATTTATATGGTGAACGTTGCTACATTTTCAATGACCACAAAAGTTTGAAGTATTTGTTGAATCAAAAGGAACTAAATTTGAGGAAAATGAGATGGATTGAATTACTCAAGGATTATGTTGCGATTATAGATTATTATCCCAGAAAAGCCAATGTAGTAGCTGATGCTCTTAGTCGGAAGACTTTTGTTGCTTTGCGTAGGTTAAATGCCCGAATTGTGTTAAATGACAATGGTGCATTGATGGCTGAGTTAATGTTAAGACCATTATTGTTAGAGCAGATTAAAGAGTTGAAAAAGAAGGATGAAAAGTGTTTTGCCTAGTTTAAACAAATTAAAAAGGGTGAACTCAAGGACTTTGAAGTAAAGTCGAATAGTTTTTATACTTCAAAAAATTGAGTTTATGTTCCCAATGATGATGAGTTGAAAATAGATATATTGTATGAAGCACATTATAGTCCATTAACTATGCATCCAGGAGGGAACAAGATGTATCAAGATTTGAAAGATCATTTTTGGTGGCCAGGCATGAAAAGAGACGTTACAAAGTTTGTGTCCAAATGTCTTAATTGTCAACAAGTAAAAGATGGACATCAAGTGCCTTCGGGATTATTGCAACTGATTTTAATTCTTCAGTGGAAATGGCAAAGAGTTACGATGGATTTTGTAACAGGATTGCCGCTATCACCAAACAAAAAGGATTAAATTTGGGTAATTGTCAATTGTCTCACAAAGACTGCACATTTCATTCCAGTGCGAACGGATTACTCAATGGAAAATTATGCGAAATTATATATCAAGGAGATAGTGAGAATGCATGGTATTCCAATTTGAATAGTTTCTGATAGAGATCCTAGATTTACTTCAAGATTTTATAAGTTTTTTCAAGGAGCTTTTGGTACTTGATTGAATTTTAGCACTGCATTTCATCCTCAAACTGATGGCCAATCAGAGTGAAAGATTTAGATTCTGGAAGATATGTTGAAAGCTTAGGTGATCGATTTTTCTGGATAGTGGAAAAAGTATTTCCACTTACGGAATTTGTAGAAAATAATAGTTACCAATCCAACATTAAGATGGCACCTTATAAAGCATTGTATGGAAGAAAGTGCAGAACACCACTTAATTAGTATGAATTAAAAATCGGGAGGTTCATGGCCCATACTTGATTAAAGAAGTTAAAGAAAAGGTTCAGGTGATCCAGCACAACCTTAAAGTGGCATCAAATAGACAAAAGTCATGCGTAGATTTGAAGAGGAAAGAAATTGAATTTCAAGTAGGCGATAGGGTTTTCTTAAAAGTATCACCTTGGAATAAAGTACTTCGTTTTGGATGTAAAGGAAAACTCAATTTTAGGTTCATTATGAAGTTCTGAACAGAGTGGGTCCAGTGGCATATCAGTTAGTGTTGCCACTAGAGATGAAAACTATTTACAATGTCTTCCATGTATTTATGCTTCGGTGATATCGATCAGATCCTGCGCACATCATACTCCAGACAAATAGAAGTTCAAACTGACCTTTCATACGAGAATGAACCGATACAGATTGTAGCATATGAAAACAAGTAGTTAAAGAACAAGACGATTAAACCATAATGTAGAAGAAACTTCTTGGGAGCAAGAAGAAGATATGAGGAAACAATTTCCCCACCTCTTTGTGCAATGAAAATTCGAGGAAGAATTTTCTTAAGGGGAGATTTATAACACCCCAATCATTGGGTCAGTGAGAAAAATGTAAGAATTCAAAATTTAGTGGTTTGATTAGAATATTTGAAAAGTTAAGGATTTAATTGTGAATTTTTGTGTAGGGATTGATAGCAAATTTGGATTAGTAGAAATGGCATTATGGTCTTTTCATTTTGAAGGATATTTTTATCTCTTTTATTAGGGATAAGAATGTGGATAAGGGAAAAATTCTAGATATCATTTTCTTGCATTCTTTCGTGCTCGTGACCTCCACTTCAAAGGTAAGCTTTTGATAAGTTGTTTGTTCCTTCAATTTTTGGGTTTGTGTTGAAAGTTTGGATGTTATATATGCCTAAGGAAAGCTTGTAAGGGATTAAAACAATAAGAGGAGTGAATTAGAAATGAATTTGTTAAATGGGTTTTGAAATGAATTGTTCATATGGGGTAGTTTTTGGAGTTTTATGGATATATTTGACTTGTCAATGCTCTAACTAAAGAGTTAGGGTCTTAGAAATGATTAAAACTTGTTTGAAATCATGGTATGATTTTTAGATGTAAGAGTTTTAGTGAGATTTTGTATGTTTAAGAATAATAAATGAAGACAAGTTGGTTTTGATTAATGAAGTTGAGTTTAAAGGTAAAGAAGGAGGTAAAAGTATGGGATTAGTTAAGTTTTTGGTTAAATTTTGAAATGGAAATGACAATTTTAGGCATGGGGTATTGGAAGAACAATACAGATACTTCAAGACAAAATTAGTTGAAATCGAAGAGTAATATCGGTACTGGTTGAGGAAGGTACCGATATTGTTATGGGAGCATCGATACCAAGGGTACAATATCGATACCATTTCCAAGATAAATTTTCAGATTGTCATAATGGTATCGGTACCGTGGGGGGTATCGATATCATAGAAGAGAAGTATCAGTATTGTAGTGGGAGTACCGATACTATTGAGCATTAAATGAGAAATTAAGCGTTTTCTTTGAGCTTAAGTTATTGTGATTGGATATAAGTGATTTGAATTTCGATTTTTATTTATGATTGTTTTTTGTAGACGTTGAAGAAAATCAACTTCTGGTCAACTTGACATTATAAGTTATCGATCAAAAGTTTTACGGACTTCGTTTAGGACTTCAGTGAGGCAAAGGTGAGTTCAACTTCTTGGTTTTGTATTAGAATTGAGAAGGCTTGTGATAAGCCAACTTCAGTGTTTTTGGTTGAAAATCTTTCAATTTCTTTTATGTTATATTTTTACAATATTTTATTCAATTTATAATATGTAAGCTATGTTTTATGATTTTGTGTACATGATTATGGAAATGTGACATGTGAACATGTGAATCCGAAAATACTCAATGGGAAAGTGCCTATGTGAATAAGAGATACTTCGAATAATGAATGAAAAATAATTATGTGGTTAAAAGCCCAAGGTATATATATGAGGATTAGAGGTATAAGCCAAGAGTCGAGGGTTTTATGTGGTCTTTCGGAACAAAACTATGTGGTCCTTCAGACAAAACCTATGTGGTCCTTCGGGAAAATTATGTGGCACTTTGGTGAAAATTATGAGCTATGGTGATAACATTAGTGCACAACCTCAATGTACTCAAATACCTAGAGTTATCAGTAATATATATTGGTATTTGGAAACAAAGTTATATAAAACGAATAATATACAAAAACATACCTTCTTGTTATAGAAAATAATTTGGAATTCTTTATTAAATGTTTCGAATAAATAAAATAAAGATTTTGTTTATAAATGTTTAGTACTCTTTAGTATTTGCCTCACTAAGTCATCGACTTTCATGTGATTTCCTCAAGCGTAGGTTTGAAGAAATCAAAAGGTTAAAGTTTGTTGAAGATAACATACTCCATTGATGATCAGATCAAGACAAATTAAATGTACGTTTTCTGAAATTTTGTAAAGTGTTAGGATGTACTATACATTTAAATTGAAATGCTCTGAGCTATTTTTGTAAACTAATACTTTTGTAATTATGTAAATTATTAAGGACTTTTATTTAAGTATGAATGAAAGTTTTATGCTTTATTTTAAATTAAAGGGTTTCATATTGTTATAATGAATAAAAGTTAAAGGTTTATTTATTTGTTATGAATCAATGTTTTGAAAAGTCAATGTGATACCTCGGACTCGTATTCGGGTTGGGTACAGGTTAGGGGTGTTACAGTCATAGTAGGACTTCCAACATCCCATTCAGTGTATTGTATTGTAGCTTTAGTGGGCATATGTACTCATAGGACCTTACTCATATATTCAGATTTATAAGAAAAAAGTTTCTAATATTTTGATTTAAACAATATATCATGGAGCTCCGGTTTATAAAATCTTTTAATATCTATTTTGTATGTTGTATGATACCATTTAGTATGTTTCAAAAGAAAATGAACATGTTTTAAAAAATAGGGGTTGTCTCGACAACCCAATGTGGTACTTTAGGCCTATTCGATTTAGGATGCTACATTTAGTGTATTAGAGCTTCAAGTTGAGTTTTTCCTAGGACCCAATGGTTATTTATAACAAGGTGTAGCGAATACATGCCTCTAGGTACTAAAAGTACTCGTGTAAGTTTGGAATCTTGATGGTACTTCCTTTCTTTATTTGTGGTCTCGAGGGTAGGATGAAGAGTTGAGCCTCTCATTTTGATAGTGACAGTAAAGAGTTCCTCCATAGGGCAAACGATCAGGTGTTCCATTGGGTGTGGGAGTCGTAGAGGTGATGTTCTTTAGAGGTTTAACTTCCACTCTTAGGGAGATAGTGGACGTTATTCCTATAGCACATACTATTAAGCTAGGCACCTAGAGTACGCCAGTGTTGATAGAGTCCTCAATACAGAGACTGGGTGGTATAAGACAATCAAATTCTATGGCTCAAGTGATGATGATATGATTTCAGCAGATCAGTGGTTGAGAGACACCATGAGGACTTTGAGGTAGTTTTAGCTTACCCAGAGGGTAAGTTAGAGTATTTTACCACTTTGCTCAAGGAGATACAATCGATTGGTGGAAGACTATAGAGATGGCTATACAACCATAGTTGACTACATTGGATTAATTCCTAAACAACTTTAGAGGTGAGTGTATCGACAAGGAACACATAGTTGATTTGAGGATGCAATTCTCCCAGTTATTTTTGGGAGACCGCTTAGTGTACGAGTACGAGAGATTCCCTTGTGGTGCAAGAGGTTCCTTGAAGACTTATATTGATATACATGAGCAGTTGGTGGTGGACTAGCCTAGGGTATTTCTAGAGTTGACACGGCAAGCTAAGGCCTTGGAGAGTGTATAGAATATGAGGAAGACTTTACTAGACGATTCAGACATGCCAAGTATGAGGACTCATATGCCAATAAACCTATCTCAATCAGTGACAAAGAGGACCAGAAGTTCGTGAGAATAGAGAAGAGTGACTTCAATTTTGTCACTATAATAGAGTCAGAGCTCAAATGTAGGGTCTCGTAGGAGAACACCAACTTCATCGTCTGTCATGAACTCTAGAGGTTCTGGTAGACTTTTAAGGTATCCAGAGTGTGAGCATTGTAGAAAATTAAGGAAAATGCTTCAAGCTTTCTAGTAAGTACTATATATACGGATCCTTGCACATATAGTGAGGTATTTCCCTAGTTCAGATATCGATGTCTTAGCTTGACTTAGGGAGCAACCCAAGTGGTTCAGTAAAGCAGAAAGCTTACCTATAAGGGTGTTGGTTCTATGCTCGAGCTGGAGAGTAGAGGAGAAAACTAACATATTCTTGATTTGATGGTACACGATCTTTTTTGTTAGATTGTAAAGAGGCAGGGTCTAGTCATTGATATCACATATGAGATACCAGGTATGTTTTCAGATGTCTTAGTTTTTTCATGTTGCATCAATAGGCATAAGTGCATGCATTATTTTGTATTGTCAAATGATCTAGCCTGGAAAATTATTTTTATAGAGGATCTTAGCATGAATATCCAAGTGTCGAGTTGGTGGATATTAGCATAATAGGTAAAGTTTACTTTAGAGATTCTTTAAGAGTCGTAGGTTCAGAGGATTATGAATAGATGGTTGTCCCTTATTGAGTTGAGGCCCAACTCTAAGAAAATATTGAGCCACATAATCTAAAATCCTTGTCTATTCCGTTAGGGAGACATTTGTGTGGTTGTTAAGGTTAGAGATTAATATGTCTTGTATTGCTAGAAGAGGGTTTATATGATCGACCCATAGAGATTTAGTAACCCCAAGTTTAACATTAAAGATAATAATTTTCATGAGATTGTTAAGAATACCCAGGTCTCTCTAGCCAGTATGTTGAACACCTTGTTCCTATAAAATTTAGGATATACCTCAGCTAGTGCCAATGTACTTCAGTTGATAACTAGGCGCAGATGCCCCAAATACTCTTAAGAATTAAATTAGCAGGGTGTATGTTCTGATACAGTAGTTTCAGATCTCACCCTGAGTTTTAAGGTACTATAGGTAAGTTAATAAGTTGTAAGTCTCGAGGTACAGTAAACCCTCTAACATCACTAGGTTTTCTTCATACATGAACAATAAGTGAATTATCTAATTGAGCTAAGCCCTGTCAGTAGTGTCTTTATGTTGGGATATGAGCACGAGTTATATATCACACATAGCTATATGCAGCGTAGCGTAATATCACATATTTTAGTGCTTCAGATTAAAGGAAATCAAGTATGTTAAACATCATTGGATTAGCATTAGTCATCATAGGGTAGCTCTATGATGGTAAGCGTTAGCGAGTACGAGAAGTAGAGTATCAAAACCCTTAAGTCAGAGTACGATTTCATGAGATATCTGCTTTGTCATGTAGGCTCTCTAGGAGAGCTAGAAGTTGCTAATTTCGTTGGGTGAGTGGCTGATTTTCTGTTGTGGGTACCTTAGATGTCGTATTACATGGAAGAGCGTACGTGATCCGCAAGAAAAATGAGAAATAGTCAGATAGAGTGCATAAGTATTGAATCATAGTTACGTGATAACTCTCCAAAAGTGTTATTCTTAGTAGCCTTTTTCACCTAAGTTTAGTTTGAACTTGAGCATTTTAGGAGCATTCTAGGATCATATTTGTTTAATTTTACATATTTTGCATATTGAGAATTTTGTGGGTTGTCTAGGCCTAAAGTTAAATTTTGTGCTGCAAAAC
The DNA here is from genome assembly GCF_006381635.1 of Hibiscus syriacus. Taxonomy (NCBI): domain Eukaryota; kingdom Viridiplantae; phylum Streptophyta; class Magnoliopsida; order Malvales; family Malvaceae; genus Hibiscus; species Hibiscus syriacus. The sequence continues at coordinate 63,136 of NW_024061878.1, read as the reverse complement.
TGTTACACTAATGTTGTAGCATTGTTGGAGATATTGAGTTGATGTTGCATCAGTCAATGAATCTCTAGATGGTTAAGATAACTTTCTGGATAAGACGACTGGCTTGAGCGGCTGTCATGGGCTAGAAACCACCTGAAACGTGAAGCAATCTATTGGAGGAAGAAAATTTCCGCAAATATATAAATGGGAGTACTTTGCAAGCTAGGAGGATGATTGGAAGCCATTAGAAAAGTACCCATTTTCCACATTACTCCTTTTTACGCCATGAAATCTTAAGTCCTCTTGCTAGGGATTGCTACAACATAAGAAGAGCTCATTGAGCATCGTCGATAGTTAGTAGATCGCCATTCAATGCATTCTATTGACAGAATGAGTGACTTGGATATTCTTTAAACTTTGTGGATGACATTTTGGATTAATTATTTTATGTTTATTTTTTTTCTACTTTTATGTGATTTTTGCTTAATGATTACTAGTAGAAATATTAGTGATTAAATGTATGCTATTTTCAGTTATTTTTTAAAAATATATTTGATTGATTTATTATTCACTTTTGATAGCATTGATATTGCTGAGTAGCAGTGTGTATGTTGAATAGTGTACATCCAATGGTTTAGGTTTGTTAATACTTTGAATCCTTTAATTAATGAAAGTTGATTAGAGTATTTCAAAGGGTTTTAATCATTGCTAATCGCATAGAGGTAGTATGCTTTACTTACCTGAAATATGATTTGCATTTTATTATTCCTTGCTATTGGATTGTCGGGATGCCATTCTTTGTAGTGTTGTAATATGACCTGATGTTTCTTATTTTGATTTTTATATCCTTTAAATAACATCTCTTTATACCCATAATTTCTTTAATACTATATTCTAATGAAAAATATTTTTCTCCATGTGGATATGATATTTGTAGCTCTTTGAGCTACCACTTTATTACTTAGGAATTGGGGTACTTGCACTTAAGCTATAGCATTTAACATAGCATCATTATATAGCAAAAACATAGAGATCAACGTTAGGAAGTTGAGAATCTCCATCGCATCTTCAATAGTCAACAACAAAAACCATGTTGGCAAGTGTCATAAGATCTCGGGTATAAGGTGACGAGCTACTTATGTTTAGTAAGTAAAAAGAGGTTATCGAGTTATGCAATGAGTTAACTCGATTAAGTAAGGTTAGCCAAAGAAGGATTTAGTGATGTAGTTGTTTCGTGGAGTAACATTCTCCTTGCGTAATGTTCTAATTATTTAGTGTTAGGATAACTAGAGTAAGACTTAAAGGTTTTGCGCTTCTCGAAGGTTGTTTTTTAAGGATGGAAAAATTAGTACCCTATAAAAATGGGGTTATTTAGATCATTTTGTGAGTTGCTAAATTTCAAGTCATGTTTCAGGGGCTTCTTCAGTGAGAAGTAGGTTGATATGAGTTTAGGTGCTTAAAGATTTCTAACAGTTTGACCTAAGGATAGTTTGTTGCTTGGAACGAGTAAATTTCGAGGATGAAATTCATGAGAGAGTTGTAACACTCCCAAATTTTGGGCTAGTAATTTCGGGTTTACCCGAGAGGTAAGTGGACCCTGTGAATCCCATAATTTAAGTCGTTTTGATGAGTTGGGCTTAATTGGGTTGGACTTGGGCCCAATTAGCCATAAAAAGAGATTTTTGAATGGTACAAAATAATGAAGTATTAAATGTGCAATTCCACCCTTCTTAAAAGATGATGGCTTTTTGTAATACCCCAAACTTTGGTTAGTGACTAAAATATAATTTTCTAAAAGTTTAGTGTCTAAAATATAAACTTTGAAAAGTTTAAGGTCCAAAATGTAATTTTGAAAAGTTATATATAGTTTAGCACATAAATGAATAGTTTAGCCCAAAACAAGAATTTTCGTGGTAACACTACAAGAAAATATACCTTTAATGACACACGAACAATGACACACGCTAATTTATGACTTGCAAAAAAATTGTGTCATAAAAAATGTCATGTTTTTTAAAATCTGAACAATTTATGACTTACAATAATGTGTGTCATATTTAATAGTCATAATCCAAAAAATTTAGAAAACACATGGAGTACACTTTTCATTGTGAGTCATCTCTAAAAGTCATCTTTTAATTTATTTGAGTTTCTTCAACCCTTTTTGTATTACAGAGCCCACTCGAAGGCTGAAACTATCTCAAACCGACACCATGGGTTTAATAGACACGCCGACGATAACAGAGAATGGTTCAACACAATCCCACATCGCTGTAGAGCCGGTCGGTGATAATAAGAAGCCTCTGGCCTCCTCTAACAGAGCGCTGGAGCCTGAAGCAACGAAAAAGAGGAGGTCGAGTATACTCCCTATAGGGTAGGTACTCGCGTTATGTGCTGCTGGAGGGACGACAAGTATCATCCTGTCGAAGTTATCGAACGCCGCAAGATGTTTTTTTGAGCCTAATGATTATGAATATTACTTTCATTACACCGAGTGTAAGATTTCTGTTCTCTCTAGGGTTTTTAATTAAATCTAATTACTTTAGGTCTCTATTATTGGATTGAAAATTTTAGAATTATTTATGTTGGGAACTTTGGAAATTGTTATGTTTTTTTTTGTTATGGTGATGATAGTTAATAGGAGGCTAGATGAATGGGTGAAACTTGAATAGCTTGATCTAGATTCTGTGGAAACAGTTGTTGATGTTAAGGTTGAAGACAAGGTAAAGTTTCTTTTATAATGCCAAGCATTATATTTTAGTTTCTTCTCTATTGTGTTATGAGGGTGTATTTATGTGAAGATTTTGCTCATGGGGTTCTCAGGTTACAATCTTAAAAATGACTCGCCACCAAAAACGTAAGATTGATGAGACACACGTCGAGGTTGTAAGCAAATGCACACCTTTTGCTCGGTAATGTGTAAAGATCAGAGGCTAATTTGAAATTTCTACTTATTGCTTTTGTGAAATTCTGTTATATGTAACTGTATGTTGCTTTCTTTTCTACAGGGTCATGAAGAACTAGATGCTGCTAGCTTGCGTGAGCATGAGGAATTCACAAAGGTGAAAAATATTTTGACCATAGAACTTGGAAGATATGAAACTGAGACATGGTGCTTTCCCCCCTTTCCACCAGAATATAATGATTCATTGAAGCTGTACTTTTGTGAGTTTTGCCTCAACTTCATGAAATGCAAAGAGAAACTTCAAAGTCATATGGTGAGCTTTGCTTCAATGTAGTAATAAAAATTTCCCCTTATAATACTTAGGGTTGCATTAGTTTATAGTACCTTAATTGTTGACTATATTCTAGTTTCTTTATGGTAACCTTGAATATTGTAATGTGATTTTACTTTTTTTTAATCATGAATATAAGTTTTGTTTACCACATATTTTTGTTTTGTATGTTTTGGCCGAAAGTAACTGAGTGTCAAATGATTTGATAAGTGATGCCTGGCATTTCTTCTCTCCATGTATTTTGTGGATTGAAGTCAATGATATTGTCTTGGCAAGTGATACTTCTCATCTTGTTGCTGCTTTGCTTACTTTGTGCATAAGACAAGAATTATCCTTCTATCGATCCTCTGATACTATACAAATTATGTAGGTGTAGATCTCTGAGTCGAGGTTTTCCTCGTTTTCTTTCCTTTTTGTCCTAATTGGTTAAGATAGAAACAATTATGGGATGTGTAGTTTGCTTGCTAAACTGCAAGTACCTGGTTTTTATATATGATTGATTATCAATATATTTTTTTCTTTAAGTACCTGGAAATCATAAAAACTTAGTTAATGGTGCCAGTGTTATTCTTCATTTGTTTCCCAAATGGTTAAGAACGGAGCTTGTGTTTTAAGATCAGTATATGAAAAGAATAATCTTTATTCTCCATGTCTTCAATTAATATCTTAAATTGCATTCCCTGTAGTGTAATCGCCTATCTTATGACTTGATAGGATGGAATGTTGTACAGATGTAGGATATTGCTGCCTTGAAAAAAAAAAGCTTTTGGAAATTCTTGGTGATATATATTTGCGTGTGTGTGTGTATTGTCTTTGATTTTACCCCCATTTCTAATTGTTGCAAGTTACAAATGGGACAGACATAATCAATATTAACTCTCTGTTTAATTTTTACTCCGTAGAGGAAGTGTGATTTGAAGCATCCCCCTGGGGACGAAATATATCAAATTGGTACACTGTCAATGTTTGAGGTATATTCTTGAAAAGCTTTTACTGCAGCTACTTTCGGTTCCAAATCTCAAAAATGAAAAATGAAAAGTCTTTCCTCATTCTAGTTAAGTAAAATCTATATGATTCTACTTTTCTTTGAACCCACATTATTGCTTTTTCTTTTTGTAAGTTCAATTTTCGCTGTTTTTGGTTTTTACATAAAATCAAATGATCATAAGATTTTCTTGAAAGATATTTTGAAAAAAGGTGGTGTATTCTTTTTTCAACTTCCAATACAAGCATATAAATGTTTTTCACCATTTTTCGTTTTCTTTTTCCTATCCCTTTGTTGTGTTTTCCTGCTTAAACATATCTTGTTATAGAATGCAGCGGATCTTTGCTGAAATTGGTATTCCTTTGTTCAAATATTTTGAGACAGGTTGATGGCAAAAAGAACAAGGTTTATGGGTAGAATCTTTGTTATTTAGCAAAGTTATTCCTTGACCACAAGACCCTTTATTACGACATTGACCTATTTTTATTATATGTTTTGTGTGAATGTGATGATCAAGCTTTCTATATGGTTGGATACTTCTCCAAGGTAGCTTGTATGTTTTTGTTGCATATGATTTAATGCGGTATGGAGTTAAAATAAACCTTATAAGTCTGTGGTTGTTTTAATATTTTTTATTGCAATCTACTAACTATAATAGCATCATATAGGTGATTTGATTTATAGAACTTATTGTCTATCCGTGAATTATAGCATCATTACCGATAGTGTGTTAGTTAAAAACTTTGTAGTTCTAATATCCGGCTTTGCTTAAGATGTTGTGAATCTTTCTTATTTCTTAAATATATATATATATATATATATATGTATTTCATTGTTTACAGTATTTAGATTGCGTTACCCTAACATAAATAAATATATTAGCATTTTGAATCTAATCATACAGGAAAGCATTCAGAGGAATCCTATAATTTGGCATGTATCCTCACCCTTCCTCCATATCAAAGGAAAGGCTATGGAAATTTTTTGATTGCATTTTGTAAGCTCTATGCTTGCTATTTTTTTTATGATTTTCCCCTTGTGATCTATCCTTTGGAATTTCATCCTATCGGTTATTAACTAGAGCTTTATTGCTTATTTGTCTTCGTTTTGGACCACATCATATGAACTCTCAAAGAAAGAAGGTAAAGTTGGCACACCAGAAAGACCACTTTCCGACCTCGATCTGTTGAGCTACAGAGGGTACTGAACAAGAGTTCTTTTAGACATCTTGAACAAACATAAACGAAATATTTCCATCAAGGTATCACTACTGAAGCCATATATCAAGTCTAGTGGGTTGTGATTTATGCAATTTCTTCTACTTTATCAACTGTGAAAACTTTAATTCCATAATAAAGTTAAAAATATTGTCATACATCTCCTTTTTTTTTTCTTTTTCAAATTTTTAAAAATTTATTTTAATATATCCTAGAAGGGTATGCCTAGTAAACCTGCTAGTGGATTTCAAAAATTTGGTTAGCAGTGGATGTGCTGCTGATATGAGTGGTTGAGTAGACTAAAGCCTACACGGTAAATATTCTTGAGTTCAACTCAACTGGACCAAACTATCAGAAAATTAAGTTGCAAGTTTGATTAGGAAGACCTCATCTCCTATTCAATAATATATGAAAAGAGAAATTTTGAGATATTGGATTTGAAAATTAGAACATGCTAAGACTACTCAAACCACTTCAATTTGTCCTGCGGACATTAAATTGAATATGGGTATGTTTTCAGTCAAGCTTGTGTAGATTTTAAAGTGTGTGTGGTTGCTTTCACTTCAAAATGATTGGTGATCAGAGAATAGATAGGCCTACCTAGAAAATATAGACAATCATCCTTGAATAATATTACAACACTAGTGATTTTAGATCATCTTCCCATATCGAAAATATAAAAAAAATTATGAACATGATGCTAAAAACATGCATAAATTGATTGGTTTGATGATGCTTCTGTTTAGTGTGATAAATTATTATTCTTGTTTAGCTGAATGTTTATATCTACTATAAATTCTTGGTAAATTTTGGTTCAATTGGTCACTAAATTATTGACTATTTCCTACATGAACCTATTCACTGTAGGAACTTAATGATATGACAACCATAAAGGCTGAGGATATATTGACTACTCTTCAAAGTGTAGAACTGATACAATACAATAAGGGGCAACATGTTATATGTGTCGATCCAAGGTGTTGGATTGTCATCTAAAAGCTGCAGGTCGTGATCGTCATCTATGTTAGTAACCATGTTTAGAAAGTGTTTGCACGTATGGTTGATATACAACTTAAAAATGTGGAGTCCGTGAAAGTGCAATGTGAGGACGATATGTTTGGGTACGAGAGTTTCACGTACATAACTTGGGAAGATTTTGAAGTGGTTTTTACTGTGGCTGAGATGACTAGTTATGTGATTACTTGTTATATGATGTAAGTTCTTAATTTTAATTTTAGTAAAACATAATATATTTAATCATTTTAGTTTTTTTATGTTAATATATAGGGAACTTGTTTGAGGAAATCAAGAATGGGCCAAAACGAGATCATGGAATTTGCTTTCTGCCATCAGGATGTAAGGCGAAATTCAAAAATAGCGATGAGGCAAGTCGAAGCGTTGCAGATCGATTGTCTCTAATAAAGGAAAATGACATCGTCCTAGTGCCATATAATCCCGGGTTTGTTTTTTCATTTGATTATCAATATATTTTAGTAATTGTTTGTAGTGTCCCCGTTAGTCGGGAGGTACCGAGTGTGGATATTATGTTTTTAAGTTCATGAAAGAGATAGTCGAGAACGGGCTTGAAGTGCTGGTCAATAAGAATGTAAGGAAACTTTTATGATACACATCTGTCATATCATACATGCACATTAGTCATACAACTATCATATGGACTTGAAGTAGGATGCTATTCTAAACAAATTAATGCAAGTACCTGTTAGTAAGACTGAAAAATGTGAATTCGTGCCGTGATAATGTGTTGAAAACATTTTGATGTTTCGATATAACAAATTAAATTAAAAGAATTTTAATTTTGAAAATAATTTTTCTAAGCATATTTGATATATTAAATCGAATATCAAAATATTACTCAAAGTATTTCAAAGTTAATTTTAAATCCTTACTCAAGTGTAAAATTAAGTTTTAATCTTAAAATAATTTCAAAACGATTTTACAAAATATTTCGAACCATTTCAAAGCCAAAAATTACAGATTGCTCAGAGGGAACCAATTCCCCCCAAGAGGGTACCGAATCTCCCTGAATGGTTTGGCTTCGAGAATTTCAGTATGCTCGGAGGGAACCGATTTCCCCCAGGGGGTACCGATTCCCCCCACTATTCAACGGTCGAAATATTTGAATTATACACCTAGGGAACTGATTCCCCATTAGGGGTACCGGTTTCCCCCAAGCTCCAAGCAGAAATATTAATTGTTTTCACACTTAAACGGCTCCAAAAACTTCATTAATGATCCCCAACGTTCACAAGTGATTCAAGGTGTACTTAAGTAAGCTTAGAAGCCATTGATCAATAACAAGAAACATCAAGCAACTAGAACCAAGAGAGAATCAAAGAGAAAGCATCAAACCTCAAGTTTGAGCATTTCAAGCCTATCTTTCATTCAATATTCATTTTGCTTTCAAGAACACTTATTGTGCTCAATTGTATTCTTTCTTGAGTGTTCTTTTCTTTGTTCTAGAATTGTGCAAACAATCTACCTTGTGAGGATTTCCTTGTAAGTTTGCAAATTTGTATTGTTCTCTTTGGGAGAGAGTGTTCTCAAGAATTTGAGGTATAATTCTTGAGGGTTTGTAAGGTTACTCTTTGTCCTCAAAAGAAAGATAAATTAGTGAATTTGTGGAAAATCCTTAGTGTGGATAGCTAAGGTAGTGGACATAGACTTTGGTTGAGAAAGTCGAACCACTCTAAATCGTTGTGCAAATTTCTTTCAATTTTCTGCAAAAGCTTCTACAAAAATTTTAATTGCCAATTCACCCCCCTCTTGGCCATATTCGTCAATCGATTAACTCAACATAATGTATATAATTTATATGGGAAGTTTTACTAATTAAATGTGTAAAATTTATTTTTACATATACTTCAAAGAATGCATATGTAAAATTGGTCATTTTAGTACTCTTTGATAGTTACATACTTCATTTAAATAAGTATAAATTATATACTTATTTCATATTTTTTTCTTAGGTTGGCGATGGGAAGGAAGAATACACGGATGATGACATTGATGATATTCGCAAAGAATGGGTATCATATGTGGTAAACTTTATTATGCCGTGATATTTTGTATCGACATATGATTACAATATTTTTGATAACTTAATGTTAATATATTGTATGCAAATGGATTGCTTCTATATAATATGATATATATATTTAGTATTATGAGGCATTAAATGTGATTTATTTTGATTATTTGTCAATCTACAATATATATATATATATATATATATATAATTTACGACATACAATCACGACACACGAATGTGTGTCATCTTTTTTAACGACGTGTGCTTCAATGACACACAATGTAAGTCGTAAATGTAAGTCATAAATGCGTGTCATAAATTTATGACAAACAAATGTGTGTCATCTTCATTTATGACGGGGGCTTCAATGACGCGCAATGTGCGTCATAAATGCGTGTCATAAATGCACGTCATAGATTTATGACACATAATTGTGTGTCATCTGAGATTTATGACGGTGGCTTCAATGACGCTCATTTGTGTGTCATCTGAACCCATAGATGGCGCGCATTAAAGGGGTTTTTTCTAGTAGTGTAATCAGATTTTTGGTACGAGATTTGGTTTAAAAGCTATAAAGTGTTAAAGTTCGGTATAGAAATCGGATAATCGGATCGAGTTGGAATTTCATGAAAAGTTGAAGGATGTTGGATAAGGGTTGAAAATATTATTTCCATATTTTATATTTGAAAAACTTAGCACAATTGGTGTAATCGTTAAGATTTGGCAGAAGAATGAATTGTAGTGACTAAAATGTAATTTTTGAAAATTGTATGGGCAAAGTACAAACTCAAAGCCAAATTGATTCATCTTTGACTAAGGAATATTTTAATGGAAAATTTTGTAATGGAAATTGGTAGATATCAAGTTCAATTAATGGTATTTTGGGGATTTCTCATTAATAGAATTTTAAATTCAATTAAATTAGTTTAAATGCCATGTGTAATAGGAAAATTATTAGAAAAATCAAGACTTCGTCTTCCCCATTAGCTTGCTACCGTGAACCCCTAAAAGGTGAGAAAAAAATTTCTTTTCATTTTTTGAGCTATTTTAGTAGGATTTTAGATTAAGTTGTGTAATAAAAAATGTTCTCCATTGAAATCTCTATCATTTGGTATAAGAAATTCATGCCAAGCGTGCTTGGATGTTGAGATTTGGTGAATAGGGTTTATGTGTTTTGAAGATTTTATGAAGGATTATTATGCTTTTGGTATTGGAAATTAATTATAAGGAAAGAATGATTATTAAAATCATGTGTAGAAGTTTATATTAATTTAGGCCAATTTAGGGTTTATGGAGAATTGATGGATTTTGATTTAATTGGTTGTTGTGGTGATTAGAAATGCATGAATTTGATGTAAGGAAGATAAATTCATGCTTGAAATTTAAGGAAAAGTTTGTTCCATGTATATAGTGATGTTCGACCATAGAAAAGCAATTAGGGGAAATGTTGAAAATTTTCCTATGGTCTAGAATGATATTAGAAGAGTTCTATGTGAGTTCGAGATCAATTTGGAAGCTTGAAATAGAAAAAGAGTTAGTTTACATGTTATGAGAATTATGGGACTTAAATATGTAAATGTAATACCCCAAATATTAGTTCAGTGACTATATTGAAAGGATTTATAATTTGGGGGATTAAATTCAATAAATGGTAAATTATAAGAAAATGATTTAGAAATTGTGTTTAAGACCAATTAGCAAGAATGAAAGAATGAATGGGGTATTTTGGCCCTTTAGAGAGAAATGAATTTAAAATTCATTTTTAATTAGGGTATTAAAGAAAAAGGGGAAAGTTGAAACATACACTAAACAATCTTCTCATCTCATTCTTTCTAGTGACCGTACTCTCTCTATAGCCAAAGGTAAGACTTCATTTAACTAGTTTTTCCATTAGTTTTTGATTTGGTTTTGAAACCTTAAGTGATGTGGACGCTTAAGGAAGGGTAAGAGAGAATTAAAACTAAGAGATGAAGGATTTATTTAAGATTGAAGAAAATGGGTTTTTGAATGATATGTTGAAATATGAGTTTTTATTGGGGTTTACAAGTATATTTGACTTGTTAAATAAGTAAATAAGAGATTAAAAACATGTTAGCAAAAGTAGTATGATTCTTAGTTTGAGATGTTCTTTGCAGAATTTAAATGTTATAAGAAGCTAAATGGAGGAAAGTTAGCTGGGTTAAGTGATGTTAAGTTTAATGGTATTGTTTAAGGTAAAAGTAAGAGATTTGATTGAAAATTTGGTAAAAATCGAACTGAAAAATGGAAAAATATGGTAGGGCTATCGGTACTAGAAGAACAGTATTGATACTATAGGTTTAAATTTGAAGAATTACGATGAACAATATCAATATTGATGTAATTAGTATCGATACTGATGTGGATATCAATACTAAGAGAAAGGTATCGATACCATGGATTCCAGAATACAGAAATAGTATCGATACTAGAAGGGAGTATCAATACCATAGTATAGAAGTATCGCGGTAGGAGTACCGATACTATTGAGCCTAAAATTGTAAGATAGGCTAAAATTCTAATAGAAATTGAAAATAATAGTACTTTTGAGTATTATTAAAGTATAAATGTTAGAGAGTATACTAACATTGGTATGGTATGTGTACTTAATGGATGCTTGTGTAGATCATAACCAAGCTCCCGAGTCAAGCAAGAAAAAGGGCAAGGATAAAGTTGCTGAGTAATTGGGTGTCATTACAGCATACTAAGAGGGTATATCCGGTGAGTGCATTTATTGTATTTATATGAGATGAGAAGGACTCGTAATGAGCCAACTTAGAATGTTTTGATTTAATGTATGTTTTACAATATTTAATATACTTTCATTACACGTATGGAAATGATATTATGAATAAGTTTTAGAGTATGAACTCCTCTAAAATGAATGAATAAATGAAAATGCATAACGGTGTATTATTGACATAAAGGTTCCATAAATGAAAATGCAAAATGGTGCATTATTGGCAGAAAGGTGCATGTAATAAAAATTAAATGCATAACGGTGCATTTTGGCATAAATGTGCCACTCCTGGTTTAACTAAAAAGGTTTTAAATGATTTTAATGGAGTATACAAATTATTTCATATTTGATAGTCATGATATGCTTATGTATGAACTGTAGTTCATTTACAGTATTATGGCTCACTAAGTAAATATTGTGTGTTGATTTCACGCATAGGTAAAGCAAAGACTAGCCGAGTAAGGAGTGCAGCAGTAAGTATATCATCAATTTAAGGTTGACTCGTCAGTAACAATAGGACAATCATGTTTATTTTGAAAAGTAACTGGCATGTAATTAAATTCAATAAAAATGCTTTGGAATGTAATTAAAGTTATAAATTTTTGGTAATATGTTACAAAGAATGTTTTATTTTTATATTAATTGTTTTGTTTTGTTTTTGAAACAAAATTTTATAGTTTTATAAATAAGAAAATGTTTTTTGAAAGTCATGTGACACTTGTGACTTGTGTACAGAAACGTGTACATGAAATGGGTGTTACATTTATTGGTATCAGAGTCAGGTTTAGCCGATTCTCGGCCAAAATGGTTTTATTTAAAATTAGGAAAAGGAATTACATGCCATTAAGATTGTCAAGGTTACTAATATGGTGTCATTAAAGTGTGAGTGATAACACTCCTTACTAACTGTAGTGTTACTATTATGTATGTTCTAATAGATGTCAGAATCTTCAAACTCGTGAAGAGCGGGGGGGGAACAAGAAATTAGAGAAGGAATTGGTAGCGAAAGTTACGGGGCTAATAGTGAACAACCGATTCCATCTGAAAATGCTAGTGCACCTGTACAGCAAGGGATGTTGGTGCCTAAGTTTAGAGCTTTTTTACAAGCTCTCGACACCATATTGACCCGATTGTAACCTCCTGCACCTCCTCTGCTTCTCTAGCATCGAGGATGTTGATCCCAAAAGAGCTGAAGATTTTTGGAACTCTAAAGTTTCAGGGAAAAGAGGATGAGAGTCCTATAGAGGCTGACTTATGGCTAAATGATGTTATAATAATGCTTGAAAGTATTCACTGCTCGAATTCTGAAAAGATGGGTGGAGTTGTATATGTACTTAGGAGATCAGCTCGAGTACGGTGGTTAAATAATACAATGTATTCATCACCGGAACAAGTGACCTGGCAGTTCTTCCTGGAGGAATTTTAGAACAAGTATGTTGGTGAACAGTTTAGACGGGTGATGCTACTGAAGTTCCTTAATTTAAAACATGGTGAGCGAGCCGTACATGAGTACGAGGCGGAATACAATAAGTTGCCATTTTGCTACTGAGGTAGTTACCAATGAGGCTTGATGTGATTGGTTCATAGAAGGTTTGAGGCCAAAGTTGAAAGAGATGATGTTGGCTTTGAACTTGCCTAGTTTGCTAGAAGTTATAAATAGAGCCAAGGCTATTGAAAGAGATCAAGAGGAGACTGTGGTAGCGGAGCAGAGTATATAGAGGGAAAAGAGTTAGAACATCTTCCACTCCCCATCATGCTAAGAGGTAAGGGCTCGAGTTCCCGATATATTGATAGAGATGTTTCTGCTGTAGCTTCGCAGAAAACTAAATAATCCAGTCTTTTGCTGGTAGCTCGGGTAGAGCACTTGGAGAAAGAACTGCATGTCAAACATGTGGTAAATTGCATCGTGAAGTATGCAGTCTTCTCAGTGGATCTTGATTCCAATGTGGCGAGACTTGTCATTTTGCCCGAGGAGTTACTGGGATTACCTCTAGATCACGAGGTTAAGATTGAGGTTTACTCGGGTACCAAACCTATTTCAATGGCTCTATATCGAATGGCTCCAACGAAGTTAAGAGAATTAAAATCCCAATTGCAAGAGTTACTCAATAAGAGATTTGTAAGATCCAATGTTTCTCCTTAGGGAGAACCTGTGCTATTTGTGAAAAAAAAGAACGGGACACCAGTGTTCTCTAAGATAGATTTGAGATTGGGATACCACCAATTAAAGCTAAAAGATGATGATATTTCAATGATAACTTTTCGGACATGGTATGGACACTATAAGTTTGTGGTGATGCCATTTGGATTGGCTAATGTTCCTGCAGTATTTATGTACTTGATGAACCGAGTATTCCAACCTTATTTGGATCAATACGTGGCGGTATTATAGATGATATTTGGTGTATTCAAAGTAAAGAGAGGAACATGATGTTCATCTTCGAGTGGTTCTTCAGATACTTCGAGAAAAGAAGTTGTATGCTAAATTGTCCAAGTTTGAATTTTGGTTAGCTAAGATTGCTTTCCTTGGTCATATAGTCTCCGAAGAAGGCATAAGAGTAGATCCTAAAAAGATCCACGCTATACTGGACTGGTAACCCCCAAAGAATTTTTATTAAGTTCAGAGTTTCTTGGGCTTTAATGGTTATTATAGACAGTTCTTGAAGAACTTCTCAATGTTAGCTTTGCCGCAATCTAAGTTATTACCGAAATATGTGCCTTTGATTGGATGAAGAAATGACAAGAAGTTTTGAAATGTTAAAAAGAATGTAACAGAGGCCCAGTGCTCGTACAACCTGAGTAAGGTAAAGACTATGTAGTCTTTAGTGATGCATCTCATAATAGGTTGGGATGTGTGCTCAAGCAAGATGGAAAAGTCGTGGCTTATGCCTCAAAACAGTTGAAAACTCACAAGAGAAATCACCCGACATGACTTGAAATTAGTAACGGTTGTTTTGCTTTGAAAATTTGGCGTCATTATTTGTATGGTGAGCGTTGCCATGTTTATACGAATCATAAGAGTCTAAAGTACTTGTTGAATAAAAAAGAACTGAACTTCAGACAGAGAATATGGATTGCACTTTTAAAAGATTATGATTTGATAATTGATTATCATCCCGGTAAGGCTAATGTAGTAGCAGATGCGCTTAGCCGAAAGACTTTTCTCACTCTACGGGCTTTGGAAGCACGTATGTATTTAAAAAATGGTGTCTTGATTACTGAACTTAAATTAAAGTCGATGCTTTTGGATTGGAAAAAGAGCTGCAAGGTCAAGATGAGAAATGCTTGGCGATGATGGCACAAGTAGAAAAAGAAGATTTCAAAGACTTCGAAATGAGTGTTGATGGATGTTTAATTATTGTGGAAGACTTTAGGGCATGATTTTAACTTTGATTCATACATGTGATGATAAAAATCATCTAGAAATGGATATGTACAATTCGCATAGCTAGGGTTTATGGAAAATTGTTGAATTTGGATTGATTTTAATATGAGAATGATTGGAATTGCATGAAATTGATGTTAGGATCTTGAATTCATGCTTGGATTTGGATGAAATCGTGCCCTAATGCTTTAATTAGGTTCGATCAAAGAGGAATAAAAAGGGTAAATTATACAAAAATTCCTAAGATCTAGAATTGATATTATAATGTTTCTACATACTTGGAATGTGAATTGGATCAATTTGGAACTTTGTGAAAGAATATGAACCATTTCATAGATTTTGAGAATTTTAGGGGTCAAACTATAAATGTTTAATAATTGATGTACTATGCTAGATTTTAAGATTAAAATATTGATTTTGAAGTTAAAATGTTGTTTGGACCAATTTGCAAATTTAGAAAAGTTTGGAACTAAGTCACGAATATTAGAAATTTTAGGAGTTGAATGGCAATTATGTAAATGTGAATGTAGTAGATTGACTATATTGTTATAATGTTGGAATCTGGAGTATTGGATTTAAATTCAGTAAAATGGCAAAGAACCATTTTGAATAAATTGGGAAGTTGGGATGAATTATAAAGAAATCATAAATTGTGGTTGAAATGTAAAGTTGGTGAAAGTTATGTGATTTAGGGATAAATATCAATATATGGAACTGAAATATCATTTTGAAAATGTTAAGGATGATATTGAGTTGTGAAGTGATTTTTATATCGAAAAGTATCAAATATAATTTTATTGATGTTTTAATATTGGATTTTACTTATGTTGGTACGATACTAACATATGCTTTGAATATATGTGTTGTGTATATTATTTTATATAGACTGTGATAAATCTGATCAAAACAAATTGAAAGTAAAGGATGAAGTACGAAAGTAAAGGATATACACGTTAAAGGTTTGATAGTGAGGCTAATAAGGTGAGTGCATTCTTACTTAATTTTATATTATATGATTGAGGAAGACTTACGATGAGTCAACCTCAGATAATTTTAAGGGAAAACGATTTGAATTAAATTATGGAATATTTTCATATTGTTTATTGAAAATAATTTATGGATGATTTCGGGTATGAACAACCCAATGTACTAATTTTTGATAAATAATATTTGAACATGTCGATATTGTAACACCCATAACCCGTATAATTATACCTATACAGATTATAGATGTCACCTGAATTTCTAAAACCATTACCAATTATAAGCGATTTAAAATTTATTTTCTTAAAATAGTAATTGATATTATAAAAATATCATATCATACAAATTATGTTTCGTTATAAAAAATTTAATTCAAAAGATTTTTTGAATAGTGAATAATGAACAGTAACAGTGAACAATACCCGTGAACAGGCGGTATTTTCAAACAAGACGGCATTACTACAAACTCGTAGTGTCTATAACGTGTCCTGAAAACTATCTTGGGAACATCTTCCTCTTTAAAATTTAACTAGTGGTATCCCATTCGAATATCAATTTTAGAAAACATTACTGCTCCTTTTAAGCTGATCGAACAAATCAACAATCCTTAAAATAGGATTTGTTCTTGATAGTTACTCTGTTTAACTATCGATCATTTATGCAAAATCGCACATATCCATTTTTTTATAAACAACACCGGTTCACCCCAATGTGAACTACTCGGGCTAATGCATCCTCAATCTATCAATTCTTACAATTAGTTCTTTATTCTCATAACTCACAACCATTCGATACGAACCCATAAATACAGGATTAATGCCTTGATAACCATCAATATTAAATTCCACCTCTCAATCTGGTGGTAACCCATAATAATAAATCTAAAAAGACTTATGGAAATTCCCAAGTAATGAAATATCATACGATCTTACTTCAGATACTTGAGTATCTATCACCTTATCTAGAAAAGTTATGCATCCTTTTAATATCATCTTAAATGCAACCATTGCTGATATCACGTTGTGATGATTTCACTTTTTCATCAATCATTAAAATTCTTAACTTCTCCGCATTTTTCTAAATTAATCGCTTCTTGCGACCATTAATCCAACCGTAATGCAGAAACAACCAAATCATGATCAAAATGATCTAAAACTCGTTAATGATAATCCCATAATATTCACCATTAACATAAACTCCTGAATCTTTATCGAACATTTACTATTTCTCCGACTAACACTTGTATCATGACCGTGACCTACGGGTCTTCCGCTATAATATCACTCGATATCAAGTAGAATTGAATATTTCTACTTTGGAATTCCTTCTTTCATTCAAAGAAAATATGTATAATTTTTTCCAAATCCAAAATAATGTTTTCGAATAGTTGAAACATTTTCCATCTCAAATGAAAGTCTAAATGTCCACATTGTTCAATAAGAAAACTTGATAAATTTGTAGCAATAGCTTCATAGCAGTTAATGCTAAAATTACAGTATCAAGCAAATTTACTATTTTTTCCTCTCCCTAGGAATCTGACACTTTTCAAGTTCTTGAGAATCCATCTCAATCTAAACACTATTTCATTGCAGCATGGAAGGTTAAACAATAAAATTTCGCATATTTACCTTCACAAGGTAACTCTATCCAGTTTTATGGACTTGATATCAATTCTCTATCTAACTCATAACCATTTGATTCACTAAAAACTCAACTTTCTGTAAACTTTTAGCGGACAACTTATTACCGCTTATTCATTTCCTCTTACTCAATCAACAATGATTTAAACAATTTAATGCTTTGCTTAAATATTTCTCACTTATTTAAGCTTACCAGGAGAACCTTAGAATCATCAATAGATTCAGAAATCTCCTATGGATCCTCATCCGATTCAACTTTTCTTGTAATCCATTCAAACTTTTTAATCGATTCTTCCCATTCAAAATCTTCATTAAAACTAGAGCATTTCTTCCACACAATGGAGAAAAATCCCTTACAACATCGACTCTTCTAAGGTGTTTTACATAGGTCATATCGGTCCCTTTTTGGTCGATTTCAATATCGACTTTCTTTCAACAATTTCGACTTTCTTCCTTTATCTATCATTTCCAACTTCTGAACATAGTCAGAATCATCATACATTAATAAAGAATAACTTACTCCCTATAGGCATCACAATATATATTCAACTATCAGTAACTTTTGACATCCTAGTGGCAGTATACACTTTAACTCAAAACAACCTCGGTTTAGTCCTAGAATCGGCTAAACCTGTAGATGATGCTAATAAATGTAACACCCATAACCCGTATAATTATACCTATACAAATTATAGATGTCACCCGAATTTCTAAAACCATTCCCAATTATAAGTGATTTAAAATTTATTTTCTTAAAATAGTAATTGATATTATAAAAATATCATATCATAAAAATTATGTTTCTTTATAACAAATTTAATTCAAAATATTTTTATAAATAATGAACAGTAACAGTGAACAATACCCGTGAACAGACAAATTTTTTAAACCAGACGACATTACTACAAACTCGTAGTGTCTATAACTTGTCCTGAAAACTATTTGGAACATCTTCCCTATTAAAATTTAACTGGTGATATCCCATTCGAATATCAATTTTAGAAAACATTACTACTCCTTTTAAGCTGATCGAACAAATCATCAATCCTTAAAATAGGATATTTGTTCTTGATAGTTACTCTATTTAACTATCAATCATTATGCAAAATCGCACATATCCATTTTTTTATAAACAACATCGGTTCACCCCAATGTGAACTACTCAGTCTAATGCATCCTCAATCTATCAATTCTTGTAATTGGTTCTTTATTCTCTAAACTGAATCACAACCATTCGATACGAACCCATAAGTACAGGATTAATGCCTTGATAACCATCAATATTAAATTCCACCTCTCAATCTGGAGGTAACCTATAATAAATCTAAAAAGACTTATGGAAATTCCCAAGTTATGAAATATCATACGATCTTACTTCAGATACTTGAGTATCTATCACCTTAGCTAGAAAAGCTATGCATCCTTTTAATATCATCTTAATCGTAACCATTGCTGATATCACGTTAGTGATGATTTCACTTTTTCATCATCATTGAAATTCTTAACTTCTACGCATTTTTCTAAATTAATTGCTTCTTGCGACCATTAATCCAACCATAATGCAGAGACAACCAAATCATGATCAAAATGATCTAAAACTCGTTAATGATAATCCCATAATATTCACCATTACATAAACTCCTGAATCTTTATCGAACATTTACTATTTTTTCGACTAACACTTGTATCATGACCGTGACCTACGGGTCTTCCGCTATAATATCACTCGATATCAAGTAGAATTGAATATTTCTACTTTGGAATTCCTTTTCATTCAAAGAAAATCTGTATAATTTTTTTCCAAATCCAAAATAATGTTTTCGAACAGTTGAAACATTTTCCATCTCAAATGTAATTCTAAATGTCCACATTGTTCAATAAGAAAACTTGATAAATTTGTAGCAATAACTTCATAGCAGTTAATGTTAAAATCACACTATCAAGCAAATTTACTATTTTTTCCTCTCACTAGGAATCTGACACTTTACAAGTTCTTGAGAATCCATCTCAATCACTATTTCATTGCAGCATAGAAGGTTAAACAATCCATTTTCGCATATTTACCTTCACAAGGCAACTCTATCCAATTTTATGGACTTGATATCAATTCTCTATCCAACTCATAACTATTTGATTCACTAATAACTCAACTTTCTGTAAACTTTTAGCGGACAACTTATTACTGCTTATCCATTTCCTTACTCAATCAACAATGATTTAAACAATTTAATGTTTAGCTTAAATATTTTTAACTTATTTAAGCTTACCTGGAGAACCTTGAATCATCACTAGATTCAGAAATCTCCTATGGATACTCATCCGATTCACTTTTCTTGTAATCAATTTAAACTTTTTAATCGATTCCCCCATTCAAAATCTTCATTAAAAACTAGAGCATTTCTTCAACACATTGGAGAAAAATCCCTTACAACATCCACCCTTCTAAGGTGTTTTACATAAGTCATGTCGGTCCTTTTTTTGTTGATTTCAATATCGACCTTCTTTTCAACCATTTCGACTTTATTTCCTTTATCTATCATTACTGGCATCTGAACATAGTCAGAATCATCATACATTAATAAAGAGTAACTTTACTCCCTATAGCCATCATCACAGTATATATACAACTATCAGTAACTTTTGACATCCTATTGGCATATATACACTTTTTAACTCAAAACAATCTCGGTTTAGTCCTAGAATCGGCTAAACCTGTAGCTCTGATGCTAATAAATGTAACACCCATAACCCGTATAATTATACCTATACAGATTATAAATGTCACCCAAATTTCTAAAACCATTACAAATTATAAGCGATTTAAAATTTATTTTCCTAAAATAGTAAACGGTATTATAAAAATATCATATCATACAAATTATATTTCTTTATAAAAAATTTAATTTAAAAGATTTTTTATGAATAGTGAACAGTAACAGTGACAAGTGCCCGTGAACAGACGGCATTTTTCAAACCACACGGCATTACTACAAACTCGTAGTGTCTATAACAAGTCTTGAAAACTATCTTTGGAACATCTTCCTCTTTAAAATTTAACTGGTGATATCCCATTCGAATATCAATTTTAGAAAACATTACTACTCCTTTTCAGTTGATCGAACAAATCATCAATCCTTAAAATAGGATATTTGTTCTTGATAGTTACTCTATTTAACTATCGATTATTTATGCAAAATCGCACATATCCATTTTTTTATAAACAACACCGATTCACCCCAATGTGAACTACTCGGTCTAATACTCCTCAATCTATCAATTCTGGCAATTGGTTCTTTATTCTCTTAACTCAATCACAACCATTCAATACAAACCCATATAGGATTAATGCCTTGATAACCATAAATATTAAATTCCAACTCTCAATCTTGAGGTAACCCATAATAATAAATCTTGAGTATCTATCACCTTAACTAGTAAAGCTATGTATCCTTTTAATATCATCTTAATCGCAACCATTGCTGATATCACGTTAGTGCTGATTTCACTTTTTCATCAATCATTAAAATTCTTAACTTCTCCAAATTTTTCTAAATTAATCGCTTCTTGCGAATATTAATCCAACCTTAATGCAGAGACAACCAAATCATGAGCAAAAGGATCAAAAACTATTTAATCATAATCCCATAATATTCACCATTAACATAAACTCCTGAATCTTTATCGAATATTTACTATTTTTCTGACTAACACTTGTATCATGACCATGACCTATGGGTCTTCCGCTATAATATCACTCGATATCAAGTAGAATTGAATATTTCTACTTTGGAATTCCTTATTTCATCTTAAGGAAATCTGTATAATTTTTCCAAATCCAAAATAATGTTTTCAAACAGTTGAAACATTTTCCATCTCAAATGAAAGTCTAAATGTCCACATTGTTCAATAATCTTTCCTTTATCTATCATTTCCGACATCTGAACATAGTCAGAATCATCATATATTAATAAAGAGTAACTTTACTCCCTATAAGCATCATCATAGTATATATACAACTATCAGTAACTTTTGACATCCTAGTGGCATGTATACACTTTTTAACTCAAAACAAACTCGGTTTAGTCCAAGAATCGGCTAAACCTGTAGCTCTGATGCCAATAAATGTAACACCCATAACTCGTATAATTATACTTATAAGATTATAGCTGTCACCAGAATTTCTAAAACCATTCCCAATTATAAGCGATTTAAAATTTATTTTCTTAAAATAGTAATTGATATTAAAAGTATCGTATCATACAAATTATGTTTCTTTATAACAAATTTAATTCAAAATATTTTTTATGAATAGTGAATAGTGAACAGTAACAGTGAACAATACCCGTGAACAGACGGCATTTTTCAAACCAGACGGCATTACTACAAACTCGTAGTGTCTATAACGTGTCCTGAAAACTATCTTTGGAACATCTTCCTCTTTAAAATTTAACTGGTGATATCCCATTCGAATATCAATTTTAGAAAACATTACTACTCCTTTTAAACTGATCAAACAAATCATCAATCTACAAAATAAGATATTTGTTCTTGATAGTTACTCTGTTTAACTATCGATCATTTATGCAAAATCGCACATATCCATTTTTTTATAAACAACACCAGTTTACCCCAATGTGAACTACTCAGTCTAATGCATCCTCAATCTATCAATTCTTGTAATTGGATCTTTAGTCTCTTAACTCGATCACAATCATTCGATACGAACCCATAAATACAGGATTAATGCCTTGATAACCATCAATATTAAATTCCACCTCTCAATCTGTAGGTAACCCATAATAATAAATGTAAAAAGACTAATGAAATTCCCAAGTTATGAAAATATCATACGATCTTACTTAAGATACTTGAGTATCTATCACCTTAGCTAGAAAGCTATGCATCCTTTTAATATCATCCTAATCGAACCATTGATGATATCACGTTAGTGATGATTTCACTTTTCATCAATCATTAAAATTCTTAATTTCTCCGCATTTTTCTAAATTAATCTTCTTGCGACCATTAATCCACCCTTAATGCAGAGACAACCAAATCATGATAAAAATGATCTTAAAATCGTTAATGATAACTCCATAATATTCACCATTAACATAAACTCCTGAATCTTTATCGAACATTTACTATTTATCCGACTAACACTTGTATCATGACCGTGACCTATAGGTCTTTCGCTATAATATCATCGATATCAAGTAGAATTGAATATTTCTACTTTGGAATTCCTTATTTCATCTTAAGGAAATCTGTATAATTTTTTCCAAATCCAAAATAATGTTTTCGAACAGTGAAACATTTTCCATCTCAAATGAAAGTCTAAATATCCACATTGTTCAATAAGAAAACTTGATAATTTTGTAGCAATAACTTCATAACAGTTAATGGTAAAATTACACTATCAATAAAATTTACTATTTTTTCCTCTCACTAGGAATCTGACACTTTTCAAGTTCTTGAGAATCCATCTCAATCTAAAACTATTTCATTGCAGCGTGGAAGCTTAGACAATCCATTTTCGCATATTTACCTTCACAAGGTAACTCTATCCAGTTTTATGGACTTGATATTGATTCTCCATCAACCGTTTGATTCATTAATAACTCAACTTTCTGTAAAATTTTAGCGGACAACTTATTACCTCTTATTCATTCCTCATACTCAATCAACAATGATTTAAACATTTAATGCTTAGCTTAAAATTTT
Source organism: Hibiscus syriacus (assembly GCF_006381635.1). Classification (NCBI taxonomy): domain Eukaryota; kingdom Viridiplantae; phylum Streptophyta; class Magnoliopsida; order Malvales; family Malvaceae; genus Hibiscus; species Hibiscus syriacus. The sequence continues at coordinate 40,179 of NW_024061878.1, read as the reverse complement.
CACTTATTTAAGCTTACATGGAGAACCTCAGAATCATCACTAGATTCAGAAATCTTCTGGATCCTCATCCAATTCAACTTTTCTTGTAATGCATTCAAACTTTTTAATCGATCCTTCCCATTCAGAATCTTCATTAAAAACTAGAGCATTTCTTCCAAACAATGGAGAAAAATCCCTTACAACATCCACCCTTCTAAGGTGTTTACATAGGTCATGTCTGTCCCTTTTTGGTCGATTTCAATATCGACTTTCTTTCCTTTATCTATCACTTCCGACAACTGAACATAGTCAGAATCATCATACATTAATAAAGAGTAACTTTACCCTATGAGCATCATCACAGTAATATACAACTATCAGTAACTTTTGACATCCTAGTTGAATGTATACAGTTTTTAACTCAAAACAACCTCAGTTTAGTCCTAGAATCGACTAAACCTGTAGCTCTGATACCAAATGTAACACCCATAACTCGTATAATTATACCTATATAGATTATAGATGTCACCTGAATTTCTAAAACCATTCCCAATTATAAGCGATTTAAAATTTATTTTCTTAACATAATTGATATTATAAAAATATTAGATCATACAAATTATGTGTCTTTATAACAAATTTAATTCAAAAGATTTTTATGAATAGTGAACAATATCCGTGAACAGACGGTAATTTTCAAACCAGATGGCATTACTCCAAACTCGTAGTGTCTATAACGTATCCTCAAAATATCTTTGGAACATCTTTCTCTTTAAAATTTAACTAGTGATACCCCATTCGAATATCAATTTTAGAAAAATTTCTACTCCTTTTAAGCTGATCGAACAATCATCAATCCTCAAAATAGGATATTTGTTCTTGATAGCTACTCTGTTTAATTATCGATCATTTATGCAAAATTTCACATATCCATTTTTTTATAAACAACACAGGTTCACCCTAATGTGAACTACTCGATCTAATGCATTCTCAATCTATCAATTCTTGCAATTGATTCTTTATTCTCTTACTCAATCACAACCATTCGATACGAACCCATAAATACAGGATTAATGCCTTGATAACCATCAATATTAAATTCCACCTCTCAATCTGGAGGTAACCCATAATAATAAATCTAAAAAGACTTATGGAAATTCCCAAGTAATGGAAATATCATACGATCTTACTTAATATACTTGATTATCTATAACCTTTTAATATCATCTTAATCGCAACCATTGCTGATATCACATTAGTGATGATTTCACTTTTTCATCAATCATTAAATTCTTAACTTCTCTGCATTTTTCTAAATTAAGCGCTTCTTGCGACCATTAATCCAACCATAATGCAGAGACAACCAAATCATGATAAAAATGATCTAAAACTCGTTAATGATAATCCTATAATATTCACCATTAACATAAACTCTTGAATCTTTATCGAACATTTACTATTTCTGACTAACACTTGTATCATGACCGTGACCTATGGGTCTTCCGCTATAATATCACTCGATATCAAGTAGAATTGAATACTTCTACTTTGGAATTCCTTATTTCATCTTAAGGAAATCTCTATAATTTTTTCCAAATCCAAAATAATGTTTTCGAACAGTTGAAACATTTTCCATCTCAAATGAAAGTCTAAATGTCCACATTGTTCAATAAGAAAACTTGATAAATTTGTAGCAATAACTACATAACAGTTAATGCTAAAATTACTATCAAGCAAATTTACTATTTTTTTCCTCTCACTAGGAATCTGACACTTTTCAAGTTCTTGAGAATCCATCTCAATCTAAACATTCAAACTTTCTGTAAAATTTTAGCGGACAACTTATTACCACTTATTCATTTCCTCTTACTCAATCAACAATGATTTAAACAACTTAATGCTTAGCTTAAATATTTCTCACTTATTTAAGCTTACCTGGAGAACCTCATAATCATCACTAGATTTAGTAATCTCCTATTGATCCTCATCCGATTCAACTTTCTTGTAATCCATTCAAACTTTTTAATTGATTCTTCCCATTCAGAATTTTCATTAAAAACTAGAAATTTCTTCCACACAATGGAGAAAAATCCCTTATACATCCACCCATCTTTAGTGTTTTACGTAGCTCATGTCGGTCCTTTTTTGGTCGATTTCAATCTCGACTTTCTTTTCAATAATTTCAACTTTCTTTACTTTATCTATCATTGCTGACATCTGAACATTGTCAAAATCATCATACATAATAAAGAGTAACCATACTCGCTATAAGCATCATCGCAATATATACAACTATCAATAACTTTGACATCCTAGTGGCATGTATACATTTCTTAACTCAAAACAACATCAGTTTAGGTCTAGAATCGGCTAAACCTATAGCTCTGATGCCAATAAATGTAACACCCATAACCCGTATAATTATACCTATACAGATTATTGATGTCACATGAATTTCTAAAACCATTCCCAATTATAAGCGATTTAAAATTTATTTTCTTAAAATAGTAATTGATATTATAAAAATCATATCATACAAAATATGTTTCTTTATAACAAATTTAATTCAAAAGATTTTTTATGAATAGTGAATAGTGAACAATAACAGTGAACAATACCCGTGAACAGACGACATTTTTGAAACCAGACGACATTACTACAAACTCGTAGTGCCTATACCGTGTCCTCAAAACTATCTTTGGAACATCTTCCTCTTTAAAATTTAACTGTGATATCCCTTTCGAATATCAATTTTAGAAAACATTACTGCTCCTTTTAAGCTGATCGAACAAATCATCAATCCTCAAATAGGATTTTTGTTCTTGTTAGTTACTCTGTTAACTATCGATCATTTATGCAAAATCGCACATATTCATTTTATTTTATAAACAACACCGGTTCACCCCAATGTACACTACTCGGTCTAATGCATCCTCAATCTATCAATTCTTGCAATTGGTTATTTATTCTCTTAACTCAATCACAACTATTCGATACGAACCCATAAATACAAGATTAATGCCTTGATAACCATCAATATTAAATTCCACCTCTCAATCTGAAGGTAACCCATAATAATAAATCTAAAAAGACTTATGGAAATTCCCAAGTTATGGAAATATCATACGATCTTACTTCAGATACTTTAGTATCTATCACCTTAGCTAGAAAAGCTATGCATCCTTTTTTCATCTTAATCGCAACCATTGCTGATATCACGTTAGTGATGATTTCACTTTTTCATCAGTCATTAAAATTCTTAACTTCTCCGCATTTTTCTAAATTAATCGCTTCTTGCGACTAATAATCCAACCTTAATGCAGAGACAACCAAATCATGATCAAATTGATCTAAAACTCATTAATGATAATCCCATAATATTCACCATTAACTTAACTCCTGAATCTTTATCGAACATTTACTATTTGTTCGACTAACACTTGTATCATGACCGGGACCTATGGGTCTTCCGCTATAATATCACTCGATATCAAGTAGAATTGAATATTTCTACTTTGGAATTCCTTATTTCATCTAAAGGAAATATGTATAATTTTTCCAAATCCAAAATGATGTTTTCGAACAGTTGAAACATTTTTCATCTCAAATGAAAGTCTAAATGTCCACATTGTTCAATAAGAAAACTTGATAATTTTGTAGCAATAACTTCATAGCAGTTAATGCTAAAATTACACTATCAAGCAAATTTACTATTTTTTTCCTCTCACTAGGAATCTGACACTTTTCAAGTTCTTGAGAATCCATCTCAATCTAAACACTATTTCATTGCAGCATGGAAGCTTAGACAATCCATTTTTGCATATTTACCTTCACAAGGTAACTCTATCCAATTTTATGGACTTTATATCAATTCTCCATCCAACTCATAACCGTTTGATTCATTAATAGCTCAACTTTCTGTAAACTTTTAGCGGACAACCTATTACCGCTTATTCATTTCCTCTTACTCAATCAACAATGATTTAAACAATTTAATTCTTAGCTTAAATATTTCTCACTTATTTAACCTTACCTGGAGAACCTCAAAATCATCATTATATTCAAAAATCTCCTATGGGACCTTATCCGATTCAACTTTTCTTGTAATCCATTCAAACTTTTTAATCGATTCTTCCCATTCAGAATCTTCATTAAAAACTAGAGCATTCTTCCACACAATGGAGAAAAATCCCTTACAACATCCACATTCTAAGGTGTTTTACGTAGCTCATGTCGGTCCTTTTTTGGTCGATTTCAATCTCGACTTTCTTTTCAACAATTTCAACTTTCTTTCCTTTATCTATCATTTCCGACATCTGAACATAGTCAGAATCATCATAAATTAATAAGAGTAACTTTACTCCCTATAAGCATCACAGTATATATACAACTATCAGAAGCTTTTGACATCCTAGTGGCATGTATACACTTTTTAACTCAAAACAACCTTGGTTCAGTCCTAGAATATGCTAACTTGTAGCTCTGATGCCAAATGTTTATTTTCTTAAAATAGTAATTGATATTATAAAAATATCTGTCATACAAATTATGTTTCTTTATAACAAATTTAATTCAAAAGATTTTTTATTAGTAGTTAATAGTGAACAATAACAGAGAACAATACCCATGAACATACGACATTTTTGAAACCAGATGGCATTACTACAAACTCTAGTGCCTATAATGTGTCCTGAAAACTATCTTTGGAACATCTTCCTCTTTAAAATTAACTGGATATATCCCATTCGAATATCAATTTTAGAAAACATTACTGCTCCTTTTAAGTTGATCGAACAAATCTTCAATCCTCAAAATAGGATTTTGTTCTTGATAGTTACTCTGTTTAACTATCGATCATTTATGCAAAATCGCACATATCCATTTTTTTTATAAACAACACCGGTTCACCCCAATATAAATTACTCGGTCTAATGCATCCTCAATATATCAATTCTTGCAATTGGTTCTTTATTCTCTTAACTCAATCACAACTATTCGATACGAACAAATAAATACAGGATTAATGTCTTGATAACCATCAATATTAAATTCCACCTCTCAATCTGGAGGTAACCAATAATAATAAATCTAAAAAGACTTATGGAAATTCCCAAGTTATGGAAATCATACGATCTTACTTCAGATACTTGAGTATCTATCACCTTAGCTAGAAAAGCTATGCATCCTTTTAAATCATCTTAATCCCAACCATTGATGATATCATGTTAGTGATGATTTCACTTTTTCATCAATCATTAAAATTCTTAACTTCTCCGTATTTTTCTAAATTAATCGCTTCTTGCGACCATTAATCCAACCTTAATGCAAAGACAACCAAATCACCCTTAAAATGATCTAAAACTCGTTAATGGTAATCCCATAATGTTCACCATTAACATAAACTCCTGAATCTTTATTGAACATTTACTATTTGTCCGACTAACACTTGTATCATGACCGTGACCTATGGGTATTCTGCTATAATATCACTCGATATCAATAGAATTGAATATTTCTACTTTGGAATTCCTTATTTCTTCTTAAGGAAATATGTACAATTTTTTCCAAATCGAAAATATGTTTTCAAATAGTTGAAACATTTTTCATCTCAAATGAAAGTCTAATATTCATATTGTTCAATAAAAAAATTGATAAATATGTAGCAATAACTTCATAGTAGTTAATGTAAAATCACACAATCAAGCAAATATACTATTTTTTCCACTCACTAGGAATCTGACACTTTTCAAGTTCTTGAGAATCCATCTCAATCTAAACACTATTTCATTACAGCATGGAAGGTTAGACAATCCATTTTCGCATATTTACCTTCACAAGGTTACTCTATCTAGTTTTTATGGACTCGATATCAATTCTCCATCCAACTCATAACCATTTGATTCACTATAACTCAACTTTCTGTAAACTTTTAGCGGACAAATTATTACCGCTTATTCATTTCCTCTTACTCAATCAACAATGATTAAACAATTTATTGCTAAGCTTAAATATTTCTCACTTATTTAAGCTTACCTGGAGAACTTCAAAATCATCACTAGATTCAGAAATCTCCTATGGATCCTCACCCGATTCAACTTTTCATGTATCAATTCAAACTTTTTAATTGATTCTTCCCATTCAGAATCTCATTAAAACTAGAGCATTTATTCCACACAATGGAGAAAAATCCCTTACATCCACCCTTCTAAGGTGTGTTACATAGTTCATGTCGGTCCTTTTGTCGATTTCAATGTCGACTTTCTTTTCAACAATTTCAACTTTCTTTCCTTTATCTATCATTTCCGACATAGTTAGAATCATCATACATTAATAAAGAGTAACTTTACTCCCTATGAGAATCATCAAAGTATATATACAACTATAAGTAACTTTTGACATCCTAGTGGCATGTATACACTTTTTAACTCAAAAAAACCTCGGTTTAGTCCTCGAATCGGCTAAACCTATAGCTATGATGCCAATAAATGTAACACCCATAACCCGTATATATACCTATACAGATTATAGATGTCATCCGAATTTCTAAAACCATTCCCAATTATAAGTGATTTAAAATTATTTTCTTAAATAGTAATTGATATTATAAAAATATCATATCATACAAATTATGTTTCTTTATAACAAATTTAATTCAAAATTATGAACAGTATCTGTGAACAGACGGCATTTTACAAATAAGACGGAATTACTATAAACTCGTAGTGTCTATAACGTTTCCTGAAAACTATCTTTGGAACATCTTCCTCTTAAATTTAACTGGATATATCCCATTCGAATATCAATTTTAGAAAACATTACTGCTCCTTTTAAGTTGATCGAACAAATCTTCAATCCTCAAAATAGGATTTTTGTTCTTGATAGTTACCTTGTTTAACTATCGATCATTTATGCAAATCGCACATATCCATTTTTTTTATAAACAACACCGGTTCACCCCATATAAATTACTCGGTCTAATGCATCCTCAATATCATTTTCTTGCAATTGGTTCTTTATTCTCTTAACTTAATCACACTATTCGATACGAACAAATAAATACATGATTAATGCCTTGATAACCATCAATATTAAATTCCACCTCTCAATCTGGAGGTAACCCATAATAATAAATCTAAAAGACTTATGGAAATTCCCAAGTTATGGAAATATCATACGATCTTACTTCAGATACTTGAGTATCTATCACCTTAGCTAGAAAAGCTATGCATCCTTTTAATATCATCTTAATCCCAACCATTGATGATATCATGTTAGTGATGATTTCACTTTTTCATCAATCATTAAAATTCTTAACTTCTCCGTATTTTTCTAAATTAATCGCTTCTTGCGACCATTAATCCAACCTTAATGCAAAGACAACCAAATTACACTTAAAATGATCTAAAACTCGTTAATGGTAATCCCATAATGTTCACCATTAACATAAACTCCTGAATCTTTATTGAACATTTACTATTTGTCCGACTAAACTTGTATCATGACCGTGACCTATGGGTATTCCGCTATAATATCACTCGATATCAAGTAGAATTGAATTTTTACTTTGGAATTCCTTTTTCTTCTTAGGAATATGTACAATTTTTTCCAAATCGAAAATAATGTTTTCGAATAGTTGAAACATTTTTCATCTCAATAAAAGTCTAAATGTCCACATTGTTCAATAAGAAAACTTGATAAATTTGTAGCAATAACTTCATAGTAGTTAATGTAAAATCACACAATCAAGCAATATACTATTTTTTTCCACTCACTAGGAATCTGACACTTTTCAAGTTCTTGAGAATCCATCTCAATCTAAACACTATTTCATTACAGCATGGAAGGTTAGACAATCCATTTTCGCATATTTACCTTCACAAGGTTACTCTATCCAGTTTTATGGACTCGATATCAATTCTCCATCCAACTCATAACCATTTGATTCACTAATAACTCAACTTTCTGTAAACTTTTAGCGGACAATTATTACCGCTTATTCATTTCCTCTTACTCAATCAACAATGATTTAAACAATTTAATGCTAAGCTTAAATATTTCTCACTTATTTAAGCTTACCTGGAAAACCTCAGAATCATCACTAGATTCAAAAATCTCCTATGGATCCTCATCTGATTCAACTTTTCTTGTAATCCATTCAGATCTTCATTAAAAACTAGAGCATTTCTTCCACATAATGGAGAAAAATCCCTTCCAACATCCACTGTTCTAAGGTGTTTTACATAGGTCATGTCGGTCCTTTTTGGTCGATTTCAATCTTGACTTTCTTTTCAACAATTTCGACTTTCTTTCCTTTATCTATCATTTCCGACATCTGACATAGTCAGAATCATCATACATTAATAAATAGTAATTTTACTCCCTATAAGCATCATCACAGTATATATACAACTCAGTAACTTTTGGCATCCTAGTGGCATGTATACACTTTCTAACTCAAAACAACCTCGGTTTAGTCCTAGAATTCCTAAACTTGTAGCTCTAATGCTAATAAATGTAACACCAATAACCCGTATAATTATACCTATACCGATTGTAGATGTCACCCGAATTTCTAAAACCATTCCCAATTATAAGCGATTTAAAATTTATTTTCTTAAAATAGTAATTGATATTATAAAATATCATATCATACAATTTTGTTTCTTTATAAAAAATTAATTCAAAAGATTTTTTATGAATAGTGAATAGTGAACAATACCCGTGAACAGGGGGTATCGGTACCCCTGTAGTAGGGAATCGGTTCCCCTTTAACATACTGGAAAAATTTTGTTAAAATGGGTTATTGTTCATTACTATCAATTTACCAATTTGTTTCCAAATTAATTCAACAAAACAAATAGAACATTATCAAATTACATGCCACTATCTAAGTCAAATTCCATCATAGGATGTCTTACTGATTTACCTATGCTTGAAAATCATCACATGCTAAGTATAGACTTAGTGAGGCAATTAAAACATTATACAGTGCAATACAATTCATGCAGGAATTTCAATGACAAATTCAAAATGCCATAAAATCATGTTACCAACATAATTATATTTTCCATGATAAAATAATATAAAATTTCTCACCATTTACACCTAAGTGTATTACACATAAGGTCGTGCCCACCATATACACCGAACTGTATTATAAACCTGCAGTTGCTATACTCTATGGCATGCCAACTATACCCTGTCACTCAATGACTTACTTGGGCATATAGTCTATTTTATTCGATTCATCCATGGCAAAATATATTATCAATATTTAACATTGGGCAGTCCATACCCGAAATAATATTCATGGTAAAATATCATGCATTATTAATGTCATGTCAATTTATAAAAATGACAATATCATAATTTATCATTGGGCAATTCATACCCAAAAACATTCATGGTAAATATAACATTTTCCATGATCAATGCATTATAATTTCATATTGTGACATATCAATGTCATATCAATTTATTAAAAAAAATATGACATAATATCATGCTGATATAACCAAGGTAGACTTATCGCACGTCTTCATGATGATGTATAAAACATCCATGTATAATTTCATGCATGTATTGCACTCACCTTGACAATTTATAAAATCCATAATATTGTGCCTCACTATGTTCCACAATAAACCCTTTTTATACTTGACTTGCTTCAATCGCAAATCAATCATGATCTGTATATAAATCACAAATTCATAATGATACATATGTTAGTATTATACTAACATAACATATCCCATAACACTCCATTTCTACCAAATATTAAACACTTAATATTCCTTTTAACATTGGAACCAACTTTTCCAATTTACACAAAATGGTCCTTCACCATTTTATCACTTAGATTCTTAATACCAAAATTCCAGCATTGAAATTACTATCATTCAAATGCTTTACAAAGGCATAATTACATTTAAGTACCCCAACTATACAAGTGTGGTACTTAAATCATCAATCTTTTAAAACTTCCAAAATAGTCATTTTTCACATATAACACTCATTTAAATTCCCAAACACAATTTCCAGCATAGTACATCAATTTACAACACTATACAACAACCCCTCAATTTTCCAAATTTATGAATTGATCTCAACTTTTCAAAAATTACGAAATGGTCCCTAATTTTTCCAATTCTTGTAGAATATTTCCAACCCATATATAATTTTTCCATAATTTTTCTCACTCAAACCGTTCATGGCCGAAATTTAAAGAACAAGTTCTAGAAAGATTTAACATGTTCTAATCATCAATCAAGCTTGAAAATGAATCTACAACCTCTAAATCATCAAGATTAATCATCAGTTTCATGATTCCTTATATGAACACAAACCCTTAGATTTGGGATCATTGAAATCCAGCAAAATTATAAAGCAATATTGGTACCAAATGATAGAGTTTTTCGCGTAGATCACTTTCTTATTTCACGACATAACCCGAATCCCAAAGGAATTAACTTAAAAATTGAAAATAAAATTTTCTTACCTTCAAGCTTTCTCACGTGAAGATGTTGGAGAAGATGAACATTTAGCATGATATTTTAAATTCATATCATGCTTATCATCTTTTAAAATAATATTTAATCATTAACTTGAGAAAATACCAATATACCCTTAATATAACTTCATAATTACCATTAAACCAAGATACATATCCTTATCATCTTCAAAATCAGATAAATATCAACCTTGTCATCTTTTAATAGTCAAAGATAAACAAATTAGTTTTCCACTTTATCGTTTTGCCCTTGCAATTTCCAAAAATTGCAATTCAGTCACTTTAAAACAATTCAAATTAAACATGGAATTATACAATTAAATATTATTTCTCACATTTTAAAATGTGAAATATTTTATTACTTATTTTCGTGACCCATGTGTAACTTTCTAAAATTAAATTTTGGTCCCTAAACTTTTTAAAGTTATACTTTGTTCACCAAACTTTACCAAATTTATAACTTGGTCACTAAATAAATCCATTTATGAAATAAAATTCTTTTGGGAAAATCACCACTTAATTCCCTAAACTTTTTCCCAATTTTCTACTTTGACCATCAAACTTTCCAAATTTTCATTTTGGTCATCGTCTAAATTTTTGGGTATTACAGATATTGTATCTATTGGATGTACTTGATATACGAATGAATATGATTTATTATAAGACCACCGTTTGTTGCATTGAGAGTCTTAGGTACAATTGGCATGCCATGAGGTGGAGTGATTATTGTTTACTGATACTGATATTTACATTCGTGTACATTACATGTATCACCTATGGTGTTAGTTATATGAGCTCATTCGAGTGTAGAATTATTGATGAGGCACTTTTGAGTGCGACTAATATAGAAGACACTTGCAAGTGCATGTTGTGCACACTCAATTGACTAATGTATCTTGTATTCTCTTTTTATATACATTGGGCTATGAATCTTAAATGTGAAAGTACATGTTATGAGAATTGGATATGTGACTGAATGGAAGTGAATATTTTATAGATACTGTGAATTGTCATTGGTTGTTTTGATATTTATAAATATGTGAGACATTGGTTTTACATGTTTTATGATAAGGAAATGACTTTTTTAAGTCGATTTATAAGTTCAAATATTTTATATGTTAAATTATATTTTTTTATTATTTTAAATCACCTTATTTTATTTATAATGCCTCACTAACTTATACTTAGCGTGTGATCATTTCACGCACATGTAGAGGAAAGGAAAGTTTACAGAGAGGAATCACGTGTAACACCCATAACCCGTATACTTATACCTATACAGATTATAGATGTCACCCGTATAAAACAACATTTCAAAATTCAAAGCTATTTAAAATTTATTTTCTTAAAATAATAAATGATAATATAAAATTATCATATCATAAAAATTTGTTTCGTTGTAACCAATTTAATTTAAATATTTTTAATTATGAATAGTGAATAGTACCCGAATAGTAAACAGTGAACAGTGGGGAATCGATTCCCTATAGCAGGGGAATCGGTACCCCTTTTTCATACTGGAAATTTTGGTTTAAAACGGGGTTACTGTTCATGCTACAGTAACTTCCGAAAATTTACATATAAAACTCATAAAAATTAACCTTTCATCACTATAAAAATTCCCAAAAATTTACTCAATAATTAAATTAAACATTTCCAATTACATGCCACTATCTAAAATCAAATTTCACAATAGGATGTCTTACTGATATTGAAATATACCTCTCGATGCTTGATGTCGTTCTGAACTCTTTATTCTTATTCTTTGCTTTTACCTACGCGTGAAAATCATCACACGCTAAGTTAAACTTAGTGAGGCAATTAAACAATATATAGTGCAATACAATTCATGCATGAATTTAGATTTCAAATCCAATGCCATAAAACCATGCTAATAGCATCCTCAATATTTTACCATGATCAATATAATATAAATTTCTTACCTTTTATCCCATAAGCTCATAAGCTTATTTTTACCAAAATACTTACCATTTAAAATTCCATAAGCTCGTAAGCTTTTTTTTTTCAATATACTTGCCATTATTCCGTAAGCTCATAAGCTTATTTGCATGGTTACTGTTATTAACCAATAAAACATAATCCATAGTCAATAAACCGTAGACAATAGCCCAATATAACACCTGAGGACCCTGGGTATACGAGTAAATACCTGCACCGTAGTGCTAAACCTGCACTAAGCTTACGCCATAGTGCTAATCCGGACAATACACATAAGTAGTGCCCACCACCTATACTAAGCTTACGCTATAGTGCTAATCCGATATAAACCTGCACTTAGTGTCCTTACACACTATAGTGCTAATAAAACCTGTAGCTGCTATACTCTATGGCATGCCAACTATACCCTGTCCCTCAATGACTTACTTGGGCATATAGTCTATTTTATTCAATCCATCCCTGGCAAAGTGTATTATCAAATTTAACATTGGGCAGTTCATACCCGAAAACATTCATGGTAAAATATCATATTTTTCATGATCAATGCATTTTGATTTCATACCATGACATTTCAATGTCATGTCAAAGTTATAAAAATGACATATATCATGCTGATAAACAAGGTCGACTTATCGCAAGTCTTCCCGATGATGTATAAAACATCCATGTATAATTTCATGCATGTATTGCACTCACCTTGACACTTTATGTCTTTCAAAATATTTGTGCCTCACTATTGTCCACAATATACCCTTTTATACTTGACTTGCTTCAATTGCAAATCAACCATGATCTGTATAAATCATCAATTCATAATAATCCATATGTTAGTATTTTTACTAACATAAATACATTCCATCATAACTCCATATATTTGAAATTCATCATCTATCAAAATATTTAACTCTTATAATTCTTATAACATTGGAACCAACTTTTCCCATTTACTCAAAATGGTCTTCACCATTTTACCTCTTAAATTCTTAATACCAATAATTCCAACATTGAAATTATTTCCATTCAAATGCTTTTACAAAAGCATAAATACATTTAAGTACCCCACTATGCAATTATTGTACTTAAATCACCAATCATTTCAATCTTCCCAAATAATCAATTTCACATTTAACACTCTTTTCAATTCTCAAACAACAATTCCAGCATAGTACATCAATTATACAACACTTATACAATAACCCATCAATTTTCCAGAATTCAGACAACTCGTACTACCCTTAAAGAATCATTATTCTGTATTGATATAGACACTGGAATTCAATTCCGTCTCTCCGTTAAAAACTATACTCGAATAAGAATCTATCCATATAAAGAACTCCTTCTAATTCATTCTGTACAATTTATGGTGAATTTTCAAAGTTCACCAACAGAATCTGTTTTGTACAGAATTCTGCTGTCCGACTTTTCTGACCTTTCCTCAGTTAAAAATTCTTATATATTTGTATACAACTTGAAATTGATCCCCGTTTGTTTTAAACAAAACTAGATCCATATATGAACACAATATAAAATTCACCTCCAAATTATTTTTATATTTTCTGGTGAATTTTGAAACCTACTGTAATTCTCAAAATCTAACTGTTTTTCTTTAACCTCATCCTTATGTTCTTCATCAATTCATACAACCTCAAAATCATCAATAATCATCATCAATTTAACAACCATAGTATAAACCTAAATTTTCAGATTTGGGGATTTTGAAATCAAGCAAGATAATCATGCAATATTAGTACCAAATGATAGTGTTTTTCTCTTATATCACTTTCCTATCTCACAACATAACTCCAATTCCAAAGGAATTAGCTCAAAATTGAAAATGAAATATTTTCTTACCTTCAAGCTTTCTCACGTTCTTGTGCTGGAAGAAGAACACTTTGGCATGATATGTTTGATTGATATCATGCTTTTATCCTTTAGTTAATTATTTAATGAATATTAAATTCATTAAATTGGTTAAATACCAATCTAACCTTAATGAAACTTTATAATTACCAAAGAACCTAAATACTTATTCTTATCTCCTTCCAAATCATAGAAATATCAGTTTTATCATCTTATAATAGTCAAAGATGAACAATTAGTCTTGCACTCTACCGTTTTGCCCATGAATTTTCAAAACTTGCGTTTTAGTCACTAAATTTCACAGTTTCGATTAAATCTGAAAATTTGCACATTTCCAGACCAAATTTCTCTGATATAAAATATTAAAATAATATTTCCAACCATTTTATAACATCCTTCAAATTTTTGTAAATTCCAATTCGATCGGAATTTACCGATTTCTTACCGGCTTTAACTCTTTCTTTACTAAATTCCAAATCCAACAATATGATTTCTATAAAACTCCACTCTCAAGAGTAAACCATCTATTTATGGAATAAAATTCTTTTTAGGAAATTATCACTTAATTCCCTAAACTTTTTCCCAAATTTTATACTTTGGCCATCAAACTTCCAAAATTTACATTTTGGTCATTATCTAAATTTTTGGGGTATTACATCACGAGTATCACCTTGCAAAGTCAAATCAACCTCCAGAAATCAGTATGAACATTCTTTGATGTTTCTTTTGACTTATTAGTGGCATGTATATTAAATATTTTTTATATTGTTTGGATATCATAGTTACAAATTAGTTTGTATCTTATAAGTTATATGGACATAGTATTAAAAATATTAGGATAAAACTAGTATTTTGCATGAATATTAGATTATTGAATTATATTTTAAATGCTATCAGAATGAGTTTTAAATTAGACCGTTGTTAGGCAGTTTTTTTTATGATATGAAACAACATTGAACTACTAAATTGCTACCTGATACTGGACTTGAATTGAATGTTTAAATATTATATTTTAATTTTATTCGATTAGATTAATTTGTTAAAAATATTAAATTAGAAAAAAATTAAAGAAACAATTTTTACCGGTTTTCAATTGTAGACTGTTTTTAAGTGTCGTGTGACATTTCTGGCTCATATTGGGGGAAAGTACGAAAAAAGGTTGTTACAATTTTTCTCATGGGAATAATTTCATTGATGATATCTCTATCAATGTTTTTCTTTTTCTTGGATTAGTCTTACACGTGAAGAAGCCACTGACCACTACGAATAGTTGGTTCGCCTCCATCTTTTTTTCCAAATTCTTCACCCTCTCGTGACACTTTTCTTCATCATGAGAATAAGAAATTAAAAAAATAAGAAATTTTGCAGAAATATCGCATAAGATATTATGATGGACTAGAAACCAAATGCAAAAGAAAATGGAATTAGAGATTTTGCCCTGAATTTTCCCTTAAATATCCAAAGAACACAATAACTTACCAATGATCAATATTACATTTCTTGACTACGAAAATCATAGAGCAACAGGAATACAAGTCTCCTACCATCAAAAGGCAATCATCCTCTGAAAAACATCTCATTAAATGTAATAAACGACTTCACATGGAAGTCTCATCTCAAGCCACTATATGGCTTTCCCTCAATTAAAGTTGGACAAGTGTTGTACCTCCTTTGAATCTTTTATACAAGTCACATCTTTGTTATCAATTCTTTGTATATCGAAGTATACGGAGGAACTCATCCGCTTATTAAAGCCCTAGAGACCAATATCCTTCAATCAATGACAATTCATTGATATGATCTTTCGTATGCCCTTGTGATCTACCAGAACCAAATATACTATCAACCAGCCATATCTAATCGCCATGTCAACATTCGAGTAGTCATCATGACCATTGGTCCGTCAGTAGCACTAATATTCATTATATAGATCCATCATACAAGACTGGGGAGGGATGGGAACTCTATCTTGGCCACATTCATCATCTTTAGCTCATCACTCTCTATAGAACTACCAACTGCAGCCCTTCACCAAAATTAGAGCAGTGATCTACCCAAAGTTGTCATAACCTTAATTTTACCATCAATAATAATTATATATAATATTATGGTACACAATTGGGGTGAATCCACGAGATAATGTTCTCGAACTTTTTTATTCACGAGATAATGCACATCCCAGATTAATTGCTGAAATGGGGTGAATTCGACAGTGGCATCCGAGCGACCTTGGAGGTCGCCATGGCATCCGAGCGACCTTGGAGGTCGCCATGGCATCCGGGCGACCTTGGAGGTTGCCATGGCATCCGAGCGACCTATGTGGTGTTTTGCAAAGGAGCAGGTATAGGTCGCCATGGAATCAAATAGTATTGGAGCATGCATGGGGGAGTTGTGGGAGCTGTGCATGGGACGTGGGAACTGTGCATGGGCCATGCACGTCGAACGGTGTAGGTCGCCATGGAGTCACGGCGTGGTAGGTAGGTCGCCATGGAGTCTCGGCGACCAAGCTCTGGGAGATTCCTGCTGCATGCGTTGCATCATAGCTGGGAGATTCCTGCATCCGTAGCTGCATGTGTTGCATCCATAGTTGCGTTATTGCAGCGTTAATTTAGCTGCCAAATGCTGCAAATATTATTGTTCAATTGCAGCCTTTCAATGCTCAATAGTTATACGATGCAATACTAATATTATTTGCTTCAACAGTCAAATTTAATGACTCTGTCCAACGCTCAGTTGCTTTATATAAAGGATATGGGGTTTAGGGTAGAAGCACAAGCAGAACCAGAAGCATAAGCAATATAAACTTTGCCGAGAGAAAGAAAAGGAAGAAGAAGAAAAGAAGATAAAGGCTCAAACATAGTTCGTGAGGTAATTTTTTATTGTTTAATTTAGTTTATTATATGAAATTATTAGTTTGTTAGTTTCGGGTTTAGGGTAAAACTAAAATTTAGTTAATTAGTTTGTTAGTATAAATTATTAGTTTGTTAGTTTAAGTTATATTATATTAGTTTATTAGTTTAAGTTATATATTATATATATAAAAAATTAGTTAATTAGTTCTTAGTTTAAGTTATTAAATATAAAAAAATATTAATTAATTTGTTAGTGTCTTTAAACGTATATTAGGTTGTTCGTTGAAGTTGAAGTTATATTATAAAAAAATTAATTAGTGCTTAATTAGTTTGTTATTTTAACTAGTTATATTATAATAAGAAATAGTTTATTAGTTTAAGGTATATTATAATATTAGATTATATAAAATTAATTTGTGGGAGCTATTGTTGTTTAAATAAATATTTTGTTTACACTACAGGACATTATTTCACAACATTTGCCCACGTACAGATTGATTCGAAGAAAGAAACAAGGCAGGAAAAGAAAGTAAAGGAAGAAGGCATAAAGACGTGAGTAATTTATTATTTTTTGTTGTCCATTTTTTTGTTGTGTATGTGTAAATTAGTTAGTTAGTAAGTTTATATTAGATTATATAAACTAATTTGTGCGAGATAATTTCCGTTTTAAAAAATATTGTGTTTAAAAATATTTAGTGTTGTTTTAAAAATATTTTGTTTAATTTACATTGTATGTGTATATTAGTAAGGAGTAAAAATTAATTGAATGAAATAATCCGAACAACGCATTATCTCGCGAAATAATTATTTCGAGAACATTATCTCGACAGTTTTGCCTAACAAATTTGTTTGATATTTTTAAAAAATAAAAAATATTATCAAACTAATCATTATTATTAGTAATAATTACTAAATGATTAGTATCAAATCTAAATCATTAAATATTTATAAATAATTATTATGATTATGACTAAATCATATTATTAATCATTAAATATCAAATCATTAGATTAATAGTAATTATCAAATCATTATTAGGTTTATTAGTAAGCAATCAATCAAGTTAAATAATAAATTTTATTTGATCATTAATATTTAATAATTTTATTTGATCAAGTTAATAGTATATTATATTATATTTAATAATTTATGAAATTATCTTATCTAATTTTTTAATCTAAATTAATTTATTTTTTTATTTGTAGAGAAAATGAGCAACAACTTTTTCACGATTGTCCATTATAATGGACAGATTATGGAAAATGAGGTCGGAGTAGTTTTTCAGTCTGAAAAACCAATAAATATAATGTTCAAAAAAGACATCACATTTATAGAAATGAAGCATAAGATAGAAAGAAAAATTCGAGCTGCAGTTGATGGTTTGAGGTATAGGTTTATGATATGCTCTAACCCAGTCAGATATGCTGCAGTTCCACTTGAAGAAGATGATGATATTGGAACCATGGTTGGATTACATGAGTTAACCAATATAGCAGTTATTGAATTATTTGTTGATGTGCGTAACATATGTGATGTTCCTGGGTCATCAAGAGGTGTGGCTAAAAATCCATCTGAAATGGCTTTATATAGTCAATTTGAGGAGCCGACATACAGGTTCCCGAACAGTTTTATGGCACTATTGGAAAGTGTAAATGAAGTCGGGGGGACATCTACAGCAGCAGAGTATGAGACGAGAAACATACCGGAATTGGTTGTTGATATTGACGCTGAAATCGATGGGGAGAAATTCATGATGATTCAAGCGAAGATGAAGAAACTGAAGAACCCGTTTTGGGCGGCGACGAAAATATTTTTGGTGGAGGTGCAATTGATGAAGTTCCGACACCGTATGAAGCTACTCCTCACATGTACGAGATAGACTATGATGCAATGAGGGCACCTGAATTCCCAGACATGCCACATTTACCTCCGTACCAAATGACTGAATCATTCGATAATTCTGGTGAATTTTCAGTTGGGGTGCAATTCAGAGGAAAAAATGAAGCTACGCTGGCGATTAAAGAGTACTGCATCAAATTCCATGTTGACGTCCATGTTGCAGAGTCCAACCAGAAAACCCTATACCCAAAGTGTGTAAAATATGGCCCAGAGTGCAAGTGGAAGATCAGAGTGTCGAAAAATCAAAGGCACGATGTTTGGGTCATCACGAGGTACAATGGTTCGCACACATGTTTGTGAAACTCCATCGAACAAGACCACCGACTATTGGACTCCGATGTAATATGTGAATACGTGAAGGCGATGGTTGAAAAGGATCCAAGGATATCTTGTTCAGTGTTAGCTGCATCTATTCGAAGCCAATTTGGATATCAAGTAAAATATGGCAAGGTGTGGAATGCGAAAATGAAGGCAATGAAGTTGACGTATGGAGATTGGGATACATCGTACAATGAGCTACCACATTTGCTACAAGCAATGAAGCGATTTATCCCAGGAACTATAGTGAAGTCTCAAAACATGCCCGCATATGACGAAGAAGGTCAACTTCTGCCAGGGAAGAAAATATTTCATAGACTATTTTGGGCATTCAAGGCATGTATTGAAGGATTTCCATTTTGCAAACGTATGATCCAAGTAGATGGTACGTGGTTGTATGGTCAATATAGGCATGTACTTTTGATGGCAGTTGCTCAAGATGGTGAGCGAAATATCTTCCCAATTGCATTCGCCATTGTTGAGGGAGAGGCAACAGAGGCTTGGGATTTCTTTCTGACCAATCTACGTCAATATGTCGTTCGTGAAGATGGAGTTTGCTTGATATCCGATAGAGGAACGGGTATTTTGGCGGCAATTGAACGACCAGGAAGTCGTTGGATATCTCTGTATGCATATCCGACATTTTGTATCCGTCATATTGGCAAGAATAGTATCGACCAGTTTCATAACGCACATATTCGTAGCGAGATAGTCAGCATGGGTAAGTTTTATTTTCAATATTTGTGTATTTTTTACGTGGTTTTTTTAATTGCGGTTTAACACAATATATTATGGAACAGGATACGAACTACGTCGACCAAATTTTGACAAGAGATTGGAGAATTTGAAGGTATTTTACGATGATCAGCGTGTTTGGAAGTGGGCTTCAAAAATACCGCGGGAAAAATGGTCGCAAGCATACGATGAAGGTCGGAGATACGGACATATGACCACAAACCTTGTTGAGGCCATTAATTCGGTACTAAAAGGTACACGCCATCTCCCAATAGCGAGTGTGGTGAAAGAGACGTACTTTAGACTGGGTAAAGTTTGGTCGGACAAAGGCAAGGAAATTGAGAGTCTCATAAATAGAGGTAAAACTTGGGCTCCTACAGTGGTGGAATCAATGGAAGCAAATGAGCGATTGGCAACATCAATGGTTGTTCATAATTTCGACCGAGTTGGTCATACTTTTGTCGTGTCGTGCATACGTCGTAACGTCAGATGAGAAGACCAAACATTTAGAGTTGATTTACGACACAAATGGTGTGATTGTGGTCGTTTTCAGGCATGGAAATATCCATGTGCTCATGCAGTCGCTACATGTATGTATGCTGGTGTAAGCGCATACACTTATGTTGATGAATGCTTCCACCTACGTAGGATATTAAATGTCTACAGCTATGTGTTCAGACAGATCCCGAATGAATCATATTGGCCCAAAAAGGATCATGATGAATGGCTACCAAATCCAATGCTTCGCAGAAGTCCAAAGGGTCGACCTGAGTCCACTCGAATTCATACCAGTATGGATTTCCATGCTATAGAGAGAGGTCAAGCAAAGAGATGCGGATTATGTAGGGGTGAAGGCCATTCAAAAAACAATTGTCCTAATTTACCAAGATATAGGCCTCATCATTAGTAATCATATATGTATTTCTATGTATTTATTAATCATAAAAATTATTTAATAATGATTTAAATATTTAATGATTTGATGATTTAGTAATGATTTGATAATAATCATTATAGTAATGATTTGATAATAATCATTATAATAATGATTAGTAATAATCATTATAAAAATGATTTAATAATGATTTAAATATTTAATGATTTGATGATTTAGTAATGATTTGATAATAATCATTATAGTAATGATTTGATAATAATCATTATAATAATGATTTAGTAATAATCATTATAAAAATGATTTAATAATGATTTAAATATTTAATGATTTGATGATTTAGTAATGATTTGATAATAATCATTATAGTAATGATTTGATAATAATCATTATAATAATGATTTAGTAATAATCATTATAAAAATGATTTAATAATAATTTAAATATTTAATGATTTGATGATTTAGTAATGATTTGATAATAATCATTATAGTAATGATTTGATAATAATCATTATAATAATGATTTAGTAATAATCATTATAAAAATGATTTAATAATGATTTAAATATTTAATGATTTGATGATTTAGTAATGATTGATAATAATCATTATAATAATGATTTTATAATATTTAGTTATTATTTAGTAATTATTTATAATAATGATTTAATACTAATGATTTAATAATTATTACTAATAATTATAGAATACTAACAAATGAGTGTACAAGTGTGGATTACTGAGTTTAAATTTATACATAGTCGAATTTATTAATGATTTTTAAATATTTAATGATTTGATTCTAATGATTTACTAATTATTATAATAAGGATTTATTGTTAATATTTAATTATTTGATACTAATGATTTAAAATAGTTGATTTAAATATTTAATTATTTGATACTAGTAATGATTTGATACTAAAAATCATTGTTAAGGTTAAAAAACTAGTCTAATTTCAATAAATAATTTGTAATAAATAGCAAACGAGTTTACAATTGTTGTCGATGCCGGGGTGTTGTTGAATGATAATGTCGGGGAGGACGTCTGATACGTTGTGGCCGTTGTGGCTCAGGAGTATTGTACCCATCCCCCTCATTCATTGGGGGTATTTGAACTGTCATGTGTTCAAAGTCATACGTCGACGAAAACGTAGGAGAATAGATGGGTGCCTCAGGCTGCACAAACTCTGGTATGTATGCCAGGACAGTAGAATCATCAACTGCGTGATGCAACGATTGTGGTGCGCTATTATCCACATCGGTCATTTCCGCTTCAGGTTGTAGAGATGAACTCCCACTCCCACTCGGTAGAGAGTATTCAGCTTTACCAAATCTTTTCTTAAACCTCAAAAAAATTGTCGCCTCTCTACTATTGTTGTGAGGAACGGCTTTCCATTATCCAAAAAATAAGCAAGGTAAGCCGAAGTCTCAAAATTAAAGTCGTCTTGAATGGCGTTAAGAGTTGGCATGAATGAAGCCCTATTGTTCCAAGCATTAATGTAGGTTGCATGCTTCTCAACCCAATTAACGCTTTCTTTACGACGACCATCAAATCTGTGCAGGTCGTCATGCGTCTCAACCCAATTCACTGGACGACGACCATCTAAGTTTTGGAGGAGGTCATGATCCCATGGACTCCGCGGAATAGGTTGGTGGAAGTGGAATTGCCTCAGCACTCTATCCCCAAATTGGATCTCAACAAAAGCAAAATTTATCAATGGTGGAACAGCACACCAATATTGAACCCATCTAAATATCGTGCGGTATCAACGCAATAATTCTTCATTCATGTATGGTCTCCAATTAAACTGTAAAATTACAAAAACAATAAATTGATTTAAATCAAATAATATAGTTAATTTAAATAATAATTAAAAAATACAGATTATGCATACCTCCTTTTTGGCCTTAATGTCGATCTTCAACCTGAACTCTTTAATGTTGTTGTGCACCAACCCTGTGCCTTCAATTTTATGCCTCCATCTGTATATCAATCAAAACAAAAATAGAGACATTTTGTTCAATAATTTTAATCAAAAAATATTTTTAATTAATATTTTATATTAAAATAGAGGATTCATATTACCTTCCGGCAAGTGGAAAGTCAACCGCAGTCCGACTAATCGGTGTCAAAACGGAAGTCTATGCCAAGCCCATGATTGTAGCAGCAACAGACATCCACCGATTTCTACTGTATTATTATCATTCATGACTAATGACGCCTTGCACATCTCACGATACAAGAACGCCAATATCGCTGAACCCCAGCTATATTGCCTACAATTCTCAAAATTTGTTAAAAAAAGAAGATACTGAGTGTGAACATAACTACCGGATTTATCAGCATCAAAATTCCCCCAATCAATTGTAATATATGCTCGTGTTGCATATAATTTCGTGCTCCGTACTATTTGGTTGAAGTTGAAATTCATTCTTCAACCATGACAACCTCACCCGCCACCCTTTACACTCTGGTGGTACGGGCGCTTTCCCAAGAAACAAGTTGCAAAGTTGTTCCACCTTATTAAACTCATGTGACATTACCACCGGCATCCCATTAGTTTGGACCCCGAGTTGCATTGCCACATCCTCCAAAGTTATCGTACATTCGCCACACGGCAAATGAAACGTGTGCGTTTCTGGTCTCCAACGTTCAATCAACGCACTGATCAAACCTGGGACCAACTTGTAATCTCGCACAAATGTTATATACCAAAATCTAGCCTCTTGCAAATTTTCTTCTATCAGTGGGTGTGGCTTGGGCACTTTATGTAGTCGAAGATGAAGGACTCGCTGCTCGTCCTCCTAAATATTTCAAAATATTATCACAATCATAAATAATATTCAAATATTTATTAATTATAATTCATTAAACAAATATTTATTCACCATTATTCCCAAATGACTTGAAATATGTTCATTGTCAAGCCTCAATAGTGGAATTTGGTCAGCCATTGGAATGAATCTGTAAAAAAAATTAAACAACAATATTTAAAAAATCATTTAATATAATCTAATATAAACTAACTAACTAATTTACAACTAAACTTTAATATAATAACTTATAATATAATAAACTAATAAACTAACAAACTAAACTTTTTAAAATATAAGTTAAACGTAAACGCTAAACCCTTAAACAACTAATAAAATATTCTTTTATATAACTAAAACTAACTAATAAACTATTTTTTCATTATAATTATACTATAAACTTACTAACTAATTTTTATATAATAAATTCAACAAACAAATATAACTTAACTATTTAACTAACACAAACTAATTAAATAATTTTTTTATATAACTAACTATTAACAAAACAAACTAATTAATTATTTTTTAACTATATAACTATCAAACATATACTAATTAATAATTTTTAATTTATGTATACTATAACTTAAACTAACAATCATATAACCCTAAACTAACAAACTAATTAACTGCTTTTTGTTTTACCCTAAACCCTAAACTAACAAATTAAACATTTATAATAATAAACTAATTTAAATATAAAAAAATTTACCTTATCTCCCTTTCTTCTTCTTACTTTCCTTTCTCCCTTTCTTTATTTCTCGGCTGCAATCTCTTCTCCCTTTCTTCGGCTGCAATCTCGGCGACCAAGCTCTGGCTGCAATCTCTTCTCCCTTTCTTTCTTTCTTTTATGTTCTCACGATAATGCACACCCCATATATAACCGGCTGCCTCAATTATTTCACCAATAATTGTGCAATTGCAGCTATGATAGCAGCTGATTTCACGCAGCAATGGTTCAATAATTGTACCAATAATTCACGGCTCAAATGGTTCACATGCATGCATCAATAGCTGTAGGCATGCAGCGGGGAGCAGGAGGGGAGCACGTGAAGGAATCTCAGTTGTGGCTGCATGTGCATGCATGAGGTCTCGTGAGCTAGGACTACATGGCGACCTACTTGGTCGCCGGGACTACATGGCAACCTACAAGGTCGCCGGGACTACATGGCGACCTACAAGGTCGCCCAGACTGCATGGCGACCTCTCCATTGGCTCGTATGGCTCGTATATGGCTTGTATGGCTCGTATTCGTATGTCACCCCCGTATGTATGTCGCCAGGATTGCATGGCGTCCTACAAGATCGCCTGGATTGCATGGCGACCTATGGCCATCACTGTAGAATTCACCCCATTTCAGCAATTAATCTGGGATGTGCATTATCTCGTGAATAAAAAAGTTCGAGAACATTATCTCGTGAATTCACCCATATATCATCTACAATTCTAAAATATAATTATAATATTATTTTTTAAAGAACTTATTTTGAGGAGAAAGTATATACAAGATTATAAAAGAGTCAATGAATTAATGGGAAGAAGAATTTTGGAAAAAAAAGTCAAAAGATCGACTTAAGTAAAATATAAAGTTGATGGACGAAATTGAAAAAAATAATTTTTTCTCGTTAAAAAATAATAATTTAATTTACATAAATTTGGTCAAAATGATCTTAAAATGAAGAGGGCTTTAAAACTGATAAAATCATACAAAGTTGAGTGACAAAATTGAAAAAAGAAAAAAAATCAAAAAGATGAATTGGAGTTACATAAACATTCTAAAACAGTTTAGGAACATGTGTTTTAAATTTAGTAAAAAAAATACACTTAAAGTGACCAATGAATTGAAGAAATAAAAAAATAGGAATCAAATCAAGAAACTATCAAATCACTTAGAAAAATATTTCATTTTTTAGTTGATAGAACATTAAAAATTCAAAATCAAATCAAACTTAGAATCTTAACTCAAAATTTAAATTGACTCAGATAATTTAACTCGAATAACTAACAGTTCAAGAAAAAAAAAATTAGTCGAATTAAATTTTATTCAATTTATGACAAGCTCTTCAACAAAACTACAAAGTACACTTTTATTAAATTTTGTATGGGGAATTCTGTCTTGGTACTGTTGTGGAATGACTTTCTGACTTAAATAATAGAGAAATAATTAATCGAAAAAACATAGAATTAATTTACATATTGTTTTAGACTACATTGAATAAATTCAATTAATCCCTTCGCTAGCTCAGATTATCTCATTAACGAATTATTCGGTCAAATTGTGAACCAACAAGAAAATTATGATTGAGAAATAGATTGTAAAAAATCGCTTTAAATCATTTTCTCATAGATGGAGGAATCAAACAATTTAAAAATTAATTTAATATGTTTAGATTATTTTTTTGAAAAATATATGTTTATATTATTTTAATATGAAATTTTTAATTAATTACTTATTATTAAATTTAAATGATTTAAAAAATTAGTTTAATAATTTCTATCGCTATCTAATATATTCTAAATTAAATATTAAATTAATGAATTATCATTTAGTCCAACAGAGTTGATAAATTTAAATTTAATCATGTCAACAGTTTAAATATATATTATTGCATGGATGTACATCTAAGTCCTAAAATTTTTGTACTTTTTCCATATTGACATCTAAATTTTTCTAAATTTTATATTTTATATTTAAAAAAAACTTGCCCACGTTGACATATTTTTTTGATTAATTTTTTTTATTAATCCCACGTTGATATTTTTTAATTTATGTACTTTTCTCAAACATATCTTTTTTAAAGGGAATGATGGGATTTTATTACAATATCATTTAGAAATAAAGTAAACATAATAATTGAAGGGAAAATTCAACGATGAACACCGATAAATTAATTTATAAAGCGATAAAATTATATGGTAAACAATGTGTAATTATATGGTACACAATGTGTAATTATATTTTAGTTGAAAAAGTAATTGTAATTTTAAATAAATCACAATATTAATTATATTTTATCTTTTTTGTTATAATTAGATCAAATAATAACCCCAAATTAGAAAACATTATTTTCTAAAGCTTTGATTTTCTCATCGTCGTCGCCGGTTTCATCTTACTCCGTCAACTGAATCTTTTCCGTTCATCCCGCTCGACGTGGATGTCATTCACTGCTGTTCGGACAACCAACCCGTTAAGTTATTCTATATTAATTTTATTTTCTTTCGAACTTGATCTTAGGTCCAAGCCGTTACCAGCGAATGGTGTCTTACCGACTGTCGGTTCCTTCACTGGCAGTGGTCGTGGTTCCTAGTGTGGGACTGTTCCCTCTCATCCTTTTCCTCCAATCCCCTATTTCCTATACATTAACCCTAAACATAACCCTAATTTTATAATTATTCCAACTATATAACCCGAATTCCCGAATTGATTTCCACAATTCTCTATTCAGAACCCCAATTATAACTATTGTATCGTAATTCTTACGTTCAAATCGGATTTTTTCAATCCATTTCTGATTCCTGATTTCGAATCAAGAAGGGCATATCGGTACGCTGGCCCATGTGTATTGGTACTCGGGTGTGCTTATATATGTACTTATAGTGTACTGTTACCTTAATTATATTCTAGTTTTTTAGTTCCATTTAGTGTACCGGTACACTAATTTAGGGTATATGTACAATAAGGTTGGTTTGTACATTTTAATTATACAGTCTTTTATTTTATATTTTTAACGTAGATGAGCGATTTAAACTTAACACTGTCAAAACAAATTAAGATAATGGAGTGTAAGCGCCATATCGACATGAGTTCGGAGAAGACCAAGAACGAGGTATATTCATTATAATTAACTGAAATTTTAATACTAGTGATTCATTTTTTTGTCGGTATATTTTTTATGTTTAATTTTTATTTATTTTATATACATGTGGAAAAAATGAAGTTGTACTTGGGGAAAAGATTAGAACTTCTTATCTGAGTGATCAAAAGTTTGAGACACTCATTTAATCGATGCAAAAAATAGAAAAGGATTTTGCTATAATGCATGGCCAATTCGAAAATTTAAAATAAAAATTTGAAATATTAAATGGCCAATTTATGAAATTAGTGAGCATATTAGCACCTAGTAATGTTAAAAGTTTAATACAGGATGGTGATTCAGTAAAAGGAGAAGGTATACATAGTCATTCATTAAAGGAGAATGCTTTAAATAATAATTAAGAAGAGACGAATTTACATAGCATTCCATTAAAAGATGAGAGTTTAGAAAATAAATCACACATGGAAGAAGGATTGAGTGTCACACCTTGAAGGATGAAACTGAAAATGGTTCTAAAAAACCGAGTTTGTCTCCTTTTATTAATTTTGATTGTGATTGTGATTATCCTTCTCCTTCATTAGAACGTAGTGGCAAAAGAAAATTTAATGTTAACTCTGAAGAAAACAACAAGATTAATAGTGATGGTTTCCCAAAAATTTTGATCAAGGTTTTTAACTTTCAAATTAGTCCCCGTCGATTTCCTAATTAATTAGTTACGTTGAAGGAAACTCCAATAGTTAAAAAAAATGGGCCTAAAATGTGTAATAGTCCTAAGGCTTTGTCAAAGATGAATGGGTCTCAACAGAGAAAAGGTTTGAGATGTTCAACCGCATATTTAGATTTTACTGATGATCCGAAATCGAAAGATATGACATAGGAAAAAAAGCTAGAATATCTAAAGTGAATACAAAGGTCTGTATAAAGCATTCTTTATTGGTTATATTTAATGTTAAAGTTTGGTATAAGTTTAATGTAGTAAAAATGGTTGTAAGAGTTATGTTTCTCATGCAATATAAATATAAGACGTGTGATTTGTTATTAGAATATTTCAAAGAAACTGGTATGGTAAATGATGCGTACAAGCAATATTTGGAGTTTTTAACATCTGAGAACTCAAAATTTGTACGAATGTTGATACTTGGAATGATACATCTAACACTATTTACATGGCCAAGAATAATAATTTGGACATCGCCAATGCTCATACTATTTTTCTAAAAAAAAAAATGGTTATCTTCTTGAGTATTACAATTTAAATTGTTTAATGTTTTACATGATCAATATCAATTATTTTGTCTGTTATTGATTCAACTGTTTGTATTGTTTTCAAATATTTAATAGTTTATCGATCTGTATGTGTACGATTTGCACTTGAGAGAAGCGCCTACGCGAAAGATTTTATATTTTCCTGGTAAAAAATAATTTATGGGATAGAGATTGAATAATTTTAAGTTTATGATTTCATTATACTTATATTTAATGTTTGTCTCAGAGTATCCTTACCGAATTTATCACACATGCTCATAAGGATAAAAAAATACTAGTATTTTCAAATTTCATACTAGACGGATAGAGAACTTTATGCCTATTGATAGTAGTAACATTGAACATGTATATTCATAAATTTGTTCTTTGCTTGTATGTAGTTGACAATGATTTTTATCTCACATGATTTTGCTGGTATATGTTTCTTTACATGATGAAGCCGACAATAATTGGTTTTTATTAGTTGTTGATGTTGACCGACAAACATAATTATATTTTTGATTCCCTTGGCATCAATGAAGTGCGTAAAATATTGTAAGTTCTTTATTCTTTTATGAGAACTAATAGAATTTGTGTATTTTTAAACTATAAATTTCTAAATTTTGTTTTGACTTATTATAGCAGTTGAGTAAAGCTCCACTTATCTATAAGAGTCATGCTCATTTGGGTAGATTACTTGAAGATATTTCAAAATTTTCAATCCATTTTCATGGATTACAAAAGTAGCCAAATTCGTACGTGATTTACATTTATAATAAAAGTTACAATTTTTGGTCTGTGAATTTCTTTTTAATAAATTATTTTGGATTCATAGATGATTGTGGCATGTACATAATGAATATATAGAAGTCGGTAGCAAAAACGATTGGTCGAAGATTAGTTTCACAGTAAAGTATAGCATCTAGTTTCGTTTAACTATTTTGTGATATTGAATGACGTTATAAATTTATTGTGTAGACGCAACAAATGGGAGTTGAACTACTGAGAATTTTAACAAAACTTGTCACAAGCAACGACAGTGAATTCGATCTTTTCAATTTGCATAAATTTCCCATACACGATTAAGAGGTTATGGATTTCCCATACATGAATGGTGGTTTATTGGATATTTCAAAGCAAGACATCACTACAAGAAATAAGAGTTTTAGTGACCATTTTATTGTGACTTTGCAGGATTTCGTCACATAAAGTATGCTATTTGTGACGAAAATTTTTGACACTTTTGAAATGAGTAATTGTGACTTATTCCTATTTAGTAACATTTTAGATAATAATTGTGACAATTTTAAAGTTCATCACAAATTACTTGTCACTAATTGTGTTTTTTTCTGACCAAAACAAGTTGTTAATATCAATTTGTCACTATTGCAATGCATGAATTGAAGCCAATTTACTTTTTTTTTGGAGAAAAGATGTAATAGCGACAACGTAATTGTAGTTGTTAATATACATTTGTGACGAAAATATTACTATTCTTAGTGAGTGATTTGTGATGAAGATTGTTGTTGTCACCAACGAATTGCATAATTGTAGCCTATTTCTATTTGATCATTGTTTAGGTAATAACTAGGAAAATTTAAAATTATATCACAAGTAATTTGTCAATGATAATGTTTAGTTGTAACCAATGTGAGTTGGCATAATCAATTTGTCACTAACGAAAAAGTTGAATTAGTCTCAACTTATTTTTCACGAGAAAAGATTTATTAATGCCAACATATTAAGTTGTCACTATTATTATCTGTAATTGTGACAATAACATTTTTTTCACTAATTTTAGTAGCTGATTTGTGAAAAAAAATATTTTTTGTTACTAATAAAATGAGTTATTGTGATCTCTTTCTATTTGGTCACTAATGAAATGTTCGAATTGGCACCAATTTTTTCCACAAGAAAAAAGCGATGTACTAGTTACAATATACTGAGTAGTCATTATTATTATTCATAATTGTGACAATAACACTTTGTTACTAGTAAATTTATCATTTTAAAATAATATAATTGTGACAGACTTAATTATCTCACATGTATATTGTCATTGTAGCTTCATAATTGTGATGTAATCTATTATTTTGCCACTAGCAAAATCTTTAATTTGATATCAAATTATTTTTTAAATATTATAGAAATAAGAATTATTGTTAAGATAATGAATTATTGTTAGGATAAATCTCAATCATGATCTCAACTATAAATTGATAAATTTATACTTAAATATCAATATATATAAATATCTTAATTTTATTAATTTTTAATAGGATAAAATAATATTTACAATAATAATTGATCATCTTAAACTTAAATATTTTTAAATAAATTATATTTAACAGAACATTTTCTAAAAATATTTCAAAATTATTAAGTATTGTTAAGATAATGAATTGTCATATTCTCAATTTTTTAGTAGTTTGATAAATTAATTTTAAAAACAAATATTTTAGTGAAAAAAGTTTTCAATTATTTTAAACCATTTAAATATTATCGTTCGTGAAAACTATATATAGTACATAGGAGCAAATATAATCTGCATATTCACATTCAAATAATACTTTTAGATCTAAAGGTTCTAATTCAGACGGCATTAAGATGGAAAGGG
The DNA here is from genome assembly GCF_006381635.1 of Hibiscus syriacus. NCBI lineage: Eukaryota > Viridiplantae > Streptophyta > Magnoliopsida > Malvales > Malvaceae > Hibiscus > Hibiscus syriacus. The sequence goes on along the minus strand of NW_024061878.1, from coordinate 8,673 downwards.
GAAAACCCTAACTGCACTTGTCTTTGCATCTGAGCCTGCCTTAGGTTTGTTGGTTGGGATTTACTTGTAATTAGACTGTCTGAATTGTAATGCTCTGAAATGTACTGGATCTTGTTTTTGTTGGTTCAAAACTGTTGGATCTGCTTCGTAAAAATCTGCATCTATAACAAAAAAAAAGTAAATGTTTATGTTACTTTAATATTTAAATTAATATGTATAAAATAATTATATAATTAAACTGTAATAATTAACCTACAGCTAACAATCGAAATTAAATATATTTTAACTAAGTACAATTATTAATTAGTCTATTCTAATTCATACTGAATAATAATATTAACTCACAAAATAAATTTAAAATAGCTAAAATGAAAAGTAAATTAAAGGTTTGAAATTTAAATTTTTTTTAAAAACTCGAACAAAAATGGATGTTTAAACTATTATTTAATATGTAATTACCTCAAATATTTGGATGATACCGCACACTACCAATCCTTATTTGGTTGCCAATAAAATAGTTGGATCTTTTTCCTTATTTTTCAATTCATTAGTATAAGCTTGCGAAAAAATATTATAAACATACATAACAACAAAGAGTATTCACTGTTATATTTCATATTTAATTAGCTCAAATATGTTGTCTTTTTTATATGTGTCGAACTTGTATCCAACTGAGTTGATATTCTGGGGCATCAATATGCCTCGTATCTTGATCAGAAAGTTGTTCGGAAAGGTTTAGAGTTTTATGCAAGTTCAACTTGACATTTATATATGAAACATGTGTTTGGTTGGACGATGAAGCTTGACACTTTGTTCTCTTAGGTTTTCCTCTTATTTCAAGAACTATAGGGTAGCTAATTGGACTAATGTTTATTTTGTGATACATTTTGATGTGATCATGCCAAGAACCAAACTTCTTCAACACATGATTACTTCATTGACGTTCTACCTTGTTATATGGGAGTCTTATCGTTTTTTATTACTTATTTACTTATTTATGCATTACATGTCACGTGAATATTCTTATCTCATTATTAACTATGCTCGAATATTATATGCTATCATTTATATGTATAATATATGATATTCATGCATGACTTATTAATTCACATCTTTACATAGCTCATTCAATGCATATACATTCATAGTTAGTTCATTTGCATTCATAACATAGGTAAAGCATGCATTCATAATTCCTAGCTCACTCCCTATGTAATTAATTGTTTACATACTTTGTCTTGGTACATTGGATGCAAAGAAGAGTAAAGGTAGCTGAAGAGTTAGTTGGCCAGTTGAAGTCAGTAAGATTGATCTCCAATTTTGAATATGGTCCAAGCGTCTTTGGGTGATGAAGTATTCTTAACATTTAATCCCCTATCTCTTATCTTTCCAACACACTTTGAATCACATCAGTCCGATATCGAGAGCTTGAGATATTCCTAGATTACTGAAGACAGTGCAGGCTGGAAATTAATACGGGATTTGCAACCATTCATCTCCTTAAGTGGACTTATGCATGAGATGCATTAATGGAAACATACATGGATGAGAAAAAAATATGAAAATGAATTAGAACATTTTTAGAAGGTTTCAAGGTTTCATTCAAAGGCTTTTAAGTTCATCCATTCATGCATATTCATGCAAGAAGCCAAACAGTCATGTTCACACAAGGGGAAAGAATTTCAGCCAAGATACATTCATGAACATTCATACGTAGAAGAAAAATCAACATGTTCACACATGGGAGGAAGGATTCACCCATGAAGATACATTCATGAAGATTTATTCATTTAATTCACCATACATTCACCATTGATCGTACATTGTATTTCCCAACGGGATGAACATTCATCCATGAATGTTCAATCATTAAATCTTGTATGTGCATCCTAGACATACTGAGGCCTATAAATAGATTAGCTTTCATTTGTAATGGAACCAACTTTTTTAATCAAACCTTGTGAGATTTTCTCTCATTCTAATTTAAGAACTATATCGACTTATCAAGTGCTCTTGTGCTTCTGTCGTCACCTATCTTCTATCCCCTTGATACTTGTGGGTTCCTAGATCATTATATCTAGCGGGTCCAAGTCCTATATTATCACCCCTTGTGAAGGTATATAGAGATCGGGTATATTTATTATATAGGTTCTTCTTTAGTTCTTTACAATATACTATCATCACCATCATCTTCTGTTTTCTTTCATAAACTTAACCATAACCATACCATCATTCCACTATACAAATACTTCTCTAAATCCTTTCAAACATATCATCATCTTCATTTATTTCGCTACCATTTTTTATCTTACCAACTTATTCATCTATCTTAACCATTTCTTTTAAGTCGTCTTATTTCAGGAACACTTGTTCCTTCCTTGGTCCTACAATCAAAGTGGAAGTCTTACCTCACCAAGTGGAGTAGGGTGTGCTTGTATCATATGGTATTTTGTGCTAAGGTGGAAGAAAGCAAGTTGTGAAGGGTTGATTCAACGAATCAAGCAAAACCGAAAGGAAAAAGAAGTTGTTGAGTTAATCGAATGACGAAATTGGCCAAGAGGGGGGTGAATTGGCAATAAAAAATTTTGTGGAAGCTTTTGCAGAAAATTGAAAATAATTGCACAGCGATTTACAGTGGTTCGACTTTCTCAAACAAAGTCTACGTCCACTACCTTAGCTATCCACACTAAGGATTTTCCAACAAATTCACTAATTTGTTCTTTCTTTTGAGGCCAAAGAGATAACCTTACAATTCCCTCAAGAGTATACCCCAACTCTTGAGAACACTCTTTTCTCAAAGAGAAGATTACAAATTTGCAAACTTACAAGAAAACCTCACAAGGTAAGATGTTTGCACAATTCTAGAACAAAGAAAAGAAACACTCAAAGATGAATACAATTGAGCACAAAAAGTGTTCTTGAAAGCAATGAATATTGAATGAAAATGGGCTTTGAAATGCTCAAACTTGAGGTTTGATGCTTTCTCTTTGATTCTCTCTTGATTCTAGTTGCTTGATGTTTCTTGTTATTGATCAATGGCTTCTAAGCTTGCTTAAATACACCTTGGATCACTTCTGAACGTTGGGGATAATTAGAGAGAAGATATAGCCGTTTTAGTGTGAAAAAACATTTAATAAAACAGCTTGGAGCGTGGGGGGAATCGGTTCCCTCTCATAGAGAATCGGTTCCCTAAGTGTAAAATTCAAATATTTCGACCGTTGAATCAGGGGGAATCGGTACCCCCTTGGGGGAATCGGTTCCCTCCGAGCATTCTGGAAATCTCGGAGCCAAACCATTCAGGGGGGAATCGGTTCCTCCTATGGGGGGGAATCGGTTCCCTCTGAGCAATCTGGAATTTTTGGCTTTGAATAGGTTCGAAATACTTTGTAAAATTATTTTGAAATTGTTTTATGATTAAACTTAATTTTACACTTAAGTAAGGATCAAAAATGATTTTTGAAATATTTGGAGTAATGTTTGATATTCGAATAGTTATATCGAATATACTTAGAAAATCATTTGGAAAATCTTAAAATCCATTTAACTTAATTTGTTATATCGAATATTAAAATGTTTCAACAATCTCCCCTTTTTGATATAACAAAACATTTTAGTAATTTTAAGATTTTTGAAATCAAGTTTTGTTGAAATTTCCCCCTTACTTTAACACTTCTTCAATTTATCATGTAAAACATTTAACACTTATTTTCTCCCCCTTTTTGTTAAATCAAAAAGACATTGTAAAACAAGGTTATGAAAATCATTTAGCCAATTGATTTATTAATTATAAGCTTAAGCTGCTAAGATCACAATCAAAAGAGAGGTTAGCCATTAGTTTCATAAATCAATATTCATAAAATGTGATATGGCAAAATTGGTCATATTACTAATGATAATGTAAATGATGCAAAAAAAATGAATAAAACACCAAACATATAAGTTCACACCATTCATAAACCCAAAATCCAACAATCCACAAAATCAAACAATTCAAAATGTTGAAACAATATTCATTTTGTTCAAAGTTTAATGATAAACATAAAATTAAGCATCCGGATCGGTAGGAGGAAAACGGGCTCGCATAGCGGCCATCTCGTGTGTGAGTTCATTGATACGAGCGTTGTTGATTCATTGTTTGCACGCATCTCCCGAAGAATCTCTAATTGTTGAGCTCCCATTGTGGATAAATGAGACTCTATAGAGGAAAGCGCGAGTCCATGGTAGCGTATCGGAAATCGAATGTCTCCATAAAGGATTGAAAATATGGAGGCATTTGATGCGTTTGTTGTGCTTGCTCCTCGGGCTGCTCTTCGGGTTGTTCAGGTTCTTCTTCAGCTTCATCAATATCCCTCATTAATTGTTCAAACTCGGGATCTTCGTCAGCCTCGGGTGGAGCTTGTGAAGAACTAGCTCCCGGAGTAGAAGAACGAACCCATTCACCGGTTTCTTCCTTTACCCATCCCGCTCTCGTTAAGGAAAGAAGATTTATTTGTTTCTTAAGAGGAAAAACGGCATCTAGACCGACTCTAAGCCCAGCTTTGGAAAACAGATTACTCAAAAGCAACCGTAAACTAGAGATGAACAGTGTTTCTTGTTAGGAACAAGATTTACGGTTTCAACAATTTCAGCAAAAATAATCTGAGGTAGGTTAATTTTAATACGGTTTTCGAAACAATGTAACCACCAAAGATCCAAAGCTCTAAGAGTAGAATAACGACCTCCGGATGGTCGAAACCACCAAGAAATCATTAGATGAAGAAAACGCTCATGTAGGTCTAAGACACTCGCACTATCTCTTCTTTATAACGAGAACCTAAAATTTGTTTTTCATTCGAGATACCATCATTATCTAATCAAAATGTATTGGCTATATATGTCGGGTCAATATAAGAATTGTCCTAGGAGGTAGGAACGAATTCCTATGGTTTCGGTTTCAGCTTGGTTTTTAACACATACGGCATTAGAGTAGAAATATACGAACAAGTTGATGGTAAACGATGGGTTCAAGATCAAATAGTTTATCAATTTCCATTCTTGTAAAATGGGAAGATATTTAAAATCAATAGCTAACATAGCTTGACGAGAAGGAATACGTTCTTCCCGGATTTTGTAAGAATCGAAATATTGATAATACCAAAATCGGTGATTTCTAGACCCAGGATGATTAAAACACGAATTTTGAATAGTCAGTTAGGATCAGTGGGATTGGGATTAGAAATTGGAATAGAAGGAGGATTTGGAGGTGGATTTTGTTGACGACTAGAACGACTAGATGAAGACCTAGGACGTTTAGGATTTGACATGGTGAAGGAAATCGGAATAGATAGAATAACTTGCAATTTTAAAACAAATGTATGCAACTCAATTAATCCCAAAACTCAATTGAGTCCTCAATATTTCAAGGTTCTCTAAATCAATCCTAATGGGCAAAGTTTTTGAGAAACTTTTGAAAAATATGGTTTTGAGAAACAATATATGTATAGTTTTCATAACAACATAATTTAATCAAAACACAATAATTTGAAAAATAACAATTTTTTTTTATTTCGAAAATTAAAAAATTTTGTAAAATTCTTGTGTTTTTGATGAAATTAGTTGTAACATCTAGTTTCTAATCACTAAATATCAATGCCCGTCACTATTTCAACCTAGAACTAATTAAAACTAATCCTATGTTCAAAAATATGAAATAAAGAGTTTAGAAAAATTACCTTGAAAGATGAAGATTGAGGGGATTTAGATGTTGTTTGCACGACTTTAATGATTTCAACAGGTTTAGAAGATGATATATGAAGTAAATTCCGATTAATATCGTCGATTTGAGACAAAAATGGAGATTTGAGGGTGTAGGAGGTGAAAAATGGCGGAAGAGAGAAGAAAATGAGGGTTTGGGATTTTGGGGGTGTTCTGTCGATTTTAACAGAACCCCAGGGGGGTATCGATTCCCCTGTGGGGGGAATCGGTTCCCCTTCAAAGGGGGAATCGGTTCCCTCAGGGGGGATCGATTCCCTCTGCCCAAAATGCTAAAATCCGATTTTTTAAGCACAAAATGCTAAATTAATCTTTTCTAGTGGTATTGGCAACTCATATTCAAACATTAATTATGTTCAAATAATTAAATTAATCTTTATTGATTTTTGAACATAAAATTAATTTTCATTAAGAATCACAAACTCCCCCTAACTAATAGCAAGAATGCAATCAAAAATTATTATTATAAGCATTTTTCAAGATTTATTAAAAGTGCTAAAATTATTTTAAACACTAAGTGAAGATAGGTTGGTCAAACCTAATTCTCTCCTAAGTGTCCAAAATCTTTCCTTGTCTAAGGGTTTTGTAAAGATATCCGCTAATTGGTGCAAAGTATCAACAAATTCTAGAACTACATCTTCCTTAGTGACATGGTCTCTAATGAAGTGATGTCTTATTTCAATGTGCTTAGTTCTAGAGTGTTGGATGGGATTTTAGTGAGACAAATAGCACTAGTATTGTCACACTTGATAGGAATAGTACCTACTTCAATTCCATAATCAAAAAGTTGTTGTTTCATCCATAAAACTTGTGCACAACAACTACCAGCTGAAATGTATTCGGCTTCAGTGGTAGATAATGCAACACAATTTTGTTTCTTTGAAAACCAAGAAATCAGCATATTTCCAAGGAATTGGCAAGTACCGGAGGTGCTTTTCCTATCTAATTTGCATCCTCCATAATCCGCATCAGAAAAAGCATGCAAGCTAAAGCTAGAGTCTCTAGGATACCAAAGTCCTAAACTAGAGTGTCCTTAAGGTATCTAAGATTCTCTTAACAACTAGTAAATGTGATTCCTTAGGACATGATTGAAATCTAGCACATAAGCAAACACTAAACATAATGTCCGGTCTACTTGCAGTTAGATAAAGCAAAGAGCCAATCATTGACCTATAATTTAACATCTACACATTTACCTCCTTCATCTAAGTCAAGCTTTGTTGAAGAGCTCATTGGAGTGTTATGATGTTTCCCATTTTCCAGTCCAAACTTCTTGAGCATATCTTTGACGTACTTAGCTTGATTAATGAAGATGCCATCTTTTCTTTGCTTGATTTGGAGTCCCAAGAAAAATGAGAGCTCCCCCATCATGCTCATCTCAAACTCACTTTGCATTAGCTTAGAAAATTCTTGGCAAAGACATCATTAGTAGAACCAAATATTATATCATCAACATAAATTTGAACTACTAATAAATCTTTACCTTTTCTCTTTAAAAACAATGTAGTGTCAACCTTTCCTTTTAAAAAATCTTTTTCAATTAAAAAATTTGACAATCTTTCATACCAAGCTCTAGGAGCTTGTTTTAAACCATAAAGAGCTTTTGTCAATTTAAAACATGATCCGGAAATTTTGAATCTTCAAAACCTGGAGGTTGTTCCACGTACACTTCTTCTTTATAAAACCATTTAAAAATGCAATTTTAACATCCATTTGATATAATTTAAATTCATTGAAACATGCAAATGCTAATAACATTCTAATTGCTTCCATCCTAGCTACGGGAGCGTATGTTTCATCATAGTCTATGCCTTCTTCTTGAGTATAGCCTTGAGCAACAAGTCTAGCCTTGTTCCTCACTATATTACCACTTTCATCAAGTTTATTTCTAAAAACCCATCTAGTACCTACAGTAGATTTATTACTAGGCCTTTCAACTAATGTCCATACTTTACTTCTCTCAATTGATTTAATTCATCTTGCATAGCCATAATCCAATGTTCATCTTTTAATGCTTCTTTGATGTACTTGGGCTCTATGCATGAATAAATGCAACATAATTACAGATATTTCTAAGAGAAGATCGAGTAGTTACCCCTTTTGATGGATCACCTATAATTTCACCATCCTTGACATAGTTGTACTCTCTTGGAAAAGATACTTCCCTTTCTTCAATGGTTGGATTCTCGAGGGATCATGAGTTTCCTCATCTTTTGTTTCTTCCTTGATGATGATTCTCCAACGTCATGTCTAACGTCATTTGCTTGTACAATACCTACATCATCATTAACAGAAGAATCCTTCCTCGGAAAGGAATTATCATCGAAAACAACATGTATAGACCTCTTCTACAACTAAGTTCTTTTATTAAATACACGATAAGCTTTAGAATTTAAGGAATAACCAGAAAAATTCCTTCATCACTTTTAGCATCAAATTTACCAAGATTTTCTTTACCGTTGTTTAAAACAAAACATTTACATCCAAAAGGATGAAAATAGCTAATGTTAGGCTTTTTATTTTTGAGAATTTCATATGGAGTTTTCTTTAAAATTGGCCTAATCATTACTCGATTTACAACATAACAAGCGGTATTTGTGGCTTCCGCCAAAAAATTTTGGCAAATTATTTTCACAAAGCATGGTTTAGCCATTTCTTCTAAAGTTCGATTTTTCCTCTCAACAACTCCATTTTGTTGAGGGGTTCTAGGTGCTGAAAAATTGTGGCTAATACCATTAGAGTTACAAAACTCAATAATCCAAGATTTTCAAATTCAGTTCCATGATCACTTCTAACACTAGTGATAGAGTAACCTTTTTCATTTTGGATTATTTTTGAAAATGTGATGAAATTTTCTAATGCTTCATCTTTAGTACTTAAGAATAGAACCCAAGTGTATCTAGAATAGTCATCTACCAAGAC